>NC_134357.1:541069346-541408903 GCF_048569485.1 Anomaloglossus baeobatrachus | reverse complement strand
CAGGAAAATGTTGCCCTGGTACCATGCGGGCACTTGCAGTTCCAGAGTTGCTAGGGACAGCTGCTTCTTCTCTTCCAAACATCAAGGTCTTGATGACGGCTTCCTGGAACTGAAGGAAGGTGTTGTTGGTCTGGCCTGCACCTCGTGAGAGCACGAAAGCATTGTACAGTGCCATCTGCACGATGTGCACAGCCAGCTTCTTATACCACACCTTCACCTTCCGCATGGCTTTATAGGGCTGGAGGACTTGATCGGAAAGATCAACTCTTCCCATATGTTTGTTGTACCCCAAGGCACAGTCCGGTTTGCGAACCTGTGCCGAGGTACCTCGAACACTGATGGCTGTGGTGCCGGGACCATGAATTGTGGTCAAGAAAAGGACATCCCTTCTGTCCTTGAACTTGACAACAACCATGTTGTCGCTACATTGGGCTCTACTCTCACCTCTTGGGAGCAGCTGCCCAATTAGCGTCACAGGGAGGCCCCTCTGATTTTTCCGGACAGTACCGCAAGCTGCGGTACCTCTGGAAGAGAGGGATTGGAAGAGTGGGACGCTTGTATAAAAATTATCAACATACAGGTGATAACCTTTATCAAGCAGTGGGTGGATCAAATCCCACACAATTTTCCCACTCACCCCCAGAGTAGGTGGGCATTCTGGGGGTTGGATCCGCGTGTCCTTCCCTTCGTAAACTCTAAAGTTGTGAGTGTACCCTGAGGTACTCTCGCACAACTTATAGAGTTTAATGCCGTATCTTGCCCTTTTACTGGGCAGGTACTGGTGAAACTTCAGTCTCCCCTTGAAGTGGATGAGGGATTCATCCACACAAATTTCCCTCTGGGGAACATACACTTCAGCAAACTTACTTTTGAAGTGTTCGATGACCGGACGAATTTTGAACAGTCTGTCAAAATTCGGGTCATCGCGGGGAAGACTGTCCGCATTGTCCCTAAAATGTAAAAATTTGTGCATGGCCTCAAAACGCTTACGGGTCATAACCATGCCAAATACTGGAGTGTTGTATAAAATATTAACACTCCAATATTGGCGAAGTTGTGGCTTCTTCACCAGCCCCATGTGAAGAGTGAGACCCCAATACTTCAACATTTCTACTGAATCCGTCGGGGTCCAGCTAGAAAATGCTGAGTCAGCATTTTGGGCCAAAAATCGTTGGGCGTTGAGATTCGTTTGCACCACCATGAGACTGACAAACTCTTCAGAGAAATAGACTTTGAAAAAGTCTATTGCTCCAAGGTTTGTAGCATCAAACTGGATTCCTGGTTGGGGAAGAAACTCAGGAATCTGTGGTGCAAAGTTTTCAGGGACTGGGGTCCATACCCGGTCACTAGCGCTAGGTTGGGGGTCCCTAGCACTAGTGCTGGGCTGGGGTTCACTCACGCTCTGCTCCGAGTCTTCTCCACTGGGCTCCGGCTCTTCTCCCCTGGGCTCCGGCTCTTCTCCCCTGGGCTCCGGCTCTTCTCCCCTGGGCTCCGGCTCTTCTCCCCTGGGCCCCGGCTCTTCTCCCCTGGGCCCCGGTTCTTCTCCCCTGGGCCGTGACTGATACCTCGTCCTACGACGTCTTCGCGGTGGTCCTTCGTCACTGGAGGAGGAATCGGCTTGGGAGGAACAGAGGAATGTGGGGTCATCTCCCTCGCTATCAGGCTCGGAGGCAACAAAGGCATATGCCTCCTCATCTGAATAACGTCTCTGGGATCGGGACATTGTATGTGTGGTGTGTGTACAAAAACTTTATTTAGTGTTTGTGTGTGTGAGAAAAAAAATACTTTATTTAGTGTATGTGTGTGTTTGTGTCTCTGATGAACAAGGAAAATCTAGAAAGAAAGAGAAAATACAAAAAAATATTAGTTTGGCGAAATAAAGACGGCCGTCAGAAAAAAAAAAAATGAGTGCCTGCCATTATGCACGAGTCTTGCATCGCATCATCCTCTCCTGTCTGGAAGCGAGCAACTGCGCTGGATAATGCGATGCAAGAGGGCGCGGCAGCGGATGGAGGGGCGGCAGATGAGAAAGGGCGCAGCGGATGGAGGAGCGGCAGATGAGAAAGGGCGCAGCGGATAGAGGAGCGGCAGATGAGAAAGGGCGCAGCGGATAGAGGAGCGGCAGATGAGAAAGGGCGCAGCGGATGGAGGAGCGGCAGATGAGAAAGGGCGCAGCGGATGGAGGAGCGGCAGATGAGAAAGGGCGCAGCGGATGGAGGAGCGGCAGATGAGAAAGGGCGCAGCGGATGGAGGAGCGGCAGATGAGAAAGGGCGCAGCGGATGGAGGAGCGGCAGATGAGAAAGGGCGCAGCGGATAGAGGAGCGGCAGATGAGAAAGGGCGCAGCGGATGGAGGAGCGGCAGATGAGAAAGGGCGCAGCGGATGGAGGAGCGGCAGATGAGAAAGGGCGCAGCGGATGGAGGAGCGTCAGATGAGAAAGGGCGCAGCGGATGGAGGAGCGGCAGATGAGAAAAGGCGCAGCGGATGGAGGAGCGGCAGATGAGAAAAGGCGCAGCGGATGGAGGAGCGGCAGATGAGAAAAGGCGCAGCGGATGGAGGATGGGAAAGGGCGCAGCGAATGGAGGAGCGGCGGAGGATGGGGGGGTGGGAGGTGAGATTGGGGATAGCTACCTTACAGGATGGATCTAGGCAGCAGGATCACAGCAGACAAAAGAGGCAGCAGATGAAGGAGGGTGAAAAGGATGGGAGAGAGCAGGCAGCAGATCAGGGAGGGGGGCAGAGTCTGATGGGAGAGAGCGATGGCACATGGAGGGGGGGAAGGCAGCACATGGAGGGAGGGGGGAGGCAGCACATGGAGGGGAGGCAGCACATGGAGGGGAGGCAGCACATGGAGGGGAGGCAGCACATGGAGGGGAGGCAGCACATGGAGGGGAGGCAGCACATGGAGGGAGGCAGCACATGGAGGGAGGCAGCACATGGAGGGGAGGCAGCACATGGAGGGGAGGCAGCACATGGAGGGGGGGCAGCACATGGAGGGGGGGCAGCACATGGAGGGGAGGCAGCACATGGAGGGGAGGCAGCACATGGAGGGAGGCAGCACATGGAGGGAGGCAGCACATGGAGGGGAGGCAGCACATGGAGGGGAGGCAGCACATGGAGGGGGGGAGGCAGCACATGGAAGGCGGCAGCCGATTAGGTGCAGTGGCAGCCGATGGAGGCGGCGGCCGATCGGGTGCAGCGGCGGCTGAAAAAGGTGGGTGCGACTGAAAGGGGACGGTGGCGGCGGGGACAGCGGCGTGTAAAGCGGCGTGGCGGGGAGGGACAGCGGCGTGTAAAGCGGCGTGGCGGGGAGGGACAGCGGCGTGTAAAGCGGCGTGGCGGGGAGGGACAGCGGCGTGTAAAGCGGCGTGGCGGGCAGGGACAGTGGCGGGAACAGCGGCGTGGCAGGCAGCAGCTTGGATCGGCGGGCAGCAGCGGTGGATCGGCGGGCAGCAGCGGTGGATCGGCGGGCAGCAGCGGTGGATCGGCGGGCAGGGACAGCGGCGGGAACAGCGGCGTGTAAAGCGGCGTGGCGGGCAGGGACAGGGGCGGGAACAGCGGCGTGGCGGGCAGCAGCGGTGGATCGGCGGGCAGCAGCGGTGGATCGGCGGGCAGCAGCGGTGGTTCGGCGGGCAGGGACAGCGGCGGGAACAGCGGCATGGCGGGCAGGGACAGCGGCGGGAACAGCGGCGTGGCGGGCAGGGACAGCGGCGGGAACAGCGGCGTGGCGGGCAGGGACAGCGGCGTGGCGGGCAGCAGCGGTGGATCGGCGGGGAGCAGCGGTGGATCGGCGGGGAGCAGCGGTGGATCGGTGGGGGGGGCTATAACTTACCGATGGGCACCTGCAGCGACCGCTATCATCAGCTTTCACGGACGGAGTGAAGCTGAGGGTAGCGGTCACATACAGGTCACCGGCACAAGATCCACAGTGATTGGGAGAGATCGGTCACAAGGCCGGTCTCTCCAATCAGAGCTGGGGGCGGGTGAAACAAAGTTCACCCAGCTCCAGCCAGTCATCAGTGCTACAGCAGCACTGATTATGGCTGGATTTCAATGTGTCAGCCATTTTCAATGGCTGACACATTACAGTGACTGTAATTGGCTGAGCGGCGTTTGTCAGCCAATCACAGCCTCTGTAGGTTCGGGGAGGAGACACCACCCCTCCTGAGGTCAGGCAGAGGTCCCCTCCTTCCCGAATCTACCATTTAAGTAAACAAATTTCACTCCCCGGGGCTCCTGGACCGCGATTTCGCCATGACGTACTGAGTACGTCATGGGTCGTTTAGCACCATGTCACCATGACGTACTCAGTACGTCAAAGGTCGTTAAGGGGTTAAAGATTCTGAGTCTTACTGTGAATACTGTGAACATTGATTAGATGTTGTACTGAATTGTAAATGTAAATGGAGCGATATACAATTTTCTTGTCATTTTGCTGATAATTTTGTTGATATTATTAATATTATTTGTTCTATGTAATGACTTGTTTGCTTTTGAAAATAAATAAAAATTATAATTTAAAAAAAAAAAGAAAAACACTGAGAAAGTTTTACAAAATCTGGCAGCCATGGATGGAGTCGCCGGGTCTCCCCTCTGGGGCAATAGTGCAGGATGCAATGTTGAACCAGTTACTGTTGCGATTGCAGTGAATGGAACGTTTGGGGAGTAAAAGTTCAAACTAGTGTTTTACGTGGCGGAGTGGACTTTGAGTGGCGCTGTGGGAGGAGCCGGAAGGGTGCGACTGATGACTAAACTGGGAGAGAGAGGCAAGCGGGTATGGAAATATGATGCGGAGCCACGCGGCTGATGGACGAGACTTTTCTATTAGACAGAGGTATTATTGCATAATTTAACTTTTGTTTATCTGTGGAGCCACGCGGTTTGTAGGCTCATTTTATATAACTGATCTAAGAATCCTTTTTGTTTTTTTGTTTTTTTTTTAGACAGAGGAAGAACCTGATTTATAGACAACATACGTTTTTTCAATGTACGCCTTTACTAGTTATATAAGATGCAATATATTTTCTCTGTATTGATTCTTAATTGTTTAATAAGAAAGATCTGATTTAAAAAAAAGTTATTGCTTATCCATCTATAATATCCTTTACTCTCAGTACACTCTTACTTCCCTGATGAAGCCACAGCAGCGGCGATATGCGTGGGTTCACCTGCGCACCCACTTTTTCTCCCCGGTCACGTTCTGTGGATGCCCTGTTCCCACCAGTCTCTGCTGCAGGTTATTGCTTTTGCCTCTCTTCTGGCTACCCCAGCTTTAGGTGGGCTACTGTATTACTTGCTACTGATTTAGCCTTACCTTTCCATTGCTTTACAGCCATGGCATAGGCATATTCTTGCCCGGACTCCATTTGGCTATGTAGAGCATTTATGTTGATCTTCTTTGCAATATCAATATTTGCTGCCATTCTTGTATACATGCTCTCATTGTGCTTGGGTGTATCAGCTTCCTTTACATAGTGCAGAGTCTGCTCGGTTCAATTACATATTGCTGCTTTATCACCTGTACGGTCATCACTTATACATGGGAATATTTATTATTTGTGCAGCTTTTCTATGTATTACTGCATGTGCAGGATTTCCACTCTATTAGCATTACCCTTACCGTTACAAGGGATTGTTGATATTTTTCTCTATTGAAGTTATACAATTGTGGGTGCCTGGTTATGGCAGTGTGTTTCATGTTTTAATTGTTTTTATATTGCACAAGTGTACTTTAAATAAAGGTTTTGTCATTTTTACAAACATAGGTTGTGCTGTTATGTGCAATGTCTTTCTCTTCTTGATTCTTATAAATTTGTCAAGTAGAAATATCGCATCCAGACATTCAGACGATTCTAGCACAAATTTTATATCGGAGTGGGACCTCTGTAATTATTCCAAACTTGATATTGGCCAGTGGGATACCAGCAGACTAATTATGTGTCATATCATTGTGAAGATAAAATCATAACTGAAAATATGAAAGCATTGTCATCCGCCTATGACATTCCCAGGCAAAGTTATGGCCAATAATAACTTCAGATATTTCATATCTCAACTCAGGCAGGTGGGAACTATAGGATATCCCAGGGGCAGGTGATGGGTGTGAGATGGGCAGAACAGGGACAAACCTCGTACTGTATAAAAATGTCCCATCTCCCATCTCTTCTGCCTATTGGTATTCGTCTGAAGGACATGATTTAATCACAGCCAGCGCATACCCTGAAACTGGGAGGCTCCATGCGGTCCATTGTGGCGCCATCAGCACAACGGTAATTGATCACATGTGTATTAACTCTGTGTGTGTATTCCATGTATTTTGTACTTGCATTCTGACATATATATTCTGTAAATTCCATCTTGTATATATTGTAGTATCTAGTGTGCCCTTAAGGCAAATATATATAATTTAATCTTGGGCTGTTCTGTTATCTCAATCCTGAATTCCATGTCTGTGAGCTCGGCTTAATAGTTATCATAATCGATTGGTGGCAGCAAAGTTATGCCCAGGATCATTGTGGGGTGACCAGTGAGATCAGGGAAGGATTAGATATATTCCGACTGCAGGAGTCGGGGGAATATATACCTTACTCTCACCGGGAACCCTTCAATCATCGGCATAGTAGAATAGCGGACTCCTTGCTTATCATCTGGCAATTCCACAATTGACCTGACTATAAGAGGGGTGCTAGAGAGCGAGTCACGTGCTTTGTTGGTGGAAAGGGGGGTGTTCCTTCCTCTTTCTCCCCCTCTCCCTGATAGCGAGGATGGATTTGGCTTCAAGTAGAAACCAGTTTCCACTCAGGGAGACTCTGCTATGACAGTTGACGCCAGGGGTATGAACACTAACAGCCTCAGATGAGACAGGTGCAGCTGGGAGGCTCGGCCGATGTGGAGTGATGCATTAGTGGCCGCTACTGCAGGCTTTGCTAATATGGTACAATGCATCAGCGGGCAGTACCCCCTCAGAGCCTTTTTAAAAAATATCTCCAGAGATCCTGATTCAGAGTGCCCTAACATAGCCTGTTTTAGGAGTATGCAGAGAGAGGGGTAACCTAACATTGTCCCTCACTCGCTCAGCCTCCTATCCCTACGCTAGTCCAAGCACAATGTCGATGTCATCCGTGATACGGCGGTTAAACAGGCCAGATCACGTGGTGCGCTAGCCATCACAGCCATGCTAATGCTTGGCATGGTTGTGATAGCTGAGAAAATGCTAACAGCTGAAAAGCTTGTTGAGTGGCTGCTCTGCATCCAAAATTTGAAATCGACCACGGACTTTCATGAGAAGTTCAGATTTGAGCACTGTACACTAGGCGTCCGGTACGAACCTCAAACTTTACAGCTCGGGTTCGTTCATCTCTAATCTTGACTGGATTTTTGTCCCTTAACTACGGAACTAAGCTCCAGGAAAAGCGTCAGCCTTGACATTCTTAGATTGAGGGAGTTAAGTAATGACAGAATCAAACCAAGCATAAAAAAGGGACCATCGAGCCTGTATGGTGTTTAAACACTTAGAAGCATCCATATGCAACAAGTTCTCTTGATAGTAAAAACTGTCACCTAATATCTTGCATCTTCCAACCAATGTCTTTATTTCTCAAAGGCCGTTTTAACCGCCAGAAGTTTTCGGTCACCTATATTATAATTAGATTTAACTTCTGTGAACTTCTGGGAGTAAAAAGCACAAGGATGTAGATACCCACTTTTTATTTGCAAAAGAACAGCTCCCATTGGTCATGCATGTGGGTGTGGATCCACTATGCCACGGCCCAGGCTTACTATGGAAGGGTGTGGCTAAGTGCCTACCGGGTATTCACCAGAGCCTCTGATGGTGAAGTTGGACTTGGCTGCCAGGAGACATTAGGTACCACTCCAGGACTGATTCAGGCAGGACGGCTGGTTCCGGTCAGGACAGCTGGTTCTCGTCAGGACAGCTGGTTCAGACACATGGACTGGCATGGAGTACAGGCAGGAGGGGCGTAGATTTAGGAAGGAAAGGTTCAGGCAGGCAGGACAGTTTTGGGTTCAGGCAAAAGGACACAAGGACCTGAAAACTAAGGATGAACAAACCTTTTGAAGTTCGGTTCACTGGCAGCAAATGAGCCTAGCTCTACAGGCTTGAGCTTGACCCGAACCCCGGATCAACTCACTAATTGGCAGTTTGGGTCTCTGCCCATATACAGCCAGTCATAAGCAGAATACTTCCGGGGGAGGGTGGACTTTTTCAAACTTTTTTTTTTGTTGCACATTACATCCGAGCACGATGTTGTTACCCCTAGTGTGAGCGATTCAAACACTACAGGTGTATGATCTAGGGCTTCCTGGTAATCGCTGCCTTTTAGCGTAACATGATATCGCTTCTGTCCTCCCTGGCCTCTTTCCCTATACCTCTTGATCCACTTCTCTGCATGTTTGGAGTGTTGGATGAGGGAACCTGGTCTCATGACCACAAAATATTTCTTTGGGAATCCCTATTTATGGCCAGGAAACTCATTGCCCTGCGATGGATGGGCAGTTCCCCTTGACGGTGCGTGCATGGTTGGAGCTAATAAATACAGTGCTACCTTATGATCGGACAGTATATCAAAATAGATGTTGCCCTGAAAAATATACTGTAATAAGGTCGGGAGATGTGGAATTCCTCTTCTCTGACGTTACTTGCCTAAGTATAATAATTGTCTGGATTGCCCATTCACGCTTATATTGTAATAAATATATTATGGTCTGGCATTAATGTTGAATGTTCCTTGGTTGGTGCCTATGGCAGAAACAGTCACTGTGATATTGTTGTTATGTGTTTTATGTTGTATTCTTTTCCTTTCGCCACGACAGCACCCACGAGAGAGGGATCCGCCCCCTTCAGGACAGGAAACCTACAGATAAAAAGGGGCGGTCCCCCTCCCTCATCAGTTGGTTTCCTGTCCTGAATGGATCGGAACCTACCATACCTGGGTCTAGTGGAGTCCGTGCGGTCTCTAGGGGAACGGCGGAGCTCAGGATTCCAGAAGCACGGTCGGTGGAGCTCCCCTCGTGGACTCCATCCTCCGGTGCAACTCGTCCTCTTTCCCTTGGTCTGGCCTTGTCCTCCTGGGAAATGACGCCTGCAGGACCGCGCTGGTGAGTATGCTGTTCGCGGTGGGGCCGGTGGCTCTCCCTGTGCTGACACGGTTCCTGCTTCTTCCGGGTTGCGGACCACGTGTGCACAAGGGGGGGCGTGTCCGGGAACTGCCGCGTCAGCGCACGCGCGCGAACTGCTGCAGGGACCCGGAAGTGGACGGAACACTTCCGGAGGAACGGATGGCTTGGAGACTCGTGGATCCCTCCTGATGTACATCTGCTGCTGACGGTGAGTTGCTGTGTGCGGTGAGTCCGGCGCTCCCCCTGCACCACGTGTTTGCAGTAGCGTGTACGCGCGCGGGGGGGGCGTGTCCGGGACTTGCTGCGTCAGCGCTCATTGCTACGACGGTGACCGGAACTGCAGGAGCGGTGGGGGGAAGGGACAGTTAAAAAGAGGGGCTTCCTTTCTAATAGAAGTTACTCAGCTTCTACACAATCGAGTGATGGGAAGTCCCCGCGCCTCCCCATCCCGGGACCCTTCTCCGTCCAGGGATGCTGGACATAAAGACTCCAGTGACACCAGGAGTTCCACGGGTCGTAGGAGGAAGGAGGACACTGCATCCTCTAAGGACAGGCTAACAAAGCATTCATCTCCACTCCAAAGCCGGTATCCGTTCTTTTTCCTGATATGGGTGAGTGAACTTCGTGAATGTTGCCCTATACTGATGTTCCCTTCCGGTTCTGTTCCAGGCACCTAAGAAAAGCACTGCTAAAGCTAATAATAAGGAATGTCCCCTGTGTGCCTGCCCCCTCCCTAAAGACTATATACAAAGACTTTGTAGGCCCTGTATCCAAGCTATAAGGGGGGAGGCTTCGGCTTCTACTACCCCCCCTCCGGACATCAGGGAACTAATCCGTACAGAGATTCAGGCTTCTCTTCAGTCACTTCAAGGGTCTAAAAAACCCAAGAAAGCTCACCGCCAGCATGATTCCCCCCCGTCTTCTGATTCAGCGGAAAGCCAGAGTGATTCTTCTTCAGCCTCTTCCTCATCTTCTTCTGACGAGGCTGGAAAAGCATGTTTTTCCTTAGATGGGATGGACGCGTTGGTGAAAGCCGTTCGATCAACCATGGGGGTTGCAGAAGAAAAAACTCCCAAATCTGCTGATCATACCTTATTTGCTGGTCTCACTCAAAAGAAACGGAAGTCTTTTCCTGTAAATGAGGCCCTTAAAAGTCTTGTTCGCAAGGAATGGCAGAAACAGGATCATCGCGGGTTCCTCCCGTCTTCTTCAAAACGAAGGTATCCCTTCGATGACACGGACTTGTCTCAATGGTGCAAGGTACCAAAGGTGGATGTGGCCGTGGCAAAATCCTCCAAAAAATCAGCACTGCCTTTCGAGGATATGGGATTTTTACGAGACCCTCTAGACCGTAAAGCAGATGCCTTCCTGCGAAAAACCTGGGAAGCCTCTGCAGGGGCACTAAAACCCGCCATTTCTGCCACATGTACAGCCAGGTCACTTTTAGTCTAGATAGATAACTTAGACAAGCAGCTTAAGTCAGGCACCTCCAGGGACAAGATTGTTTCTTCGTTACCCTTACTCAAAGACGCAGCTAATTACCTGGCAGATGCTTCTGCGGACTCTGTTCGTCTGGCAGCCCGAGCGGCAGGGTCTTCTAATGCGGCCCGGAGAGCCCTCTGGCTAAAATCGTGGAAAGGGGACACATCCTCAAAATCGAGACTGTGTGCACTTCCCTGTGAGGGTGAGTTCCTCTTTGGTCCTCAGCTGGATGACATACTCACCAAGGCTGGTGATAGTAAAAAAGGGTTCCCTAATGCATTTGCTCCTCCTTCTAGGCTCCCGTATCGCAAACGTCGTTTCCAGCCCACCCGACCTGACCGCAGGGATAGATCGGACAACCCCGCCTCTGGGTCCAAGGGGGCCCTGTTCGGAAACTCTTCCTTCCGTAGGAAGTTCCCTAAACAATGATGGGGGTTTTCCGGTGGGAGGCAGACTCCGTTTTTTTGCGACCATTTGGCAGACCATCACTTCCAGCTCCTTTATACTGGATTTGATTTCTCTTGGTCTCCGGCTGGAATTCACCTCCCTCCCTCCTCAATTGTTTTGTCTTACACCCACTAGGAGGTCGGAGGGTCAACATAGCGCACTGGTGTCGGCAGTCCTTACTCTTGTAGAAAAGCAGGTTCTTACACCAGTCCCATTACATGAGAGGGGTAGAGGGTTTTACTCTCCTCTTTTCTTAGTACCAAAGCCTGATGGGTCATTTAGGACCATAATTAATCTAAAAAAGCTTAATCTCTTTCTAAAATACCGGCCTTTTAAAATGGAATCCCTCCTGACCACTATAAAATTGCTCTACCCCAATTGTTACATGGCGGTCCTTGACCTCAAGGATGCGTATTACCACGTCCCGGTTCACCCACATTATCAGCAGTACTTTCGGGTAGCACTCTCCATTCACGACTCTGTTCACCATTTCCAATTCACGGCCATGCCCTTCGGCGTTTCGCTCGCCCCACGGATTTTCACTAAGGTCATGGCGGAGGTCACTGCTCACCTTCGAGAGCAACAGACTTTCATAATCCCGTATCTGGATGACCTACTGGTTGTGGGTAACACGGCGGCACAATGTTCTCTCCGTCTCCATCATGCTATGTCAACTCTGGGCCGTCTCGGGTGGCTTTTGAATCTACAAAAATCTAGACTCACGCCCTCCACTTTTCAGTCTTTCCTAGGCATGCTCCTGGATTCCCGTCAACAGCGTTGTTTTCTCCCATCGGACAAAGTGGCAAAAATCCAGAGGATTGTACGACGCGCACAGAATCACAGATCACTCTCTCTCCGGTCCGCCATGTCTCTGTTGGGGTCCCTTACCTCCTGTATCCCCGCTGTCCAGTGGGCTCAACTTCACTCCAGACAGCTGCAGTGGGAGGTGCTGGCAGCGACAAGGTCCCATCCAGGGTCCCTCGATCGTCCTCTGGTCTTGACGGACACTGCTCGTGCGTCCCTGACTTGGTGGCTACTGGAAGAGAACTTAACCAAGGGGAAGGAATGGCATGTTCACCCCACCAGTGTTCTCACAACGGACGCCAGTCCCTGGGGGTGGGGGGCTCACCTGGGGGACTCTATGACCCAAGGTCTTTGGTCCATGCAAGAGTCGACTGCGTCTTCCAACCGGAAAGAACTCATGGCGGTCAGTCAAGCCCTGATGTCTTTTCTTCACCTCCTCAAGGGCACCCATGTACGACTTTGTACGGACAATCAAACGGTAGTCGCATACATCAACCGCCAAGGGGGGACGAGGTCGTCTTCCCTCATGTCCACGGCGGTTCACCTATTGGAACTCGCCGAGACTCATCTATTGTCCCTCTCTGCGGTACACATCCGAGGGGTGGACAATGTCAAAGCGGATTTCCTCAGCCGTCACACTCTCTGTCAGGGAGAATGGGTCTTACATCGGGAAGTTTTTGCTCAAATCGTGCAGTACTGGGGCCTCCCGGTTATAGATTTGTTTGCTACCAAAGACAACAGGCAGTTGAAACAGTTTGGATCCCTGAACAGGGCAGATCAGCCGACAGTTCTGGATGCCCTTCAGGTCCCCTGGCAGTACAGCCTTGCTTATGCCTTTCCTCCCATGATTCTTCTGCCAACAGTCCTTCGGAAGATCAGGGAAGATCAAGCTCGCATTCTCCTTATCGCTCCCTTCTGGCCCAGGCGTCCCTGGTTCTCCCTCCTGAGACATATGTCAGTGACGGACCCCTGGGTTCTCCCATCCCGACCGGATCTCCTGTCACAGGGTCCTTTCCTGCATCCACGCGTCAAGGGACTCCACTTGACGGCATGGAATTTGAAAGGGCGTTACTAGACTCCCGGGGGGTTTCCAGTCGCCTTGTGGATACCCTGCTGCAGAGTAGGAAGCCAGTGACCACCCGTCAGTATGGTCGAGTATGGAAACGGTTCCTTGCCTCCTTCCCTAATGCCTCGCCTTCTGTGGTCCCGATCCCCTCTATTCTGGAGTTTCTCCAGTCTGGGAGGGATCTGGGTCTGTCGGTCAGTACCCTTAAAGTACATGTGTCTGCCCTGGGCGCCCTCTACAATTCTAATATAGCTGGTAATAGGTGGGTCATACGTGTCATCAGGGCGTGTGACCGAGGTCAGCCGCTCCGTCTCACCTGCCCGCCCCCATGGGATCTTACTCTCGTTCTGGATGCCCTAACCCGTCCACCCTTTGAACCACTCGCCTCAGCGTCTGACAAATTGCTGTCCTTTAAAACCTGACTCTTAGTAGCACTCACTTCTGCCCGTCGTGTTAGCGATCTTCAGGCTCTTTCTGTAGATCCTCCCTTCCTTAGGATTTTTCCAGATCATATTGTTCTCAAAATGGACCCAGCTTATTTGCCTAAAGTAGCTTCACAGTTCCACCGGAGTGCAGAAATCATCCTTCCTTCCTTCTTTCCTGTCCCTACCACACCAGACGAATGCCGGTTTCACACACTAGACGTCAGGGAAACTATTCTAGCATATATCTCTCGGACAGCCCCTTGGCGTCAGGATAGGGCTTTGTTTGTTGCCTTTCAGGGTCCAGACGTGGTCGTCAGGTGACGAAGCAGTCCTTGGCCCGATGGATGCGGGATGCCATTTCCGTTGCATATGAGTTGAAACATGAGCCTCTTCCATCCCCTGTACAGGCTCATTCTACTAGGGCGATGGCTTCCTCTTGGGCTGCCATGGCAGATGTCTCCATTGACAGTATTTGTAAGGCTGCCACCTGGTCCTCTCCTTCTACTTTTTACAAACACTACCGGCTGGACCTTTCTTCCTCCTCAGACCTTGCTTTTGGGAGATCGGTACTTCAGATGGTTGTCCCTCCCTAAGTGTGTTCTCTCTCCAAATCTCTCGTGGGTGCTGTCGTGGCGAAAGGAAAAGACTATATTACTTACGGGTAATGGGATTTTCCAGAGTCCACGACAGCACCCTGTACACCCCTACCCTTTTACTTTCTCACCCTTTGGGGTTGTTTGTTCTTTTTGTCTTACCTTATTACTAATTCATGGCGGTTCCTCTCCATTTCTCTGAAACTAACTGATGAGGGAGGGGGACCGCCCCTTTTTATCTGTAGGTTTCCTGTCCTGAAGGGGGCGGATCCCTCTCTCGTGGGTGCTGTCGTGGACTCTGGAAAATCCCATTACCGGTAAGTAATATAGTCTTTTGTTCTCTTTGTCTCATTACGGTGACTATGCACCCCAGGTACCAGGAATATGTGTATTTCCATACAGAGTCCTTTCACATGTAAGCACTGTATACGTCCTTATTTGTACCTGGTTGATCTCTGTTACTTAATAAACAAATTAAAAAAAAACCAAAACACTGCAAGCAGCTTGCAAAGGGCTGAGCACGAAGCGTACCTGAGCGCAATGTCGCTTGCACAGGTTTTGTTTGCACATATTGCATCCGATCCTCAAACTCGAACCTTGATTTTTAAATTTGGTGTTCAGTTTGAAAACGAAACCTCAGATTCGCTCATCTCTACTGAAAACAAACTAGCACGTGAAGGAATACACTATACTGAAGTTGCTCAGACACTTAACTGTAGGGGAAGGTGCCTTAAATACCAAGTGCCTCCCAGCCATTAGGTGGGGCACTTCCGAATTATGCACACTGCCCTTCAAGAATTAGGGAGTTCGCATGAGTCTTAAGCATCCTACCAGGAGACATGGGTGATATGCGAAGATCCTGGGAGCAGGAGACACCACTGGACAGCAGGGGTGGTGAGCATGACAGCGGCTCTGCCAGGAGAGGCAGAGCAACCATGCACAGATGTCGGTGTTGCACCATCCCATTAGAGGAAGCATTTACCTCGACAAAGAAAGGAAAATTGACATCAAATTGACGGACAACAAGAGCCTTAAGGGTACTTTACACGCTGCGATATCGGTACTGATATCGCTAGCGAGTGTACCCGCCCCCGTCGGTTGTGCGTCACGGGCAAATTGCTGCCCGTGGCGCACAACATCCCTAACACCCATCACACGCACTTACCTTCCCTGCGACGTCGCTCTGGCCGGCAATCCGCCTCCTTTCTAAGGGGGCGGTTCATGCGGGGTCACAGCGACGTCACATGGCAGCCGTCCAATAGCAGAGGAGGGATGGAGAAGAGCAGCCGGAAAATGCCGCCCACCTCCTTCCTTCCTCATTGCTGGTGGACGCAGGTAAGGAGATGTTCGTTGTTCCTGCGGTGTCACACATAGCGATGTGTGCTGCCGCAGGAACAATGAACAACATCGTACCTGCAACAGCAACGATATTATGAAAAGGAGCGACGTATCAACGAGCAACGATTTTTCACGTTTTTGCGCTCGTTGATTCTCGCTCCTTGGTGTCACACGCTGCGATGTCACTAATGGCGCCTGATGTGCGTCACTAACGATGTGACCCAGATGATATATTGTTAGTGATGTCGCAGCGTGTAAAGCACCCTTTAGAGAAAATCTTCCTTGAGAGTTGAAAAAGCATTAACCATCTTGGTTTACCAAGAAGAAAATTCTGTTCCTTTCGTACTCATGTCAGCTAAAGGACTTGCTATGGCCGAAAAGTTTAGAATGAATTTCCGCTCCATACACCTCATACACACGCAGCTCCGCTCCGTACACACGCGGCTCCGCTCCGTACACCTCGTACACACACGGCTCCGCTCCGTACACCTTGTACACACGCGGCTCCGCTCCGTACACCTCGTACACACGCGGCTCCGCTCCGTACACCTCGTACACACACTGCTCTGCTCCGTACACCTCGTACACACACGGCTCCGCTCCGTACACCTCGTACACACACGGCTCCGCTCCGTACACCTCGTACACACACGGCTCCGCTCCGTACACCTCGTACACACACGGCTCTGCTCCGTACACACACGGCTCTGCTCAGTACATCTCGTACACACACGGCTCCGCTCCGTACAGCTCGTACACACACGGCTCTGCTACATCCACACTGTAAACTCCTCCTGACCCCACACATAACCTTCCCCTCATCCAGCACCATGACACCCAGCACAGCAGAGTCCTGCATACACTGAGGAGCTGATCATGTGACCCCTGACTCCTCCCCTCCATGTGACATCATCACAGGTCCTGTAGGCACAGAGCAGCCATATATTGAACATGCCCTCCATCACGTGACAAATTACATCATACCTGGAAGGAGCCTGTACATTCTAGCATCTACCATCGAAGAATCATACATTGGTGCCTTTTCCTCTGATAGATACAGACGACCCACCTCTGAAAAACAGGTAAAATATATCTTTGTACCGTGTTAGCCAGTAGAGATAAAAAATTATTTAAAAGAACAGAGTCCTCAGTGGCTGATACCTTTTTAATGGCTAACTGAAAAGATGGTAATAATAGCAAGATTTCGAGACTCTCAGGTCTCTTCTTCAGGCATGGTATAACACAAAATCTGAAGAGTCTCATATTTATATGTAACGGAGTGCCAGGGGTGCCTCGGGGATTGTAGTTGTGGCCCCTTCTATCAGGCTTACCCCTGGTGCCGCCGTCACTTTTGGGACAGGAGATGACTTGGTGGGGCAGAGTGTGGTGGTGCAGACGCCGTCGTCGGTTGTACAGAGACTCTGCAGACATGGATCAATTGAACCAGCAGGCATTTTATTAAACACTTCTTCACAAAGGCACAACACTTCAGGTGACTTCACACTTTTTGGCTGAGGGGAAAAACCTGTTCCTGACGTCTCCTCCAGTGGGGATGTGCCCGGCTAATCCACTTCACCTGGCTCCCACTACGGCTATCACAGACCGGACCAACACCAGTACTGCTTCACACTTGAGGTTCCGCTTTCTCCTCTTCTCTCCGGCTTTCCTATTCACTCAGCTTCCACACTCTGCCCCTTCTCTGCTTCTTCTCTCCCGTCCCGGACACACAACTAACTCTGGTTCTAACTTTTCCCTAACAACTCTCCTTCTCCCTCCCCTTTTTGCTGCCGGCTCCTCCTTTCCTCTGCCCTGTTTCTGTGGAGACGGCCGTCCCACCCGGCCACTAGGGGAACCCCTAAAAACAGTGCATATAACAATAAAACATTTTTATTAAACATTAACATTCCGGGGAAACTGTACCTCTTTGTAAGGGGTCTGCCCACCCCTTACATATACACAACAGGACATAGAATGGGGCAGTAAATAAAACAAGTGACATGAAGCAGAACTATCAGTATGGCAAGAGGACAAACTGTTGTGGCCATAAATATTGCTGCAGTTCAGTGTGAAAGTTTTACTGTCCTCTGATTAGGATATAGTCCAGAGCTAGGATGCCCCCGGATGGTCTGAGGAACACATCTCTTAATTGATGTAAAAAGAGACACATTCATTCCTGCTCTGAATGTGTCAGAGGTCATTATAATGATGACCTTTGACATTCCTTTGACACATTCAGAGCAGGAATGAATGTGTCTCATGGATTCATGTCTTTTTACATCAATTAAGAGATGTGCTCCTCAGACCATCCGGGGGCATCCTAGCTCTGGACTATATCCTAATCAGAGGACAGTAAAACTTTCACACTGAACTGCAGCAATATTTATGGCCACAACAGTTTGTCCTTTTGCCATACTGATAGTTCTGCTTCATGTCACTTGTTTTATTTACTGCCCCATTCTATGTCCTGTTGTGTATAAATATGAGACGCTTCAGATTTTGTGTTATACTGAGCCTGAAGAAGAGACCTGAGTAGTCTCGAAATCTTGCTATTATTACCATCTTTTCAGTTAGTCTCTGAAAAACAGTAAGTGAGGAAAACACAAGAGAATCATAGAATATTAGAGTTGGAATGGACCTCCTGGGTCATCTAGCCCAACCTCCTGCTCAAAGCAGGATTCACTAAATCATCCCAGACAGATGTCCGTCCAACCTCTTTTTAAAGACTTCCATTGAAGGAGAATTCACCACCTCTCGTGGCAGTCTGTTCCACTCGTTGATCACTCTCACTGTCAAAAAGTTTTTTCTAATATCTAATCTGTGTCTCCTCCCCATCAGTTTCATCCCATTGCTTCTAGTCTTTCCTTGTGAAAATGAGAATAAAACTGCTCTCTCTACAGTGTGACAGCCTTTAAGATATTTGTAGACCGCTATTAGGTCTCCTCTCAGTCTTCTCTTTTGCAAGCTAAACAATCCTAAATCCTGTAACCGTTCTTCATAGGACATGGTTTGCAGACCAGTCACCATTCTGGTCTCTCTTCTCTTATCTTGCTCCAGTTTGTTGATATCTTTTTTTTAAATGTGGTGCCCAGAACTGGACACAATATTCCAGATGAGGTCTGACCAAAGAGGAGTAAAGGGGGATAATGACTTCACGTGATCTAGACTGTATGCTTCTGTTAATATATCCTAGAATGGTGTTTGCCTTTTTTGCTGCTGCGTCACACTGTTGACTCATGTTCAGTCTGTGATCTATTAGTATACCTAAAGGGGGCTTTACACGGTATGACCGATTGTGCAATTTCACAATCGATCGTACCCGCCCCCGTCCTTTTTGCGTCACGGGCAAATCGCTGCCCGTGTCGCACAAAGTCAGTAACTCCCGTCACACGTACTTACCTCTCGTGCGACCTCGCTGTGGGCGGCGCACGTCCACTTCCTGGAGTGGGAGGGACGTTCGGCGTCACAGCGACGTCACACGGCCGCCGGCCAATGGAAGCGGAGGGGCGGAGATGAGCGGGACGTAAACATCCCGCCCACCTCCTTCCTTCACATAGCCGGCAGCGGCCGCGTGACGCAGGTGAACTGCTGTTCATCGTTCCCGGGGTGTCACACGGAGCGACGTGTGCTTCCCCGGAAACGATGAACAACTAAATTAAACGATATTATGGAACCTAGCGAGCAGTACACGACTCACGATTTGTGAGCGATACTGCGTCGCTAGGAGGTGTCACACAGGCCGGCATCGCCAGCGATGCCGGATGTGCGTCACAACAACCGTGACACCTTGCTGTTGGATAGCTCTATTCCTCCCATGCTGTATATGCTCTTTTCATCATTCTTGCCAAGATGTATGACTTTGAATTTCTCCCTGTTAAAAACAATTGGATTAGTTGCTGCCCATTGCTCCGGCATGTTTAGATCTTGTTGAATCATCTCTTGCTCTTCTCTAGTATTAGCTATTCCTCCTAGATTTGTGTCATCAGCAAATTTAATCAGTTTACCTTTAAAGGAGTTGTCCGACATAAACTCAAAGATTTTTGGTAAGCTAATCTGTGCTGTATTGTCATATATAAAACACCCCTACATTGTTATTTTTTGTTTTCTAACTTTTGTTTCTCTTGAATTATCCCTTTATTCTTTTATTCTCTGCAGCTCTTTGTTTACATTCAGCTCAACCAAACTGACCTCTTCCTGTGCTAAACCTCCCAGTCAGAGCTGGCACCGCCCAGCCTCACTGTCCAGCCCCTCCCTCTGCCCGCCCTCTGCACACACATTCCCTGTCAGTATTCTGCCCAAGCATCTGACCTGTTATCACTCTAGCATTGGAAATAACAGCCCCACATCGGGCTCTTCACCCCACACACACATCGGGCTCTTTACCCCACACACACATCGGGCTCTTCACCCCACACACACATCGGGCTCTGCACCCCACACATACATCGGACTCTGCACCCCCACCACATTGGGCTCTGCAACCCCCACCACATCGGGCTCTGCACCCCCCACCACATCGGGCTCTGCACCCCCCACCACATCGGGCTCTGCACCCCCACACACACATCGGGCTCTGCACCCCACACACACATCGGGCTCTGCATCCCACACCCCATAGGGCTCTGCACCCCCACACACACATCGGGCTCTGCGCCCCACACAAACATCGGGCTCTGCGCCCCACACAAACATCGGGCTCTGCACCCCTCACACATCGGGCTCTGCACCCCTCACACACATCGGGCTCTGCACCCCTCACACACATCGGGCTCTGCAACCCTCACACACATCGGGCTCTGCACCCCTCACACACATCGGGCTCTGCACCCCACACACACATCGGGCTCTGCACCCCACACACACATCGGGCTCTGCACCCCACACACACATCAGGCTCTGCACCCCAAACACACATAGGGCTCTGCAGCCCACACACATAGGGCTCTGCAGCCCACACACACACAGGCTATGTGTCCATGGGGGAAAGTGTCCTGCGGTTATATCCGCAGGACATTCCGCAGGATCTCCCAGAAAACCGCAGCACAACTTTGTCTGTTTCCATGCTGCGGTTTATTTGTGGAAGGTCCTGCGGATATAGTGCGGGCATTCTGCATTGAGGATACAGTACCATGGCTTCGGCACTGCATCCTCAATGCAGAACAAGTGCTGGAGTGATCGGGGCGTTCATATCTCCATCATGCAGCACTTCTCTCCATCTCCGGCCGTGTTTAGACTGTGAAGGAGAAGGTGGGCGGGCCTGAACTAGCTCCGGCTGTCACATGACCGGAGCTTGTGCAGGCCCCGCCCACCTCCTCCTTCCTGCTCCTGTGCACCGAGGGAAAATGACCGGGTGTCTGCTATCAAGGCAGGTGGTTTTGTAAAACTGTAGGGGGAAAAAAGCGCAATAGGGTCTTACCCGGTATGAGGGTAGACAGACAAGACAAAGAAGCACTCACCTGGTGAGGTTGTGCCAGTCACAACCCCTTATGATAGCCTGTGAGTGCCCGGTGGTTTAGCTGCAGCCCCGGTAGAGGAATTTTGTATCACACAGGTAGAAGAGAAGACCGGGTTTATGCCGCGCTAAAAACCACTGATGCGTGTAAATTAAAAGATTTCCTTTTTTTTATTTGACAGTTCCTATGCGTTTCAGAGACATCCGTCTCCTTCCTCAGGAAAGGAACTCATCGGAACCTGCGATAAAGAGACCGCCCGTGGCTGGCCTTGCACGGCTATCGGTCATGTCTCCTAGGCGATGGGGCTGCTAATTCTCGAAAGACAGCATTATTACAATTCTTAATAGGATTATAAGACCAATTCTTAGGGAATTGGTTGTGGTATAACCACCATGGACCAACGCAAGGGTTTGAATAGTGCAGTTACCATTCATTGCGTATTAATAAATAACACCATGTTCAGGGGCATTTTTCTTTTCTGAAACTGAGAGACTCCAAAAAAAACCCCAATGATCCTTGTAGAGAAAAATATGCTCTTTCTAATATCAGAATTAATATATTTTAAGGGTACCCTTTTTGAGAAATTTGACCTAAAAATAGGTAAAATTCAGTTTTTTTAAAGTTTGTCATCATATGTGGGTGTGAATATTTCCACAAATACATATGCTTTGACCGTGATATTGCAGCAATGCAAAGTCATGTAGATGTTTGGTGTACAGGGCAAAGCACCAGTTACTATTGGTTTTTGGTCTTGAGTTATATATGGGCAAAGTTAGGCATAAATTTTATGCAAAACGTTTTACAAGCTACTTTGACACAAAATTGCAGCCGAAATATTGTTTTGTCATAGCCGGTAATAATTTTATCGTGTTTAGCAGCAAAAGTTGAGCTACTATTCCAAATTTCAGCTTCATAGCCAGTATAGAACTCTAATGGCTATGTGCCAAAGTTTGCAAAATCCTCTTAGCTGAAGCCGCAGGCTTGGTGGGACCCCCAGTGAAAGGTCAACAGTGCCCAATGTATGTGAGATCTGGCCCTAAAAATTTACAGAACCTCTTTTCAAACATACATGTACATCCTTATAAATTTTCAACAAAATCGGAGAACGTCGAGTGGGAACGATTTTTAAAACTCGTCCACTTGATGTGGAATGACCCAGGTAAGTATGGGACCAAGGCAGGGGATTTCCGCAGGTAATGCCGCTGGAATAATTGACATGCAGTTACAGTCATATGAAAAAGTTTGGGCACCCTTATTAATGTTAACCTTTTTTCTTTATAACAATTTGGGTTTTTGCAACAGCTATTTCAGTTTCATATATCTAAGTAATATTTCTGGATTGAAATGAGGCTTATTGTACTAACAGAAAATGTGCAATCCGCATTTAAACAAAATTTGACCGATGCAAAAGTATGGGCACCTCAACATAAAAGTGACAATAATATTTTGTAGATCCTCCTTTTGGAAAAATCACAGCCTCTAGTCGCTTCCTGTAGCTTTTAATGAGTTCCTGGATCCTGGATGAAGGTATATTTGACCATTCCTGTTTACAAAACAATTCCAGTTCAGTTAAGTTTGATGGTTGCCGAGCATGGACAGCACGCTTCAAATCATCCCACAGATGTTCAATGATATTCAGGTCTGGGGACTGGGATGGCCATTCCAGAACATTGTAATTGTTCCTCTGCATGAATGCCTGAGTAGATTTGGAGCGGTGTTTTGGATCATTGTCTTGCTGAAATATCCATCCCCTGCGTAACTTCAACTTCGTCACTGATTCTTGCACATTATTGTCAAGAATCTGCTGATACTGAGTTGAATCCATGCGACCCTCAACTTTACCAAGATTCCCGGTGCCGGCATTGGCCACACAGCCCCAAAGCATGATGGAACCTCCACCAAATTTTACTGTGGGTAGCAAGTGCTTTTCTTGGAATGCCGTGGTTTTTTGCCTCCATGCATAACGCCTTTATGTATGACCAAACAACTCAATCTTTGTTTCATCAGTCCACAGGACCTTCTTCCAAAATGTAACTGGCTTGTCCAAATGTGCTTTTGCATACCTCAGGCGACTCTGTTTGTGGCGTGCTTGCACAAACTGCTTCTTTCGCATCACTCTCCCATACAGTTTCTCCTTGTGCAACGTACGCTGTATTGTTGACCGATGCACATTGACACCATCTGCAGCAAGATGATGCTGCAGGTCTTTGGAGGTGGTCTGTGGATTGTCCTTGACTGTTCTCACCATTCTTCTTCTCTGCCTTTCTGATATTTTTCTTGGCCTGCCACTTCTGGGCTTAACAAGAACTGTACCTGTGTTCTTCCATTTCCTTACTATGTTCCTCACAGTGGAAACTGACAGTTTAAATCTCTGAGACAACTTTTTGTATCCTTCCCCTGAACAACTATATTGAATAATCTTTGTTTTCAAATCATTTGAGAGTTGTTTTGAGGAGCCCATGATGCCACTCTTCATAGGAGATTCAAATAGGAGAACAACTTGCAAGTGGCCACCTTAAATACCTTTTCTCATGATTGGATACACCTGGCTATGAAGTTCAAAGTTCAATGAGGTTACAAAACCAATTTAGTGCGTTAGTAAGTCAGTAAAAAGTAGTTCGGAGTGTTCAAATCAAGAAATTGATAAGGGTGCCCATACTTTTGCACCGGTCAAATTTTGTTTAAATGCGGATTGCACATTTTCTGTTAGTACAATAAACCTCATTTCAATCCAGAAATATCACTGAGTCCATCAGTTATTAGATATATGAAACAGAAATAGCTGTTGCAAAAAAAACAAATTGTTCTAAAGAAAAAAGGTTAACATTAATAGGGGTGCCCAAACTTTTTCATATGACTGTATGTGCGGCTGCGGGATATCCGCAGTATATTCCGCAACCGCACATTCCGCAGCGTGGACACAAGCACTCTACATGTCCCATAGGATAACATGGGGAGTGTCTGTACATGCTGAAACCTGTGGATTTATCTGGAAAATCCAGATAAATCCGCAGGTTTTCCGCAGCAAAATCCGCAGAAGCAAGCTCCCGTGGGCACATAGCCTTAGGGTTTTGAACCCCACTCACACATAGGGCTCTGCAGCCCACACCAGATTGGGCTCTGCACCCCACACACACATAGGGCTCTGCAACCCTCCCCCCCCACACACACACACTACCCCCATAGGGAACACATGTAGGCTACATTCACATGACCGTTCCGTTTTTGCGGTCCGCAAAAAACGGTCCATTTTTTTCACGGATGCATCAGTGTGTCATCCGTGTGCCTTCCGATTTTTCTTTTTTTTTTGCGGACCGCAAAAAACGGAAGCAGCAAGAAAGATAAATAGATGAGTAGATATAGAGATGGATAGATAGATATAGAGAGAGAGAGGGATGAATGAATGAATGAACAGAGGGATAGATAGATAGATAGATGAGAAAGACATATATAATGTCCTACCCCCTTGCATATTTTAAGCTGGCACCCTTTAGTGACTTTCATGTTGCACTAAAGGGTGCCTAGCCTTGTATTTAGCCAAAAAATAAATAATTAAAAAAAACAATGTGGGGTCCCCCTATTTTTTGTAGCCAGCTAGGGTAAAGCAGACGGCTGCAGCCTGCAAACCACAGCTGGCAGCTTCACCTTGGCTGGTAATCCAAAACAGAGGGCACCCCACGCTGTTATTTTAAATTAAAAAAATAATTTAAAACAAAAAACACGGAGTCCCCCCCAAATTGGATCACCAGCCAAGGTAAAGCAGACAGCTGTGGTCTGGTATTCTCAGACTAGGGAGGTCCACTGTTATTGGACACTCCCCAGCCTAAAAATAGCAGGACACAGCCGCCCCGGAAGTGGCGCATCCATTAGATGAGCCAATACTGGCGCTTTTCCCCAACTCATCCCATTACCCTGGTGCGGTGGCAAACAGGATAATATATGGGGTTGATGCCAGCGTAATCCAATAAGGGGGTCACACGACGATCCATACCATAGTCACTGTCCCAGTCAATGAAGAACAGAATGTTCCCCATTGGCTGTGAGAGCAGTGCAGTGACCTGAGCTAACATCAATAGGTCAGCCCAGGTCACTGCAGGGGATGACGAGCGCTGCTGTCAGGAGGTTGGATGAGATCATTACCTGCTATGACAATCTCCTGTACTCCTGATGTCAGCGCTGTCACTGACTTCTATGCCTGCCGCGTTATCAGCAGTATCGCGGGAGCCCGTGACGTCACCCCTAGTGACATCTCGGGCCGCCCGCAAGACGTGACGCAAGAACGCAGGGGGCATAGAAGGCAGTGACAAGCGCTGACGTCAGGAGTGCAGGAGATCGTCACAGCAGGTAATGATCTCATCTAACCTGACAGCAGCGCTCGCCATCCCCGCGGCTGCCCGCACTGCAGTGTGAGAAGCTGCTGATACTGCAGCCAGACACTGACACACTGCAGTGCGGGCAGCCGCGGGGCTGGCGGGGGAGCGGGACACAGACTGCACGGGCACCCGACGGAGATCACACAGAAGTGCTTCTGTGCGGCTTCCACGGATTTTGCGGGCCCTTTGACTTGTATTGAGTCACAGTCCGTTATTACGGAACAAAATAGGACACGTTCCATAATAACGGAATGGACATACGGCATCCGATGTGTTTTTTTTGTAGGATCGGATGCATACGGAAGTGTTTCCGTGTGTCCTCCGATCCTACACAAAAGACATTGAAAAGATGGTCCTGTCCGTGGGTCCGCAAAAAAACAGAACTGACCAGGACAAATGGACCGGTCATGTGAATGAGCCCGTAGGGAATTCACACTCACCCGTCCTCGGTCCCTGCCGCTGCTGCACATTCGTCCGCTGTCTGGTCTGGACATATCAGCACAGTAGTGACATCACCGCTGTCCTGAACTGTCAGACACAGACAGCGGGACAATGCTGAGAGGCAGCACTGCACTCCTTCTCATCAGTGCTTTCAAATGTATCGGCATCTGTGATGCCGATACATTTGAATGTGCGATCCTGAGCAGGGAGCTCGCTGCTGGCGGTGACACCGTAGGCAGCCGCCAGGCCCCTCCCCCAGGTCATGGACCCCACAGCAGTGCCGGGGGAGATTGCGGGGAGAGGACGGGGTGCGGGGGAATGTGTGGGAGGGTGCAGGCAAGGGGGGCGGGGACTACACACACTGTACCTGCCCAGCAGGACGGCAACATGCTGTTCACAGATTTGCATGTAAACATGGTCCTGCCCATGTTGACATGAAATGACCGGAAGCAGCAAAATCGCGGCAGGAGCGGTCACATGACCGCTCTGAGCCAGGGGAGAGGGGCTGAGAGCAGGGCAGGTAAGCAGTCACTATCTACTTAAATCACCCAATGTAGCCCAATAGGGAAATAATAAAAAAGAAGTCAAAATAAGCCGGATATCCCCTTTAATTCCTTAATCTAAATGATTGATAAAGATGTTGAACAACACGGGGCCCGGGACAGAGCCCTGTGGTACCCCACTTGAGACAGTCTAACAACTGGATGTGCAGCCATTTATGACTACTCTTTGACTCCGATCACTAAGCCAGTTACAAATCCATCTAACAGTTGCCTTGTCCATTCCACACTTGGTCATTTTTTCAATAAGGATTGTATGAGATACTTTGTCAAATGCTTTGCTGAAGTTAGGATATACTATATCTACTGCATTTCCCTGATCCACCAAGTCAGTGATTTTGTCATAGGAGGAAATTAAGTTAGTCTGACATGACTTGTTAGTTACAAACCCATGCTGGCTCTGGTTAATTACTTCCTTCTCATCCAGGTACTTGCATAAATGTTGTTTAATAATTTGTTCAAAGATCTTTTCTGGTATGGAAGTCAGGCTCACAGGCCTGTAGTTCCCTGGGTCCACCTTCTTCCCCTTTTTGAAGATAGGGAAAACATTTGCTCTTCTCCAGTCTTCTGGAACTTCTCCTGTTCTCAAAAATTATGAAGAGTGGTTCTAATATTTCCTCTGCTATCTCCTTCAGTAGCAGAAATTATATATATATATATATATATATATATATATAAAACCGTGCCTGAAATGCCTGAAACATGTTGAGACTATAATTCAACCATCATGATGTTTTAAAAATTTTCTGAATAAAGATGAAGATTTTAATTATGGGACTCACCACTTTATCCTTTTACATATCTCCTTCAGTACTCTGGAGTGTAATTCATCTGGACCTGGGGACTTGAATTCATTAATGTTTGCTAAATATTCCCTCACTATCTTGTTATGATCCGGAACCATGGAAGATCACCACAAATCATTGGCAAAAAGGTGACAAGAGCCTTGGCAACTAATCTGGCCGCCATCCCCTTACTAACCAACACAACTAGAAGTACCCGAGGGGTGAACTAACATCCTGTGCACCGCGAACCCAGCCGGAGAACTAACTATCCTAAAGGTAGGAAAGATGAATAACTCTCTGCCTCAGAAAATAGACAAGAATAGCAAGCCCCCCACATTCAAAGACTGCGGTGATATAGGAAAAACACAATACACAGGTAGATGACAGGATTAGCAAAAGGTGAGGCCCCCGCTGACTAAAATAGGAAAGGACAGGAAAGGGACTGATGGTAGCCAGAGAAAAACCCTGCAAAATACAAACTTCCTGATAGTACAAAAAGGCCCTCAGATCGCTCGATCTGAACTCCGTCCTATACCAGGTGCCCTTGTCATACCAATGAACAGAAAACAAGAATTATAACAAATTCAACAAGCCATAAACACATGGACCCAAAGGAGCAATACTCCACACAGAACTGCAGGGAGTTCCTCAACAATCCACTGAGGGGAAAAATCCCTGGAAGGAAATAAACTGAAACCAACCACAACAAATGACAAACCCAGATAAGCAAAAGAACCAGGCAATAAATAAAGAGCAAGAACTTATCTGGAGTGGATGTGATGTAGAGCAGGATTAAGCAGGCTAGAGATACAAAGAACAACTGACATCCGGCAACAGCCTGCAATCAGACCCGGACTTAAATAAGCAGTGAGTTAGGAAAGGAAACACCCACTGCACAACCCACCTGGTCTCTGTCCAAACCCTTCCTGGTCACCAGAGGGAGCCTCCCAGCAGCCAAGGCATAACTAACATTCACAACAGTACCCCCCCTTGAGGAGGGGTCACCGAACCCTCACCCACGCCACCGGGTCGCTCGGGATGAGCATGATGGAAGGCGCGAACCAACCTGTCCGCATGAATGTCAGAAGCCACAACCCAAGAGTTATCCTCCTGCCCATAACCCTTCCATTTCACAAGGTACTGAAGCTGACGCCTACTGCGACGGGAATCCAGAATTTTTTCAACCTCATACTCCAGATCCCCTTGTACCAAAACAGGGTCAGGAGGCGCTGCTGCAGGAACTGCCGGCTCCACATGTTTCTTCAACAAGGACTTATGGAAGACATTGTGAATCTTAAATGACGCAGGCAGAGTCAAACGGAAAGATACAGGATTAATAATCTCCGAAATCTTATAAGGTCCAATAAATCTGGGCTTAAATTTAGGAGACGGAACTCTCATAGGAATATTTTTAGAGGACAACCACACCATGTCCCCTACTTTAAACCGGGGACCAACAGTCCGACGCCGGTTGGCAAACTTTTGGGCAGTTTCTTGGGACTGAAACAATTTATCTACTACCTGACCCCAAATCTGCTGCATTCTGTCGACCACAGAATCCACCCCCGGACAGTCAGACGCCTCAAGCTGCCCTGAGAGGAACCTAGGGTGATACCCAAAATTGCAGAAAAAGGGGGACACCAACGTGGTAGAGCTAGCTCTATTGTTAAGGGCAAATTCAGCCAAAGGCAAAAACGAAACCCAGTCATCCTGATCCGCAGAAACAAAACACCGTAAATAGGTCTCCAGGGTCTGGTTAGCCCTTTCAGTCTGACCGTTGGTCTGAGGATGAAACGCCGAGGAGAAAGACAGCTGAACACCCAATTTGGAGCAAAAAATCCTCCAAAACCTGGATACAAACTGCACCCCTCTGTCAGAAATAATGTTTTCGGGAATACCATGCAAACGGACAACATGTTGCAAAAACAAAGGCACCAACTCTGATGAAGACGGCAACTTAGATAGGGGAACCAAGTGGACCATCTTGGAGAATCTGTCACAGATCACCCAAATCACAGTCATTTTCTGAGAGACGGGAAGCTCTGAAATAAAATCCATAGAGATGCGTCCAAGGTTTCTTAGGTACAGGCAAAGGCAATAATAGCCCACTAGAACGTGAACAACAGGGCTTGGACCTAGAACATACTCCACACGACTGCACAAAACGACGGACATCTCGGGACAGGGAAGGCCACCAAAAAGAGCGTCTCACAAGATCCCGAGTACCAAAAATGCCAGGATGACCCGCCAAAACAGAGCAATGAACCTCAGAGACAACTCGGTCTCTCCATTGGTCTGGGACAAACAGTTTCCCGGTAGGACATCTCTCAGGTTTATCCCCCTGAAATTCCGCCAGTGCCAACCGCAGATCAGGCGAAATAGCCGAGAAAACTACACCATCATTCAGGATAGTAGACGGTTCGACAACCTCCAAAGAGTCAGCGCAGAAACTCCTGGAAAGGGCATCGGCCTTAACATTCTTGGTGCCCGGCAAAAAAGAGACCACAAAATTAAACCGGGTAAAAAACAAAGCCCACCTGGCCTGCCGAGGAATCAACCACTTGGCCGATTCCAGATAGATGAGATTCTTGTGGTCCGTAAGCACCACAACTTGATGCCTAGCCCCCTCCAACCAATGCCTCCACTCTTCAAATGCCCACTTCATAGCCAATAATTCCCGGTTCCCCACATCATAATTCCGTTCAGAAGGAGCAAACTTCCGAGAGAAAAAGGCACAGGGCTTAAGTTTACCCGAAGTAGCGTCTCGTTGAGACAGAACAGCACCTGCTCCGATCTCCTCCACACAGAACTGCAGGGAGTTCCTCAACAATCCACTGAGGGGAAAAATCCCTGGAAGGAAATAAACTGAAACCAACCACAACAAATGACAAACCCAGAAAAGCAAAAGAACCAGGCAATAAATAAAGAGCAAGAACTTATCTGGAGTGGATGTGATGTAGAGCAGGATTAAGCAGGCTAGAGATACAAAGAACAACTGACATCCGTCAACAGCCTACAATCAGACCCGGACTTAAATAAGCAGTGAGTTAGGAAAGGAAACACCCACTGCACAACCCACCTGGTCTCTGTCCAAACCCTTCCTGGCCACCAGAGGGAGCCTCCCAGCAGCCAAGACATAACTAACATTCACAACACTATCTCTTTGTTTATTGATGGCCTGGATTCCGACAATAGAACGGTGAAGTTAAATTGATTTTACATTTTCTTTTTCAGAGAAAACAGATGCAAAATAACAATTTATAAGTTTGGCTTTCTCAACATCATTTTTTACAACTTCACCATTTTCATCCTGTAAAATTCCTATAACATCTTTGACTTTTCTTTTATTTTTTACATCAACTTCAAAATTCTTTTTTATTGCTTTTGACATCTCTTGCAAGCCTTATTTCATTATCAGCTTTGCCTAATCTGATGTGTGCCCTGCAGGTTTTGCAGACGGTGTTATATTCTTCTTTAGATATGCCTACCTCTTTCCATTTAATAAACATTTCTTTCTTCCTTTTTAGCATGTGTTTAAGTTCTGTGTACATCCATCCTGATTTCCTTAAATGCTTCCTATTCTTCCCTCTTTTAGGGATTGTTAATGATTGCGCTTTTAGAATCCTCCTAAACCTCCCCCCTCCTTATATACACGCACGTGCGCACACACTATGGCGCATCCGACCCTCAGGGGTAGCATTAGTGCACTCCTATTAGCCAAGAGTGATCCATCAAGTATGGAGGGGGAGGACGATTTTGACGACCATCAACAGGTTGTGACTTGTCGCAGCTATTCGGTAGCAAGGGAGACAGTGTGGCGAGAGGTTGTGTCCCGCTCTATATAGTGAAACGTATTCCATGTCTGTATACAAGGGGATAGCAGAAATTATTTTTTTGTCTGTAATTGTGGGGGACTTTAAGGTCCTCCTACTAAGCGGGAGCCCCCAATATGTGAGTGGGCCTTTATCAGTCGTCATACTGCTTGACGGGCTGTTGGGGCCGTCATACTGCATGATTGGCTGTGGGGACCGTAATACTGTGTGGCGAGCTGTGGGGTCCGTCATACTGCGTGGCGGGCTGTGGGGGACATCATATTGCGTGGCGGGCTGTACGGGCCGTCATACTGTGTGGCGGGCTGTGGGGGCCATCATACTATGTGGGGACTATGGAACCCATCACACTGACAAGCCATGATACAATGTGGGGGCTCTGATACTGTCTATGTGTGTGGAAGCTTTTTAGGTACATCATGTTGTGGGGATATTGTAGTATTATTGGCCCTGTGAAGACTTCATACTTTGTTGGAGGCAGTGTGGAGTCATCTTAGGAACTGTGTGCGCACTAGGCATTTTTTTGTGTTTTTTTTGGTGCAGTTTGTGTTCCCAATCTGAATGTCTATCTTCATGCCAGCAAAGTTGGCAAGGAAAATTCCACAGTTTCTGGAAATCTCCTTCCAGTGAGAGTCTGCTGAATGTCAAATCAAAAGTTACTGAGTGCTAGCAGGAGGAATTCAGACCACACAAAGATTAATGGAATAAACTACTCTCTCAGCAGGAGGTGCACACCTAGTTGTTGCTTTATTGTTATTTTCAAGCCTTTTTATAGAGCAATAGTGGGTTGATCTCTTAGAAGAATTTCTAGCAGTATGGCATTGGTTATATTAGAAGCACATGCAAAAAGCATAACATGTTTATGTCCATAATTGGGATTTTCTCTTCAGTCATAGCTCGCAAGGTCCTTATCACGTAGAACCTCAGTTATGGATCCGAACTGGTGCAGATGCAGCCAGTCATCATCATCAACGTCTTCATTCTGTTCCCATCTATTAGACATCATCTGCAGACTTTGGTGTACACATACAGTACTTGTTCAGTATCAGGAAACAGGCTCCATCTTGTTACTCATATACAAAAGAAAGCTTAGTTATAGAAAAGCATATATAAAAATATATTGTATTCTCACAGTACCCCCCTAAAATATTTTTCTATCTGCTTCCCTAAGGCTATGTGCGCACGTTGCGTCGGTGTACCTGCAGTTTATTCTGCACGTTTTCCTTCCCTTGGTTTTTGACCAAATGGCTTTTGACCATTTTTTAGCGCTAAAAACGCATGCGTTTTTACCGCGTTTTTAGTGCGTTTTTAGCGCTTTTTACCTGCGTTTTCACCTGCGTTTCTGCAGATGCGTTTTTGAGATCAAGACACTGAGAAATAAAGTTGAATTAGTCAAAAAGAATGAAAAAAGAGAAAAAAAGTACAAAATAAACTTTTAATAAAATTATATGGGAAATTATCAATTTTAATGTAATAATAGTGGTTATGCACATTTTAACAGAAAAATAGCTAAAGTTTATTATTTTTTAACATTTAAATTTTCGGTTATTGTGTGTGTGTAAAGGAACATTAGAACCCATTACTTTTTGGCCAGAAAAGCATGCGTTTTTGGAGCCAAAAACGCAGTTGAAAAGCAGGTAAAAAGCATGAAAAACGCAGGAATTGTGATTTTGGTTGCTTTTTGCCATTTCTCATTGACTCCAATGTTAAGGAAACGCTGCAGAAATGGCAAAAACAACTGACATGCTGCTTCTTTTTCAGCATGGTTTTTGACCACAAATATGCAAATTAAACGCTGCAGAAAAAAAAGCAAAGTGCAGACAGGATTTCTGCTTTTCCCATAGACTTTGCTGGAAAACAAAAACGCATGCCTTTTTGCCCAAAAACGCTGCTGCCAAAAACGCTGCAGAAACGCGGGAAAAAACGCAACGTGCGAACATAGCCTAAGTCTAACCCTATCTGAATTACCTTTGAATCGGACTGGTCTTGAGCGGGTAGGATAGTGGAGTCCAGAAAATCTGAAGCAAGGGCGTATACCTTATTCGGGACTTATGACAATCAAGTCTGCCACTTTTCACCAATAAACCGTACCTGGTCTACACAATCCACTCTGAAAATCCAGCGTCAGAAAACAGAACTAGCCAGACATATTCCCAATTTCACACAGAGAACAATTTCAGCAGTCACTTACGTTTTCAGGTTCTTTAAGGTCACCCAGGAGGAAGGGGATCCAGTTGTAGAGATAGACCCATGGGACCAACTAGACTACCCCAGGCTAATAGGGGCCACCCAAGGACACAGATAAGAGAATGATTATAAATCAAAACTTTTACTGTAGCCTGTTGGAGTTGGTCAGGTTCCAAGTTGGGCGGTCCGCAGTCACCACAGGGATCTCCGATGTCTCATAGGTCTCATTTCCTCTCTGGAGCGATCCGAGTCCCGGCACCAACTGATAAGTAAAATTCCACAGTTTCGGGAAATCTCCTTCCAGTGAGAGTCTGCCAAATGTCAAATCAAAAGTTACTGAGGGCTAGCAAGAGGAATTCAGACCACACAAAGATTGATGGTATAAACTCCTTTCAGTAGGAGGTGCACACCCAGTTGTTGCTTTATTGTTATTTACAAGCCTTTTTATAGAGCAATAGTGGGTTCATCCCTTAGAGAAGAATTTCTAGCAGTATGGCATTGGTTATATTAGAAGCACATGCAAAAAGCATATGATGTTTATATCCATATTTGGGATTTCCTCTTCAGCCATAGCTCGCAGGGTCCTTATCACGTAGCACCTCAGTCATGGATCCGAACTTGCTCAGATGCAGCCAGTCATCAACATCTTCATTCTGTTCCCTTGTATTAGACATTAGCTGCAGACTTTGGTGTTCACATACTTGCTTCCTGATACACAGCAATAATCAAGAAACAGGCTCCATTTTGTTCCTCCTGTATACAAAAGAAAGCTTAGTTATAGAAAAGCATATAGAAAAATATATTGTATTCTCACAAAGTCAATGGGAATTCTGAAGTGCTGTGCACATGTTGCGTAATTTTTACTTGCACATTTGGTGCAGAAAATAAACTGCAGCATGTCAATTGTTGGTACGTTTTTTTTCCTGTGTTTTCTATATTTAGCACTTCCACCTATTAACTTCATTAAAAAAATGCATGGCACAAAAAAGAAAGCGTTTTTAACAAGTTTTTCTGCCTGAAGGTGCAGATTTCATGCTGAAAATGTGTGCACCAAATTTGCAGCGTGCGCACATACTCAGGCTGGTTTCACACATCCGACTTTTCGCCAATTTGCCGGATTCGGCGCACGCCAGTACAGTGTATACAGTACAATGGCAGCGCCGCAACTTCAGGGTCACATACTCCGGTCACATGACAGCATGTGACCGGTGCTTGTCGTGCTGCCATTGTACTGAATACACTGTACTGGTGTGAGCCCAAACCAGCGAAAAGCCGAATGTGTGAAAATAGCTTTACTGTGCATGTGGGGTTTCACTGTTTGTGGGTGGGGGCATTTTTGAAAGCATCATATTTTATAATAGCCATAAAAGTAAAATTGATGATGAGAACACTAAGGGGCTCTGAAATTCAGCATGTCAGATCCTTGCCTGCCCTGATATCATCTCTCTTAGGCCACCAAATACATTACATAGTTGACCATACCCCCAAAATAAGTGTTTTCATCCTACTTTAATCTAATGTATATGGGGGCATTAAGAGGTCATTATTGGACACTGCCTCTGGCCCGGTCTAATAGATTTTTCGTACATTACAGGCCCAGAGGCAATTATTAGGCATTTAGTTACCATAGTAACTTAATAGCCCCATGATGTCGAGTACTTAAGGGAAGAAGGAACATTAAGCTAGACTCATCTTCTTAGATACCATGTTTGGTTTTGACAGCAGCAAGTGATTAAACTGCCAGGATTATTGTTGCAGTTACACCCATATCATCCCTGCGATCTACAAGTTCTAGTCTGAGAAAAAGTTAGACATTTGTTTTGTTTTTTTAGATTGTGTTTAAAAAGGAACAAATTATGTATTAAGCTTCTTGCATTCTTTTTTTACTACAAGGTTTGTTGGTGCTAATTCTTTTGGGGAAAACACAAACATCTGCTTTTTTCTAGTGTTTTTCTTGTAATATAGGAAAGCCTAAGGCTTGTGTGTGTAAAAAAAAACCCCCAAAACTCGTAAATCATTGTTCATGGAGACTTTGGAATCAAATAACTACTCTGCATGGTGTTTTTGCAAACAAAAAAGCGTTAAAAAAATTACTCCTGTCTCTGTATGTGAATCAGACATGAGATCTGACGAGATAAAAGATTACAGCCTAGGGAAGACGGAGAAACATTCATATAGGCGGCTTGTGGTGATGGAGTCATTGACGGACTCTGAACAAATATGTTTATAGAGACGTAGTAGGAAATGAAGATGTCGTCCTCATCATGAAGTCATTATTTCTCCTCTCACGTATAATGAATGTCTCCTGCAGTATTGCTAATCACGATTCTAGTGTCGGTAAATGAAACGAGAATTAGTGATATGGAAGATGCCTCTATGAGAAAGCTGCCGACTCCGAGGAGGAAATTGCTTGTTATGTGTGTGGCCTAAATATATAGGATTTATTAGTAGATGTAAAAAAGAAAAGCTGAATAAATCTCCTGATATGTTTCCACTTATTATCTCCAGTAATTGTATTATTACATGGGATCTTCTTCCCATTCAGAGTCCTACAATATCGGAACCTCTCAGTGGAGATCTTCTATATAAGGGAGTTTTCCTGATTGACCCATCAAAGATGGATAAGGACAAGATGGCGGAGAGGATATTACACCTCACCCTAGAGATCATCTTCCGGCTTACTGGAGAGGTGAGAGATTCTGAGGACGTCACATTACATCATTCTTATCTATGGGAATAACAGATGGACAGAACTGGAGAGGTGAGGACTCTGGAAATGTCTGTAGTGAGATTTATTACTGTGTCTCTCCATAACCAGGATTACACAGTAGTGAAGAAGACCTCTAGTGAGCGCTGTCAGGACCCTGTGTCTGAGGGATGGGGAAGACCCCTGAGCCCAATCACAGGGCCTCCACCTCACACCCTGATACATGAGGACATCAATGACCAGAAGATCCTAGAACTCACCTACAAGATGATTGAGCTGCTGACTGGAGAGGTGACACTGCTGGGAATGCTGGGACACTATACAGTAACGTTATGAAAGGATGGGGGGATGATGGTATTATTGTATATGTCAGGTTCCTATAAGGTGTCAGGATGTCACCGTCTATTTCTCCATGGAGGAGTGGGAGTATTTAGAAGGACACAAAGATCTGTACAAGGACGTCATGATAGAGATTCCCCAGCCCCTCACATCACCAGGTAATAGACAGGATAAATACGCATGGTCTATAATTTTCTGTATGTAAGGAATGAATTCAGTCCCTGAATCCTGAATGTGTCTCCTCCAGTTCTATCTAGTAAGAGGACAACACCAGAGAGATGTCCCCATCCTCTACTTCCACAGGACTGTAAAGAAGATCCAAATGTTCCTCAGGATCATCAGGTAGATGGAGAGAAGGAGTCATGAAATCTCCCTATGATGTGTAGATGGCTGTGAAGGTCTTGTGCTCAGTCTTGCTTTCTCCACCAGTATTATATTTTTATCAGTTTTATACTTGCGTAATGAGAACGGTGGAGATGGCAGGATTAGAGGTGATCATACATGAGACTTCTACATCTGTCTGTGACTTGTTTCAGGGTGAAGATCTGACCCATATTAATACTACAGAGACATATGTGAGGGGTGATGAGCGGTGTAAAGAGGAGATTCCTACATATGGCTATCCAGGTGAGTAGTAACCACTAAATGCAAAGAAATCACAGATTCTTCAGTCATTTGCTGTGGCTGCTTTATCGGTGGTGTTGTTCGGCCACATGACAATCATGTGATCACCCAACACACAGGCTTGCTTCACTGCATGGTGTGCGCAGGCACCCCAGTGATTGGCGCTCCCGGGAAATAAAACAACGTTGTCTCACATAGTGTGACCAAAAAGCAAACTCTCCCAACGGAAATGCTCTGTTTATGGTCAGCTGTATGTGGGCGGAGACCCGAACAGGCCAATCCTTGACTTTCCATAATGCTCTTTACTCGCGTCGAGCTTGTTTGACTGACCAGCTCGAATTGAGGAATGAGCATTCGAGCATATTAGTGCTAACCCTATAAATAATTTAAAAACACAGGGTGGGGTCCTCCCTATTTTTGATCGATCACAAAACAAAGACAGGTGTGGGCTGGGAAGGTGCATTGTTATTTGGCCTTTGTCAGCCTAAAAATATAAGCCAGTAGTCGCCCCAGAATTGGCGCTCCCCAATTTTGCCCTGGTGCTGTGGCAATCAGGGTAATATTTGTGGGGTTGATGGCAGCTGCCATCAAGCTCAGGGGTTAGTAATGGAGAGTAGTCTATCAGACACCTCCATTAATATCGCAGTAAGTGTAGAGTTAAAAAAAAAAAACCACACACACTTAAACAATTTTTTTATTTGAATGAAGACTTCTCCACACTTTCCATCGTTCACCAATTTGTTATCAAAAATGTTCCCACAAATTTCTAATGTAATCTACAATTCCAACTCCAGCTACGGTGAGTAACAGTAAAGTACAGCTGTTCACAGATGCCGGGTACAACAATAAGGGCGGCTTTGCACGTTGCAACATCGCACGTGCGATGTTGTTGGGGTCAAATCGAAAGTGACGCACATCCGGCGTCACTTTCGACATCGTTGTCTGTAAATTCCAGGTGATACGATTAACGAGCGCAAAAGCGTTGTTATCGTATCATCGGTGCAGGCTCCGACTTTTTCATAATTACGCTGCCGCGACAGGTACGATGCTGTTCCTCGTTCCTGTGGCAGCATACATCGCTGTGTATGAAGCCGCAGGAGCGAGGAACATCTACCTGCCGCCGGCGGCTCTACGGAAGGAAGGAGGTGGGCGGGATGTTTACATCCTGCTCATCTCCCCCCCTCCGCCGCTATTGGCCACCTGCCGTGTGACGTCGCTATGACTCCGCACGACCCGCCCCCTTAGGAAGGAGGCGGGTCGCCGGCCAGAGCGACGGTCGCAGGGCAGGTGAGTGCATGTGAAGCTGGCGTAGCGATAATTTTCGCTACGCCAGCTTTCACAAGATATCGTACCTGCGACGGGGGCGGAAACTATCGCGTGCGACATCGCAGCATCGGCTTGCGATGTTGCAACGTGCAAAGCCCGCCTAACTCTCAGCAGAGCCGCCAGCTCAACACTGTGCAGATTTTGTCGTCGGACCCCGCTAAAGGGCTGCGGAGGCTGCAAAAATGCTGGGATACATCTTTGACTCCTAGGTTAATCCTCTAAAGTAAAAAAAAAATTAAATAAATTAAAAAAACAGAGTGGGGTCCCTCCTATTTTTGTTGGCCAGCCAAGGTAAAGCAGACAGGTTTGTGGGTTAAAAATGCTCAGTATACTACTAAATGAAATTCTTGTGGGTTTTAGTTTGCCAATTGGTGTCACATGTGAGGGGTTTCTGAATTTTTTTGGTACCTCTGGAGCTATGGAAATTCATAACGTGTCCAATTTTGCCTTTCAAAAGTCAAGTAGCGCTCTTTTCTTTGTGAGCCCTCTCAAGTTCCCAAAAAGCAGTTTTTGACCACTTATGGGGTATCATCGTGTTTGAGAAATTGCGTAACAAATTACAAGTCTATTTTTTCTTATTACCCCTTGTGAAAATTACAAATTTGGGATTAAAACAACATTTTTGTTGAAAAAAAACTAAATTTTTCGTTTTCACATTCAAACTATAAAAAGTTCTGTGAAGCATCCATGGGTTCAAAGTGCTCAACACACCCCTAGATAAATTCTTTGAGGGGTTTATTTTCCATTACGGGGTTACTTGTGGGGGTTTCTCCCGTTTTGGCATGTCAAGGACTGTGCAAATGAGACATGGCGTCAACAATCTGTTAAACCCAAATTTGCACACCAAAAGTCACGAAGGCCTTTTTCTTTTCCAAACTCTGCCATGAGCCCAAACAGACATTTTTAACCACATAAAGGGGTATTGCCAAGCTTGGGATAAATTATGTAATATATTTTAGGGTTTCACCTTGTGAAAATGAAACATTTGCCGCTAAATCATTATTTTAGTGAAAAAAACAAAATATAGGATTGGTAAATTTCCTTGAAAATTTGCTGCTAAATTTTAAGCCTTCTAACAAGCTCCACTTGCTCGGTGATGAACAAAATAGCCTCGAACAGAGGTTTTCCATCCATAGATTACACAGCTATATGAACTTGAAGATGTTGGATGGGAATTTGATAGCTATCCACAATGGCCTGTTGTATAAAGTTCCCAGCAGAACCAGATTCCAGATAGGCCGACTCTGTGAATCGGTTGTTACCACAGGATACGGATATGGATAAGGACTGAGAGGTCTTGCTCTCACCTAGGGTAGCCTCTCCTACAACCCCTAGGCTTGGAAGTTTCCCGGCTTCTAATGACAGAAATGGATCAAGTAAGTAGGATTTCTGAGGTAGAAGCATCCCTTTGTGATGTGCCGGTCTTCCTAGCAAGACTTTGCCAGGTTCACACGATCTACCTCCATTGGCTCAGAAGAAGCATCGATGACCACGGGTCACTGCATGATGGGTCTCTGGAAGGTAGCTGCCAGGTGAAACTATCTACGATCTGGAAGGCTGGGACTGGCAGAGACGTGGGATTCAGCAAGTACAGCAGGCACAACTGGTACAGATGGGTACAGCGGATACTAGGACACAGATAAGCGATAGAGCACACAGAAAGACTACAGCAAACGGGAAGGGATCTGACAATTAGCAATGCGTCTTTAAGGACAGATCATATTGAGCAGGCACCTCCAATAGGGGGATGGTACCTAAAATACCTAGTGGCTCTCAGTCATAGGCCAAGAGGCATTTCCGGGTTAGGGCATGCTGGTGCTATAAGAACAGGTTCAAGTGGCTCGCCTTCGTGTGCTTCCAGGAGACCTGCATGGAGTGTGCAGACGTACGGACCCGGGGACACAGTAGTTACCGTTGAGCGGCTCAGAGGGTGAGTGTGCTGGCATGTCTGCCCAGAGGAGGGTGCTGGACAGTACAGGGACTTTGGTAATGGCATAGCATAATTCATGTTAGAGATGAAAGCTAAGTGACGCTACTTGGGCTATGATGCAGTGCCACTTAACCATGTTACGGTTTATACCAGGGGTGGGGAACCTCCGGCCCGCGGGCCGTATGCGGCCCGCGATGACTTTTTCTGCGGCCCCCGGGCTGATTCCCGGGGACTGCAGTGCTGGGGAGGCAGCCGCATCTTGCTGGCGGCTGGCCCTTTAAAACCCCACACAGCGCGTTCAATGCTGAATGCTGCATTCCCTATACCTGAAAGACTAAGTCCCCACGCTGGCACTGCCTACGTGAGGACGTAATTTGTAGGTGGAGTCGGCGTGAGGTGCCCTACAATCAAACAAGAGGATTGACTGCCAAATGCCAATCATCCCCCAGGTCTTACTGTGCCGGGCAGCGCTCTGTGCTCGGCGGCAGCTCTTCCTGTTCCCGGCGGCTCTCACTGTGCCCGGTGGCGGATGCTCTCCCGGCTGCGGCGGCGGCTCCCTGTACCCGGTGGCGGCGGCTCCCTGTACCCAGCGGCGGCGGCTCCCTGTACCCGGCGGCGGCTCCCTGTACCCGGCGGCGGCTCCCTGTACCCGGCGGCGGTGGCTCCCTGTACCCGGTGGCGGCTCCCTATACCCGGTGGCGGCTTCCTGTACCCGGCGGCGGCTTCCTGTACCCGGCGGCAGCTCCGTGTACCCGGCGGCTGCGGCTCCCTGTACCTGGCGGCGGCGGCTCCTTATACCCGGCGGCGGTGGCTCCCTATACCCGGCGGCGGCTTCCTGTAACCGGCCCCGGCATCCTGTACCCGGCGGCAGCTCCGTGTACCCGGCGGCGGCGGCTCCCTGTACCCGGCGGTGGCTTCCTGTACCCGGCGGCAGCTCCGTGTACCCGGTGGCGGCGGCTCCCTATACCCGGCGGCGGCCCCCTATACCCGGCGGCGGCTTCCTGTACCCGGCAGCGGCTTCCTGTACCCGGCGGCGGCTGCTCCTCTCTGTGCGCGCCGGCAGCACTCTCCGTGCCCACGGCCACCTCCAGCGCTCACTGATCCAAGCCTCACCCAGTTCTCTAACTGTCTCCAAGCTCCCCCGGGTCTGCCTGTGCCCCCCAGCGCTCTGTGCCCCTCTTTCTCCCCAGTGTTCTGTGACCCCCCCAGTCTCCCCAGTGATCTGTGCCCTCCCAGTGATCTGTGCCCACCCAGTCTCCCCAGTGATCTGTGACTCCCCAGTGATCTCTGTGCCCCCCTCAGTGATCTGTGTCCCTCCCCAGTGATCTCTGTGCCCCCCGTCTCCCCAGTGATCTCTGTGCCCCCCCAGTCTCCCCAGTGATCTGTGCCCTCCCCCATTGATCTCTGTGCCCCCCCGTCTCCCCAGTGATCTCTGTGCCCCCCCAGTCTCCCCAGTGATCTCTGTGCCCCCCCCAGTCTCCCCAGTGATCTCTGTGCCCCCCAGTCTCCCCAGTGATCTCTGTGTCCCCCCAGTCTCCCCAGTGATCTGTGCCCTCCCCCATTGATCTCTGTGCCCCCCCAGTCTCCCCAGTGATCTCTCTGTCCCTCCCCAGTCTCCCCAGTGATCTGTTCCCCCCCCCCAGTATCCCCAGTTATATCTGTGCCCCGAGCCTCTCCCAGGTCTGTCTGTGCCTTCAGCATCTCCCATCTGTCTCTGTGCCATCTGTGCCCCCAGCGTCCCCCAGGTTTGTCTGTGCCTCCAGCCTCTCCCATCATTCTCTGTGCCCCCAGGGCTGTCTGTGTCCCTCCGGCATCCCCAAGGGCTATCTGCCCTTGACTATGTATATAACCCCAGCAATGTTTGTGCCCCCCAGCTATGTCTGTGCAACCCAGTGGTGTGTATATACCCCCAGTGAAGTCTGTGCCGCCCAGAGATGTATGTACCCCCAGTGACGTCTATGCCCTGCTGCTTCCCTAGTGATGTATATTCCTCCCAGCCCTCCCCAGAAATGTTTATGCTCCCCAGCTATGTCTGTACTCCCCATCAATGATGTAGATATCCCCCAGTGATGTATGTACCCCCCAATGATGTCTATGCCCTCAGCCTCCCCAGTGATCTATATTCCTCCCAATCCTCCCTGAGATGTATATACAGCAGTCTCAGCCAACTCAAACCTGGAAAAACAGTTGTGAAAAGCAACAAGATCAACATCGCCTAATATTACAGCTGCACCAAAGAGTAGAAGCTCCAGCCGCCACAGTGAGTTAATTGTTTGACCAAATATATTAGGGTAATTTTCAAGTTGATAGTTTTGTGCGGCCCCCGAAGGTTGGTAGAAATTTCAAAATGGCCCCCGGCAGAAAAAAGGTTCCCCACCCCTGGTTTATACTCACAGTTTTTGACTACAGTAATTAGTGCTCAAACTACTCTGATTTAACCATTTCCAACAACCAGTTTTGTGTTAACTAACCAGACCCCATTTTTCAAATCTGACATCTGTCACTTAGTGATCACTTTCGATGCTTCTTTTGATTCCAGTGATTCTGAATTTTTTTTTTCTGTGACACATTGTACTTATTTTTAGATTGATACAGTTTGCATTTATTTTTGGAAGTACCTGAATATTGCGAAATAATTAAGAAAGATGTTACTTTGAGACTTTAAATGTTTATGCTCTTAAAACAGATAGTGGTACCACAGAAAATAGTTAACAAATAACATTTACTGTATTTCCACTTTAGGTCAGCATCCTTTTTCCAACATTCCCCTTTAATTTTCTCTACATCCATTTATTTTATTTTGGATTATAGGAGGTTTATGAATTTAGCCACAAGTTTTTATTTGTTCAATTAAATTCACAAAACCTTTTGGTTTAAAAAATTCACAAAACCTATTTTTCAGGTAGAAAGTCACTTTTGAAATTGCTCTGAGGGGCCTAGATATTAGAAAATTGCATTCTTCATAGTATCTAAAACCACATGCAGTAATCAACACAAAGTGAAAAGCAAAGGTTTTATTTTTTTATAATAAAATGTTGAAGGAGCCCCATTTCTTTCATTTTCACAAAGGGTAATAGGAAACAAATGGACCCTACAAATTATTTTCCAATTTCTTTTGAATCTGACATTACCAGATATCTGTTTGTACACTACTGTCTAGGGACATAGCCAGGCTCAGAAAGGAAGGAGCACAAATTAGCTATTTAAACTCAGATTTTGCTGGAATAGTTTGCAGGGACAATATAATGGGAGCACTTTTTGTGTTAACCTGGCAGCTCAAAAGATGGCTACCACGAACAACCTTGGCACTAGCTTCCAGGACCTAGGAATTTCCTTGCCTTTAACCCTTTAAGACTATATGCGCACTAGAGCTTTTTACCCGCGGATTTACCCGCAGATTTGCCGCGGAAATTTCTTGAGAAATGTCTGCAATCTTTGTGCAGACATTTCCCAGCAAATTCTATGGTAAAAAAAATAGCTGTGCGCACTGGTGCGGATTTTTCTCAAGAAATTTCCTTGAGAAGAATTTCTCGAGAAACTTTCTTGAGAAAATGAACATGTCCATTATTTCCGCAGGTACCCTGCGGATTTCGGCAGTACAGCCTGCAAAAATCCGCAGGGAACCACCCGCGGGAAAATCGCGGCAAATCCGCGGCAAATCCGCATGCGGATTTGGTGCGGATTTTTTCCGGAGGTCCGGAAATCTTTCACTCCCAGAAGTTTCTCAAGAAATTTTCTTGAGAAACTTCACATTTCTAGTGCGCACATAGCCTAACCCCTATACATGGATCTAGACTTACTTAGGGAACCAACAGGGTGGGGCCCCGGAGTTTGCAGTGGTTTTGTGGTGCAATAGGGCAAGAAGAATAGTCAGGTTGCTGGGACCGAACCAGGAGGGCAGAGAAAATATAAAATCAGAATACGCAAGTGTAGTCAGTAAACAGTCCGATGTCGCAATAGGAAATGTATACACAAGCCAGGAGCTGAGCACGCAGGACTGAACCAGAAGAGAACAAGGCTATATCTGGCACCTCCCAGCTGTATTGTTACGGTTGCTGTGGCACTGGAGACTATATTCGGATTTCTTGCTACTGCACATGTGCGAGCACTGGAGACTATGTTTGGATTTCTTGCTACTGCACATGTGCAAGCGCTGGAGACTAAGTCCTATCTTGGAGTCATTGCACATGTGCGGGTGACATCATCGCTGACACGAGGTCACATGTCTCTGACACCTTCTAAGCTGATTGGCCGCTGGTCATGTGCTTGTGACACGTGGTCACATGTCTCTGACACCTTCTATGCCGATTGGTCGCTGGTCATGTGCTTGTGATGTTTTGCTCGGTGATAGGCCAGCGTGACGTCATTGTTGTCATTCTGGCAGCGGATTGGCTCTGGTGTCCTCCATCTTGGATGAGGCACAGAGTCTATATAAGACCCTGATGCATGCCACCCGGCGCTCAGTCCTCTTGGTTCATGCATGAGAGTAGACACTCTGTGCATGTCCCTCTAGGCATCTCTCTGTCTATGTTAGGTGAGCGCTACCGGCAGGGTAGCGTTCTTATACCTTACAGCTTCGGCTGCGGTCCGTATCCTTACCGCTCAGTGGAGCGGACATAGGCAGGTGCCTGAGGCACATAGTCCGGCTGGGCCTTGTGATTCTACTCGTAGGTGGACGTTGCCGCTAGGGTAACGTTCCTTATACTGCGTCTGGCAGTTGTTCGTATCCTCGCACACTAGGGGAGCGAACATAGGTAGGAGCTTTGTGTGGCTTATGCTGCTGTCCGTCTCTTTTGCACCACTAGTGGAGCGGACCTAGGCAGGTGCCATATCTAGTGGTTCGTGTCCTCGCACACTAGTGGAGCGAACGCAGGTAGGAGCTTTGTGGGGCTTACGCTGCTGTCCGTCTCCTGGCACCGCTAGAGGAACGGACCCAGGTAGGAGCCATTTCACACTCACTGCTTTTGTCTCTGTGACCATTAACAGAGACCATACCACACACCCTCCAAGTAAGGGAGGAATTGCTTTATTTTCTAATTATATTCCTCTGAGTTTAACAGAGGTATTGCACTCTGCACTTGTGCTATTACTATTTACAGTGGCACACTTATATACCCCTTATCCTCTGCCATAGTCTGCAGCAGAGTCTTTGCACAGTGGACCCTGACTGTCTGATATTCCTTTGGGTTTTATTATCAGACAGCCCCCCGTAACACGTATGCTTCAAGCTTTAGTAGGGTGTGATGCTTTCCAATTTTCTGAAGCAAGTAGCTGATTACTCCAGCTAGAGTGCATACACACCTATACTGTCGAGCTGGACGGTACTACTGGTCCCGGCCACCCTAATTTTAGTGGCTGGACAGAGCCTGTACCACCCAGAGCTTCTGGTTTTGAAGTCTCCATCACCAGTGCAACCTGCATCATTATCAGAATCATTATGGCAGTGCCTGGTGACAGAAGCAAATGTCACAAGAGCAGATACCAAAGGAAATGTGACACACCATTTGCAGAAGCCCTAATGTGACAGAATGGCAGAAAATCAGAGCAGTAAAAAGTCCCATAAAGTGACTCCATTTTGGAAATTATAACCCTCAGTGAAGTCCTTTATAGGAATAATGACTATTTTGAATGCACAGGCTTTCTCCAGAAATTAGCATGCAATGGATGTTGGCGAGTGAAAATTGCATATACCGTATGTCATTTTTTTACCCCACACATAGTGCCCAGATTGTTCTCCAGGAGACACGCACACCTTAAATTAAGCGGGTTCTTCTCACTACAGCAATGCCAAATACATGGATGCTAAATGTGGTTTGGTCTCGCTGCAAGGCTCAGAAGTGAGGGGGTGACTTGACTTTGGGAGTGCAGATTTTGCTGGATTAGTTTATGGAGGCCATGTCGCTTTTCAAGAGCTTTTAAGCCACTAATAATAGGGGAGCTTCTGTTTTTCCTTTGACAGATGATGGATCTTAGTGGGGATTTGTTTTTTTATGGGATTAGTAGAAATTTTTACTGGTATCATTTTCATCTAAACAATAGGTTTGGTGGCTTTTTATACCAATAGTTGGGAGACAGAATAAACACATAGCTGAACACAACGCTCTACTGACTCATAAGGTCATCTGTTATGCTGTGAACTGTCATTATCTTAGTGAATAACTCAATTTTTGCTTAATAGCTTGCTATTTTTACTGACATTTTAAGTAGAAATGTTCAAAAATTTAAATTTCAAGGATTCTTTATTAAAAAAAATAATTGGTTTTATTCTTCGCAGATGAATGTACCAGGAAATCAGAGGGACAACTGAAATCTTCAGTTTTCAAATCAGAAAACTTTGCTATTAAACAAGATATAAATGAAGTGAATGCCATAATTCCAGAAATACCATCATCCTTTCACAGCAAAGATCTATCATCAGGTCCTGTTTCACAAGATCAATCTGACTTATTACAGACTACTAAAAAAACTAAAAGTCACAAAAGAGGCATTAAAAAACAAACTGCTCTTAAAGCAAAGAAGGCGTTTTCACATTTAGAATGTGGAAATCGTTTTTTCCTTGAAACATCTTTTGTTAAACATCAAAAAATTAACACAGAGGAGAAAAGATTTATTTGTTCCAGGTGTGGGAAATATTTTAACCATAAATCATATCTTGTTAGGCATGAAAGAATTCATACTGGGGAAAAGCCATATTCATGTTCAGAATGTGGAAAATGTTTTAACATGAAATCGAATCTTGTTATTCACCAGAAAACTCACACAGGGGAGAAGCCCTATTCATGTTCAGAATGTGGTAAATGTTTTAACCGGAAATGGATTCTTCTTAATCACCAGAGAACTCACACAGGGGAGAAGTCATATTCATGTTCAGACTGTGGAAATTGCTTTAACCGGAAATCAAATCTTGTTAAACATCAGAGAATTCACACAGGGGAGAAGCCTTTTTCATGTTTCGAATGTGGAAAATGTTTTAACCGGAAATCGTATCTTGTTAAACATCAGAGAATTCACACAGGAGAGAAGCCTTTTTCATGTTTAGAATGTGGAAAATGTTTTAACCGGAAATCCAATCTTGCTACACATCAGAGAACTCACACAGGGGAGAAGCCATATTCCTGTTCACAATGTGGGAAATATTTTAACCAAAAATCATATCTTGTTAAACACCAGAGAATTCACATATCAGAGAAGCCTTTTTCATGTTCAGAATGTGGAAAATGTTTTCACCAAAAATCACAACTTCTTAAACATCAAACATCCCACACGGTAGAAGCCATTATCATACCTAGAATGTGAAAAATTAATTATTGGAAAATCATTTTGTTGACTATCAAAAATAAATCTCACAGGGAAAAATGTATATATTATGACAAATTATACAAAAAACATAACAGACACGCTTATAATTAAAGTAAATTTGCAAGCCTAAAAAGGACATAACATTAGCAAGAATAGGACGTATTTGTGCCTAAAGGTCGCTTTACATGCTGCTATATCGTGACCGATATCGCTAGTGTGCATACCCGCCCCCATCGGTTGTGCGACACAGGCAATTCGCTGCCCGTGGCGCACAACATCGCGCGGACCCGTCACACTACTTACCTGCCTACCGACGTCGCTGTGACCGGCGAACCGCCTCCTTTCTAAGGGGGCGGTTCGTTCAGCGTCACAGCGACATCACAGCAGCGTCACTGAACCGCCGCCCAATAGAAGCGGAGGGGCGGAGATGAGTGGGACGTAACATCCCGCCCACCTTCTTCCTTCCGCATTGCCAGCGGGCGCAAGTAAGGAGAGGTTCCTCGTTCCTGCGGTGTCCCACGTAGTGATGTGTGCTGCTGCAGGAACGAGGAACTACATCGCTAGCTGCAGCAGCAGCGATAATCGAGAATAGGGAGGCATGTCACCGATGAGCGATTTTGAACGTTTTTGCGACGATTCAAAATTGCTCATAGGTGTCACACGCAACGATATCGCTAAAGCGGCCGGAAATGCGTCACAAATTCCGTGACCCCAACGAGATCACTTGAGCGATGTCACAGCGTGTAAAGCAGCCTTAAGTATGTATCATGAAGAATTATTGTTAAGCAAGGAAATACTTAGAAATCCTACAAAAGAAAACTGTACCAATACATATTAAAAATGTCAATTTTTATTGATGTACATTACCACAAGTATTAAAGATTTTGAAAGAAAGTGTACATATACATGCATAGAACAATAATTGGCATTATCACCTCAAAAATAACTATAACACAATATAATACTGTATATATATATGACATATATGGCAAAACTTATAGTCTGGAGAGGGTTAACTGTGCCAAATTAGTGAATATAAGAACAATTAACATGGTTACCTCTTGTGGAGTGCGATTCCCAGCAAACACCAACGTACATTTCGTCTGGCAAACCTTCTTCTGGGGGTGGAATCACACCTAACAGAGGCACCGTTCATATCCTGGAGTGACCAATGATAAAGAGAATGGGGAAGGCTTGTAGACGAGAAGTTCATTCCGATATGTGGTTGGTAAAAAAGGGAAGCGTACTGTGTGGTGGGACATGTGTTTTTCCTTTTCAGACCTTGTTACTAGAGTTGAGCGAGTACCTAACTATTCGTACTCGCTATACTGTCTAATACTCACTTATTCATTCCGAATAGCATGTGCAATGCAAGTCAATGTAACGAGTAACCCGAATGTCGTACTATTTGTGCGAGTAGCGAATAGTGCAGAATTTAGTTTACTCGTTACATTGCGAGTATTCCCCATTGACTTGCTATTCAGAACGAATACGCGAGTAGTAGACAGTACTCGTTATGAGTGTAGAGTACGAATAGTTAGGTACTCGCTCAACATTACTTGTTACTTCTAGTCCGCTATCTTCATACTATCACGCAAAGGATTCATATTGACAAAAATCACTATAAGTGAACCAAGAAGAAATGATCCAGCTTCCAGATTTTTTTTCCTTTATAATAAAATTCAACTTTATTGGTAATTTCTTTAAAATCATCCAAGAAAATATTACATGATTCATGAGTAATATAGCAGGTCCATAGGAGATGTAAGGTTCACACTGTCAAGGTCAGAATGACGATGATGATGAGACTCAAAGGATCTCTCGATATCCGGCTGCTGCTTCTAATTAAAAATGTCATGTGTGCACACGAGAATAAATAACTGCACAGCAAGTCAGTTATATCTATCTCCATGACTGGCTCTTAACCAAGTGTGTTTTTTATTGTTTGAAAGAAACTCTAGACCGAACAGTAAGGGGGTGTAAACAAAAGTTTTAGTCCAATCAAATATCGCAGGGCAGGGCTTCATGACGTAGAGAGATCTGCATATTCTTCTTGGATTGGCCAGTCCAGGCTCCAGGAATTTCTTTGTCCATCTGTCTTGGGTGCAGAACAGGAAATAGCAGCCATCTTTACAATTACATGTGGTGGTATATACTGTGTCTAAGGAAAATACACTGAATATGCAATATACATATATACATGTTAGTAAGAAACAAAAGCATTCACAAATATGTGAGTTAGTTCACATCTACTGAACTATATAACTGAGTCTATGAAATGGCTGAATTAAGTATTTTTGGATACTCAATTCTTTATCCTCAACAACACCAGACACGTTTCGCTCTTAGGGGTACTTTGCACCTTGCGACATCGCTACTGCGATATCGTCGGGGTCAAATAGAAAGTGACGCACATCCGGCGCCAGTAACGACGTCGCAACGTGTAAAGCCTAGATGCACCGATAAACGATCGCAAAAGCGTCGTAAATCGATGATCTGTGCAGTGTCGGTCATTTCCATAATTTCGCTGCAGCGACAGGTACGATGTTGTTCCTCGTTCCTGCGGCAGCACACATCACTGTGTATGAAGCCGCAGGAGCGAGGAACATCTACCTGCCTCCAGCAGCTATGCAGAAGGAAGGAGGTGAGCGGGATGTTTACGTCCTGCTCATCTCCGCCCCTCCGCTTCTATTGGCCGCCTGCTGTGTGACATCGCTGTGACGTCGCATGACCCGCCCCCTTAGGAAGGAAGCGGGTCGCCAGCCAGAGCGACGTCGCAGGGCAGGTAAGTGCATGTGAAGCTGCCGTAGCGATAATATTCGCTACGGCAGCTATCACAAGATATCGCATGTGCGACGGGGGCGGGTACTATCGCGCTCGGCATCGCTATCATCGGCTAGCGATGTCGCAGCGTGCAAAGTACCTCTAAGACTTGGTGAATGTGAACCTGAATTCCGCACTATTGGCTACTCGCACAAATAGTACGACATTCGGTTACTCGTTACATTGACTTGCATTGCACATGCTATTCAGAATGAATACGTGAGTATTAGACAGTAATCGTTATGAGTATAGCGAGTACGACTAGTTAGGTACTCGCTCAACTTTAGTAACAAGGTCTGAATAGGAAAAAGAATTGTGAACGGACAAGTGATGGGTGATTAGTAACTATTCGTGTTTAGGTTATGTGTAATGAATGCCAAAGTACTATTCCGATATTTGTCATAGATAACAAAACTAATGCAAGTTAATGGGGAACCTGAGCATTTGTTTTGTTGTGACGAATACTGGAATAGTACTTGGTAAGCATTATGCTAACACGAATAGTTACTATTCGCCCATCTCGAGAAGGGACTTGTTATGATGGGATTGTTACATTGCACGCATTAAGGATAAAGGACAGGGGGGAAGGAGAAAGATTGTGCGAGGTAGGCGGAGGGTGGGGAATAGGAACTAACAAGAAAAATTGTGCATCAAATGTGATCACGTAATAAGGTGATATATGATAATTGATCACGTAATAAGGTGATATATGATAATTGCAGATATGGATAAAACAAAGTGACAAGGTGAAAGTACATGATATAGTAGTTTAAAAAATACATATATAGATTAATAGAGTAAATGAATAAAGTGATAATAAATGTCATGATTCATAAATCTTATCCAAGTTAAAGCCGCAGAAAGTAGATAAATGCCATTGGTAAACACAAAATAAATACGTAATTAATAATATCAAAAAGCCTGAGATTTAGAATAAAAGGGAAAGGGGAAGTGGTATTGTGAAAAGGGGGTAAAAGGAAGGAATAAAAGGGGAAACTATGAGATCTTCAATTGGTGAAGCTCGTCTTCCATGTTCTAGACATTGTTACAGTAGGTATAATGGTGCCTATTAAGGAAAGGAAAAAATGTAATAAAGGATCAAAAACGTGAACATAAACAAATGCAATTAAAAACAAGATGAGAAATCAGAGGAGTGGAGCAAAGCTCATAGTCTCATTAAATTAGGAAGGGAAATTACTTTAGAACGTACAGTATTTTTTGGACTATAAGATGCACTTAAGAAGAAAGAACTTTGAGTGCCTCTTACAGTCCGGAGGCAGCTTCATGTGATGGAGGAGAACGCTGCGACCAGTGTCCTTCCTGATCACTGAGAGAACTGCTCTCTCCTCCTGCCCCACACTGATCTATGTGATCGGTGCAGAGCAGGAGAGGAAGCTACCGGGACCTGCACAGAGGCTGCACGTCCTGAGTGAGCAGCTGAAGAACCTTCCACCAGACTAGCTCCAGGTTACTGCAAAATGGGGTAATGTATACACAGTGTATATTTTATGTAAATGCGCAGATGTCGCAGAGCTGAGTGTGCCTTTACTCTCTATGCAGCAGTGTTGTGGGTATACATGTGCGCTGTAGAGTGTTCATTAATGTCCGTGCTGTGAAGATTTTTGTAATAAATACATAATGCAGAGAAACACTAACAATTAGTGATATTGACCTCACTACTTTACACCACCAGGGTAGATTTAATTAGGAGTAAATGTTTTTCATATTTTGCTGTTTAACCCCTTCAGCCCCCGGGCACTTTCCGTTTTTGCGTTTTTGCTCCTTGTCTTCCGAGAGCCGTAACTTTTTTATTATTCCGTCAATCTTGCCATATGAGGGCTTGTTTTTTGCGGGACGAGTTGTACATTTAAAGGGAACCAAACATCAGGATTTTCGTGTATAAGCTGCAGCCAGTGCAGCACTGGCACTATCATGCACAGTGTGTACATACCATCAGGGGGCAGCTCGGGTGTTTAGGCAGTGAAATACAACTTTATAAAGTTTGAAATTTCGTGCACTTTTTGATTGATGTGTGCACCCCTCTCCTAATGTCCGGGCGGGTTATGCAGGAGTTCCCCGCCCCCCCACCAGCCTGTTCCTCCCTTTTTCCTGATGTCCGAGCGGGTTATGCACGTGTTCCCCGCCCCCCCCCCCGCGCCGCCTGTTCCTCCCTCCCTCCCTCTGGCTGTATGTAAATATCTAATCTTCAGAAACATGGCGCCGGAGTGGGCCTCTGCGCATAGCGCTTATCTCCGGCGCCATGTCTCTGAAGCCCCCGCATTACACAACTTGGTGCTAACAATTTTAATGGTACCATTTTTGCGCAGATGCTACGTTTTGATCGCCTGTTATTGCATTTTGCGTAAAACATGCGGCGACCAAAAAACGTAATTTTGGCGTTTGAAATTTTTTTGCCACTACGCCGTTTACCAATCAGATTAATTGATTTTATATTTTGATCGGGCATTTCTGAACGCGGCGATACCAAATATGTGTATATTTTATTTCTTTTTTAACCCTGTAATTTTCAATGGGGTGAAAGGGGGGCGATTTAAACTTTTAGTTGTTTTTTTTTTTTATTTTTTAAAACTTTTTTTTTTATTTTTTTTTTATCTTACTAGTCCCCCTAGGGGGCTATAGCGATCAGCAATCCGATCGCAATCGCTATCTGCTGATCACAGCTATACAGCTGTAAACAGCAGAAATAGTCACTTTCTTTTTCCCTCTGCTCCCGGCCGAGGATAAACGAAAGTGAAACTTCGTAGCTGCAGGCGTCATCACATGACCCTGTGCTACGATGGCAACCACCGATAGTCACGTGATCACGCACGTGACTTCCGGTGGGGGCGGCGATAAGTAAAAAACATGGCCGCTCGCATTTAGATCTTGCTGCCAGACTTTGGCAGCAAGATTTAAGGGGTTAATGGCCGCGGGTGGAAGCGATTCCACCCGCGGCTAGCAGGCACACATGTCAGCTGTTGAAAACAGCTGATATGTGTGCCGACCGCCGCCGCCTGCCCGCAACATGGGGCAGGGCTTAACGGGACACAATCCATGACGGATAGATCTGTCCAAGGTCGTGAAGGGGTTAAACCTGGTGTGCATCTTATAGTTCAAAAAAATTTTTTTATTAGAAGTGTTATTCAATGTGCTTTGAATATTTTGCATTTGTTATATATTGATATATACACACTATATGGAGAAATATTGTAATTCTTGCCCCCACCACCCAAAATAAATACTCAACATTTCCTCCTCCATCTTTTTCCTAACTCCCAGTCCCAAAATAGACAAGGAAATTTGGAGTTGCCAATCCCCCATTTAGTAGACATTTGAAGATTAAGCATCTTCAGCCTCAGTTCTTTACCTCTCCACTCAAGGTCCATGAATACATTTTCTATTATTTTAAATTATTTTTCTTTTGTAGCCAAAATTGAATATTTGAGAGCACATAAAAAATGTTGTGAATTTTTTTTTTATTATTTAAACCCCTTCAGCACCCAGGCGTTTTCCGTATTCTGGTTTGTTTGGGTTTTTTTTGCTTCCCTTCTTCCGAGAGCTGTAACTTTTTTACTTTTCTGTCAATCTTGCCATATGAGGGCTTGTTTTTTTATGGGATGAGTTGTACTTTTAAATGAAACCATAGGTTTTATCGTACAGTGCACTGGAAAACAGCAAAAAAATTCCAAGTCTGGAAAAACTGCAAAAAAAGTGTGATCGCACAATAGGTTTTGGGATATTTTATTGACCATGTTCACTATATGGTAAAACTAATGTGTCGGTGAGATGCCTCAGGTCGGTGCGAGTTTGTAGACACCAAACATGTATAGGTTTACTTGTACGTAAGGGGTTAAAAAAATTCACAAGCCTGTGCAAAAAAAGTGGCGCACGTTTTGCGCCATTTTCCGAAACCTGTAGCATTCTCATTTTTCGGGATCTACGGCTCAGTGACTGCTTATTTTTTGCATCTCGAGCTGACGTTTTTAATGGAACCATTTGTGTGCAGATGCTATGTTTTGATTGTTATTGCATTTTGCGCAAAACTTGTGGTGACCAAAAAACAAAATTTTGGCGTTTGGAATTTCTTTGCCGCTACGCCGTTTACCAATCAGATTAATTGATTTTATATTTTGATAGATTGGGCATTTCTGAACGCGGCGATACCAAATATGTGTATATTTTTTTCTTTTTTTTTAACCCTTTAATTTTCAATGGAGCGAAAGGGGGGTGATTTGAACTTTTAGGTATTTTTATTTTTTTTTATTTTTTCAAACTTTTTTTTTTACTTTTTTTTTATTTTACTAGTCCCCCTAGGGGGCTATGTGGATCAACAATCCGATCGCTCTGCCATATCTTTAGATCTCAGCTACAGAGCCGATATCTGCAGATATGCTGCTTTACTCTCAGTGCTGGCACTATGCCGCCACTGAGAGAAAGTGACTCATGTTAGCTATAGGCATCCTCACATGACTCTGTGCTAGCATGGCAACCACCGGAAGTCACGTGATCACGCACGTGACTTCCGGTGGGGGGTGGTAAGTAAAAGTAATGGCCACGCGCATATACATCTCGCTGCCAGATTTTGGCAGCAAGATGTAAGGGGTTAAAAGTGGCAGGTGGAATGCGATTCCACTCATAACTTGCAGGCACACATGTCAGCTGTTGAAATCAGCTTATATGTGTGTGGATCGCCGCAGCGATGATAGTGACACGATCCATGACGTATCCAGTACGTCATGGGTCGTTAAGGGGTTAAGGCAAACTACAATAAAATATCCTCATTACCCCTTTTTCCTTCTCCCAATCCAAAATGCTGGGATAAGATTATCTATACAGAGACAGAATGCAGAAATATTAGGGCTACATCAACATCACATATTTTATACGGAAGAATAACGCTCTCTCCATACTTCTTTTATACAATAACTTATAGAGCAGCTAAGGCCCTCATATTTAGGCACTTTCTATTATAGTGAAATGCTTTTTATATCAACAAGATTGTAATATACCAAGTAGAGAAGCTCCTGGGACAAAAAACGCGTCTTGCTTCCTTTAGAATAAATCATTTTCTCATATTGTCCTGCAGTAATGACTTTGTTAATCACATTTTGTAGAAGGATTCATCTGAATTTATGTGAAAAACATAAAATGTTTAATCCTGCAGCATGTGTGTAAGATCAGCAAGTTCCGCTAAGCACTTCTTAGCTTTGGCTTCTGTACGTATGCCGACCTTGTGGAGAAACAGAGGTTCTTATATCCTCTATGGAGGTTTTATAGCTATGACAGACTGAAACTTTCCCTTAGCACTTATTCAAATGTTATTTTTTTCTTGTACAAGTTTTTTTCTGCCTGTTTCCTGGATAGAACTCGTACCTATTTTAGTCTATGTATTATGATACTGTAATCACTTCACACATGATCTAAAGCTAAAACAATGAAAAACTGCACCCATCCAGTTCTTGTAGAGTAGAGATTCGAACCTCAAAGTCAGTAGTGGTTCCTGTGTGGGCTGGAATAGCCCTAACCCCAGATTAAACAAAGGAAATAAGGACCTATGCGGTCTGAAAGGCCATTGAGCACTTCATGTTCCTTTTAAGGAATTGGAGGGCAGCGCAGAATGTAATTTACTTACAGAAGGGAAGGTGTGATGAGACAGAAAGTAAGTAAAAACAGGGGTCGTGGCTTGCTGATGGCTGAGTAGGAAGCAGGACTTCAGAGCTCCTTTCCCAGGCCGATTCCCTCGGCCATTATAGCAACGTGGAACAGACAAAAGACTCCCTATGGGCAAGTATAAGAAGGCAGACAAGCCTGGCCCGGATTCTGAAGCGGAACTAGGCTGAATGGACCGCTTTCTGACAACTGCTACACCGTCTCACTCCCGCAGCATGAGGTCAAAGATGGCGCCCGCAGAGCAGCAGTAGCTCCCACACCAGCAGGAGACACAGCACGCTGACTGACCAAGCTCCACTCCCAGAGGTTCCAGTGAAGAGGAGGCTGACCCTGGATAAATTAATCTACGGGAGATAAGTACAATACATACCTCAGGGCATTGACCATGAAAGGTGAATTAGAGGCCTTAGTCTGCAGACTTGAGAAAAGGTACAAGAGGGAGCTTCATGCTTTCAAAAAGGAAGTCACGGAGAGGGTGGAGGTGATCGACAAAGATCAGGAGGCCACTGTGTCAGAGATGCAGGTCCACAGGGAAATTCTCACCCTCCATGCCACCAGACTGGAAGAGCTGGCATCCGGATTGGAGGATCAAGAAAACCAAAACCGGCGTAACAACATCCGCATATGCAGCCTGCCAGAATCGGTTCCCTCATAGAAAAATCCCCAATTGTGAAAATATTTAATTTTTATTCAAGTAGAAAATTAACACCAAAATGTGCACATAGATATACAATTCAATTGTCTTCTGCCAATTAAATGGCAACCCCTGATCTTGAATATCAAGACCAGGGTTTACAATAAACAAAAAAGACAAATTGATACAATTTAAAATACATAACCAAAATGCTGGTTCACAACAGGACAATAACTATGACCAAACTTAACTTGGTATCTCCTAATGAGACTATGCTGGCACAGCGTGCTTATCTGTAGTCCCAATCAAGGATAAACATCCAGGAGTATCCACATGACGTTTGGAAGATTAGTCCCTTTAGTCAGTATAGTGAACCGCCAACTATATCACAATCAAGACGTCTCCACCTCGACGCGTTTCCCCACGTTGGAACACGTGGTTCATCAGGAGGCTGGGAAAATAGGTATGATCTTATCAGCTTTATAACAAACATACATAGACCACCAAACATAGATTTAACAACACATGCACAAGGTAAAAAATGACAACAGCAATAGATAGATAACTCACTTGTCAGATAGTATAGTTTAAGGTATGCAGGTCCATGGCGCCAGATAGCAGATCAGCAGCACTACAGTAAACACTGTCTTGATAGCATGCTCCCGTCCTCCAGGCGTCATGGAGCTGCATACATCACACCACCTTTAATAGCCCTACATTGATTAGACAGCTGTGGGGAATCCCTGACTTCCCCCACACAGCGTCACTACAGCAGTAGCTGCGCAGGTGCCAGCCCATATCACTAATGCGCATGCCTGAATAGCATGGCATAGAGGGAGGAAACCTCCTCATATCGTGCCGTGCAGGGCCCTCCTCCCCATGAGCTCATGTGGTCACATGATCGGAGGTAGGCGTACACCCAGCAAGGAAGCCCTCATGCTGCTCGGTAACGCCCTCCTCGTGACTCACATAGTCACATGGTCGGAGGTAGGCGTACACCCAGCAAGGAAGCCCTCATGCTGCTAGGTAACGCCCTCCTTGTGACTCACATAGTCACATGATCGGGATACAGGACGTAACCGCAGTAAAATAATAAGGGGAATCATTTTATTATACCTTAAAATTAGTATAGATGCAATTATAGAACAGTCATAGTCGCCCCAAATTGGGTGCACCGCAGCCACGATACAATAGAGAAATACAGTGAAACCACAGCATCTATGATAACATAAGGGCCATAAAAAAGGCAGCATATACATATGGCAATTTAATCATATGGTAAGGATCATTACATAGTACATATATCGGACTCTTATATTGTATTATGCACATATAGTCAGTTAGTCCCCGGTCCATACTTGACCAGGTACATATCATAAACATGTAATTAATAGATCCAATACTGGCAAAAGACCAGATACCATAATAATTCATATATACCAAATCAATTCATTGACTCAGATTGTCAGAACCTACCCAACACTTGAGAAAAGATACTTCAAATAGCTCCACTAATATGGATAATCCCCAAAAGGGGATATAGGCTCCCATAAACATGTCACCTATTGTCTATGCTACAGGGACCTATCAAAATTTACACGTTATGTGGGGAGGAAGCAATTAAAAGAGAGCTGCTCATTGAGCCCCCCCGGAGTAAGTGATCCTAGTCTGAAAATCCAAGCCGATTCCCTTTGCAACAAGACTCTGTCAAAATCCCCACCTCTCAAACTGTGTTTGACAAGCTCCAACGCTGAAAAACAAACGAGTTTTGTGTCGCCTTGGTGTACATTATTCATGTGTCGAGCAATCGGGGTATCGCGTTTATTTCGTATATCCGACAAGTGCTCTCCCACGCGCCTCCGAAACTCACGCACGGTTTTCCCCACGTAGTCAAGAGGACACGTGCAGGTAGCCCTGTACACAACACCCGATGTCTTGCAGTTAAAGAAATCCCGCAGATAAAAAACCTTTCCATTTGATGAACTTTTCACCATTTTACACCGCTCCATCGAATCGCAAAAACTACAATTACCGCACCGATACATACCTACCACTTGTCTATCTAACCAAGTGCCCTCTGGGCGTGGCCCCTGATACATACTGTGCACAAGTTTATCCCCTATCGACCGACCTCTCCTGTATGTAATGCACGGTGCCTTTGGGATAAACTTGGCCAGACCAGGGTCCGCCCTTAGCACATTCCAATGTTTTTTAACTACTCCAAAGACACGTTCGGCCTGAACATCATAAGTACCGATAATGCGTAAGGTGTTCTCATCCTCTTTTCTATTTCTTGGCCTCATCAAAGAATGTCTACTAGTATTCCTAGCAAAGGCATAGGATTGTTGCAGGACCTGTCTAGGGTATCCTCTATCCAGGAACCTCCCAAACATGTCCGACGCTTGCATCCTAAACTCTGATTCCCTAGAGCAGTTCCTGCGGATACGCAGAAACTGCCCTTTGGGAATACCTCTCCTAAGAGGAAGGGGATGATGACTCTCCCATTTTAACAAGGAATTGGTTGCCGTCGGTTTCCTATAGGTAGCAGTCTGTATCTTGCCATTCTCATCCTTTGATATAGTCAAATCAAGGAAGGTAATACAGTTCTGATCACAGGTATAAGTAAACCTTAAACCCAGGGCATTGTTATTAAGAGACCCAACAAACCGCTCAAAATCATATACCGACCCCGTCCAGAGGATGAGGATGTCATCAATGTACCGGACCGGTACATTGATGACATCCTCATCCTCTGGACGGGGTCGGTATATGATTTTGAGCGGTTTGTTGGGTCTCTTAATAACAATGCCCTGGGTTTAAGGTTTACTTATACCTGTGATCAGAACTGTATTACCTTCCTTGATTTGACTATATCAAAGGATGAGAATGGCAAGATACAGACTGCTACCTATAGGAAACCGACGGCAACCAATTCCTTGTTAAAATGGGAGAGTCATCATCCCCTTCCTCTTAGGAGAGGTATTCCCAAAGGGCAGTTTCTGCGTATCCGCAGGAACTGCTCTAGGGAATCAGAGTTTAGGATGCAAGCGTCGGACATGTTTGGGAGGTTCCTGGATAGAGGATACCCTAGACAGGTCCTGCAACAATCCTATGCCTTTGCTAGGAATACTAGTAGACATTCTTTGATGAGGCCAAGAAATAGAAAAGAGGATGAGAACACCTTACGCATTATCGGTACTTATGATGTTCAGGCCGAACGTGTCTTTGGAGTAGTTAAAAAACATTGGAATGTGCTAAGGGCGGACCCTGGTCTGGCCAAGTTTATCCCAAAGGCACCGTGCATTACATACAGGAGAGGTCGGTCGATAGGGGATAAACTTGTGCACAGTATGTATCAGGGGCCACGCCCAGAGGGCACTTGGTTAGATAGACAAGTGGTAGGTATGTATCGGTGCGGTAATTGTAGTTTTTGCGATTCGATGGAGCGGTGTAAAATGGTGAAAAGTTCATCAAATGGAAAGGTTTTTTATCTGCGGGATTTCTTTAACTGCAAGACATCGGGTGTTGTGTACAGGGCTACCTGCACGTGTCCTCTTGACTACGTGGGGAAAACCGTGCGTGAGTTTCGGAGGCGCGTGGGAGAGCACTTGTCGGATATACGAAATAAACGCGATACCCCGATTGCTCGACACATGAATAATGTACACCAAGGCGACACAAAACTCGTTTGTTTTTCAGCGTTGGAGCTTGTCAAACACAGTTTGAGAGGTGGGGATTTTGACAGAGTCTTGTTGCAAAGGGAATCGGCTTGGATTTTCAGACTAGGATCACTTACTCCGGGGGGGCTCAATGAGCAGCTCTCTTTTAATTGCTTCCTCCCCACATAACGTGTAAATTTTGATAGGTCCCTGTAGCATAGACAATAGGTGACATGTTTATGGGAGCCTATATCCCCTTTTGGGGATTATCCATATTAGTGGAGCTATTTGAAGTATCTTTTCTCAAGTGTTGGGTAGGTTCTGACAATCTGAGTCAATGAATTGATTTGGTATATATGAATTATTATGGTATCTGGTCTTTTGCCAGTATTGGATCTATTAATTACATGTTTATGATATGTACCTGGTCAAGTATGGACCGGGGACTAACTGACTATATGTGCATAATACAATATAAGAGTCCGATATATGTACTATGTAATGATCCTTACCATATGATTAAATTGCCATATGTATATGCTGCCTTTTTTATGGCCCTTATGTTATCATAGATGCTGTGGTTTCACTGTATTTCTCTATTGTATCGTGGCTGCGGTGCACCCAATTTGGGGCGACTATGACTGTTCTATAATTGCATCTATACTAATTTTAAGGTATAATAAAATGATTCCCCTTATTATTTTACTGCGGTTACGTCCTGTATCCCGATCATGTGACTATGTGAGTCACAAGGAGGGCGTTACCTAGCAGCATGAGGGCTTCCTTGCTGGGTGTACGCCTACCTCCGACCATGTGACTATGTGAGTCACGAGGAGGGCGTTACCGAGCAGCATGAGGGCTTCCTTGCTGGGTGTACGCCTACCTCCGATCATGTGACCACATGAGCTCATGGGGAGGAGGGCCCTGCACGGCACGATATGAGGAGGTTTCCTCCCTCTATGCCATGCTATTCAGGCATGCGCATTAGTGATATGGGCTGGCACCTGCGCAGCTACTGCTGTAGTGACGCTGTGTGGGGGAAGTCAGGGATTCCCCACAGCTGTCTAATCAATGTAGGGCTATTAAAGGTGGTGTGATGTATGCAGCTCCATGACGCCTGGAGGACGGGAGCATGCTATCAAGACAGTGTTTACTGTAGTGCTGCTGATCTGCTATCTGGCGCCATGGACCTGCATACCTTAAACTATACTATCTGACAAGTGAGTTATCTATCTATTGCTGTTGTCATTTTTTACCTTGTGCATGTGTTGTTAAATCTATGTTTGGTGGTCTATGTATGTTTGTTATAAAGCTGATAAGATCATACCTATTTTCCCAGCCTCCTGATGAACCACGTGTTCCAACGTGGGGAAACGCGTCGAGGTGGAGACGTCTTGATTGTGATATAGTTGGCGGTTCACTATACTGACTAAAGGGACTAATCTTCCAAACGTCATGTGGATACTCCTGGATGTTTATCCTTGATTGGGACTACAGATAAGCACGCTGTGCCAGCATAGTCTCATTAGGAGATACCAAGTTAAGTTTGGTCATAGTTATTGTCCTGTTGTGAACCAGCATTTTGGTTATGTATTTTAAATTGTATCAATTTGTCTTTTTTGTTTATTGTAAACCCTGGTCTTGATATTCAAGATCAGGGGTTGCCATTTAATTGGCAGAAGACAATTGAATTGTATATCTATGTGCACATTTTGGTGTTAATTTTCTACTTGAATAAAAATTAAATATTTTCACAATTGGGGATTTTTCTATGAGTAAATCAGAGTAATATCCCCTGGACCTTAGAGGTACTTAAAATCAGAATCGGTTCCCCCAGCAGCATTAGACTACACAATGCAGAAAATCTTCTCCCAGTTACTGGGTGGGTCAAAAAAAAAAAAAGAGAAAGGTGGTGTGCGACAAATGGGATCACCAAGCATTATGCAGAAATTACAAAATATCTTTATTTACATGAAACACCACAATTCTATTAAAAATATTTAAAACACTCCAAAAAGTGAAAAAAACACGAACAATGGGGCTTGCATATAATAAAGCATGATAACCCCCCCAAAAAAACCTTATTTCAGATAAATAACACCATGGAACATGTATTATAGACCCCCACAGGGAAATGGCTAAATGAGTATGTATATAGAAAAAATTGCCTGCAATACAACAATAATAAGGAAAAGCATGAAAGCAAAGCTGCAGTGTGACCACAGCCACGCGGAGATTGAACACATGCACAGAGGAATAAGCTTAAAGGATCATTAACTGATGCAAGCAAAGAACCACAAAAAGCAAGTCCCAGGTACAAGGTGAAATGACCATGATAGGGAAGGAACCTAAACTCCCCCAACGCGTGTCGCCACCCTATAGGCCGCTTCCTCAGGTGTGTGCTTTTGGCTTGATCCCGTTTACATCAGCCGTGGTGCCCTCGCATACCCCTCTCTTTGAAGTTCCTGTGTGGGGACTCTCCAGAAAGTGTGGTATTGGATCACATACACCGGGCCCTGGACCCTAAGCCAGGTTCTGGGACCTGACCCACAGACTTATTCTACAGGGTGCACTACTTTAGGGTCAAAGAGGCAATCATGGCGGCAGCCAGACAACAGGGTTTACTCACTATTGAAGGGGCTCAGGTTTCCCTCCTTCCGGATCTGGCCCAACGCACCCTCCAGCTCCGCAGGGCACTCCGGCCCTTGCTGTATCACCTCAGGGACTGGGGTATCCAGTGTCATTGAAGAATTTAGGTAAGACTGATAATGGAGTCTTTGTTCAGGGCACCAGAGGCACGGGGCCAAATTAGGTATCTGCGCAGATATAATAAATGAGTCAGAAAACAATGACCACAGAAACTGTGTTCACTCTTTGAGCCAGTATATACGACTGACTCGTGTATTGAATAGATCAGATATTAGTATTACATTTCATCCTTCAAGCATGTACAAAGTATCAAAATCTGTCATTTCTCACACATCGAAGCTGTATAGGGAGGTTTGGGGAGTTTTTTAGGGAGGTGCGTAGGGACATAGAAACACACATTTCATCCCACAGATAATACATTCCTCCTTTGTGTAAAATTACTGATAAGACTTTTACTATGAAAACCTTCACTGTTCATTGTTTGTACATTTATCCATCAGTTTCATTCTCTTTGGTTAACCCTTTCTTGAACATATAACTTGGAACTAGAAACTGTTATGAAGCAAAACTATAGTAATTGTTATGTAGGCACAGATATTTATGCAATGACAATTATACATGCATTAGTTGCACACAAGCAGACAATCTTATTACTCGGAACAAACGACCCATAGCCCAGGCTACCCTCACAGTCGCCCCTTAATAAGATGTCTGTCAGATTTATTCTAATTTTAAATTTTGAAATTTTCCTAATTTTGCTCCGTACTACAGTATATTGAGTATGTGCTAGTGACACCTCTGGACGCCTCCTAACCTCTTTACCTCAGTTCCCACAGTGCAGTTCATGAGTACCATAGTACTCCCTTACATCAGTCTTCTCTGTACAGGCTTGGGGCGTGGATTTGTGACAGTTACCATAGAACCAACTTGTGTCTGCCCTGATGATGTATACAGAACTGAGGGGAAGGTAGCCATGGCTATAGCCTCGTTTGTCCCTTTGTTACAAATCTTCTTAAAGCAAGGAAAAATGCAGGAAACAATTATAATAGCAAATAGCAGTACTAGTATTATTATTACACCTAACTGAATTAAAATATCCTATCCTGCAGGGAAGTCATCCATGAGAACCAGCTACTCCATGGGTTGGTCACCCCAGAATATTCCTTCAACTCTTTGGAAAGGGAATTTAATTGTTTTAAGGCCTGTGTGACTTTACCATTTGGACCTGTTTCATCTGAGACATAAGTACAACAGGACTCCCCTATCATTGCACAGACACCTCCTTTTTCTGCTAGTAGCATATCCAGGGCCTTCCGGTTCTGATCGGCCAGCATAGTAGTCTGGCCCAACTGAGTAGCTAACCCAGTTAAAGTGTCCCTGGAATAATGACCAAATCACTGTTGATTATAGTAGAGATAATTAATCCATGCAACATTCTTGTTCACAGAAATAATGGGGAGTAAGAACTCAAATCCCACTGCTACTTCATCCCTGGCCTTATATTTATCTGGGATCCCCCTTGGGACTACAATTACATATATATATATATATATATACAGTCAGGGCCAGAAATATTTGGACAGTGACACAAGTTTTGTTATTTTAGCTGTTTACAAAAACATGTTCAGAAATACAATTATATATATAATATGGGCTGAAAGTGCACACTCCCAGCTGCAATATGAGAGTTTTCACATCCAAATCGGAGAAAGGGTTTAGGAATCATAGCTCTGTAATGCATAGCCTCCTCTTTTTCAAGGGACCAAAAGTAATTGGACAAGGGACTCTAAGGGCTGCAATTAACTCTGAAGGCGTCTCCCTCGTTAACCTGTAATCAATGAAGTAGTTAAAAGGTCTGGGGTTGATTACAGGTGTGTGGTTTTGCATTTGGAAGCTGTTGCTGTGACCAGACAACATGCGGTCTAAGGAACTCTCAATTGAGGTGAAGCAGAACATCCTGAGGCTGAAAAAAAAGAAAAAATCCATCAGAGAGATAGCAGACATGCTTGGAGTAGCAAAATCAACAGTCGGGTACATTCTGAGAAAAAAGGAATTGACTGGTGAGCTTGGGAACTCAAAAAGGCCTGGGCGTCCACGGATGACAACAGTGGTGGATGATCGCCACATACTTTCTTTGGTGAAGAAGAACCCGTTCACAACATCAACTGAAGTCCAGAACACTCTCAGTGAAGTAGGTGTATCTGTCTCTAAGTCAACAGTAAAGAGAAGACTCCATGAAAGTAAATACAAAGGGTTCACATCTAGATGCAAACCATTCATCAATTCCAAAAATAGACAGGCCAGAGTTAAAGGGGTGGTTCACCCATATTTTTTATTTTCTAGATCTATATTATATTGAGAAACAATGTTTCTCTCAAATACCTTATGTTGTCAATAGTGCCTGTGAGAGGCGCTATTGCAGACCGCTGCTCCCCGTCCAGTGACGTACCCGTCCAATGCTGCCTCGTCACATCCGTGCAGCCGGCTACAGTCTTCCAAACTCTGAGCTGTGAGCGGTGTTTCACTGCTGTCACAGCCCATTTGCTCCCCCCTCCTCCTCCCTCCTAGCAGGGCGCGTCTCCTGCTCCCCCCTCCTTCCTCCCTCCTCGCAGAACGCTGCAAGCAAGAGACGTGCTGTGAGGGAGGAGGGAGGAGGAGCAGGGAGCAGATGGGCTCAGAATGTAGCCGGCTGCACGGATGTGACGAGGCAGCATTGGACGGGTACGTCACTGGACGGGGAGCAGCGGTCTGCAATAGCGCCTCTCACAGGCACTATTGACAACACAAGGTATTTGAAAGAAACATTGTTTCTCAATTAATATCGATCTAGACAATAAAAAATATGGGTGAACCACCCTTTTAAATTTGCTGAAAAACACCTCATGAAGCCAGCTCAGTTCTGGAAAAGTATTCTATGGACAGATGAGACAAAGATCAACCTGTACCAGAATGATGGGAAGAAAAAAGTTTGGAGAAGAGAGGGAACGGCACATGATCCAAGGCACACCACATCCTCTGTAAAACATGGTGGAGGCAACGTGATGGCATGGGCATGCATGGCTTTCAATGGCACTGGGTCACTTGTGTTTATTGATGACATAACAGCAGACAAGAGTAGCCGGATGAATTCTGAAGTGTACCGGGATATACTTTCAGCCCAGATTAGCCAAATGCCGCAAAGTTGATCGGACGGCGCTTCATAGTACAGATGGACAATGACCCCAAGCATACAGCCAAAGCTACCCAGGAGTTCATGAGTGCAAAAAAGTGGAACATTCTGCAATGGCCAAGTCAATCACCAGATCTTAACCCAATTGAGCATGCATTTCACTTGCTCAAATCCAGACTTAAGACGGAAAGACCCACAAACAAGCAAGACCTGAAGGCTGCGGCTGTAAAGGCCTGGCAAAGCATTAAGGAGGAGGAAAGCCAGCGTTTGGTGATGTCCATGGGTTCCAGACTTAAGGCAGTGATTGCCTCCAAAGGATTCGCAACAAAATATTGAAAATAAAAATATTTTGTTTGGGTTTGGTTTATTTGTCCAATTACTTTTGACCTCCTAAAATGTGGAGTGTTTGTAAAGAAATGTGTACAATTCCTACAATTTCTATCAGATATTTTTTTTGTTCAAACCTTCAAATTAAACGTTACAATCTGCACTTGAATTCTGTTGTAGAGGTTTCATTTCAAATCCAATGTGGTGGCATGCAGAGCCCAACTCGCGAAAATTGTGTCACTGTCCAAATATTTTTGGACCTAACTGTATATATATATATATATATATATATATATATATAGGTCTTCCATCAGATCATTGTTTGACACCGCTCTACGGGCTCAGGCTCTACCCTTGGACACTTGCTTTATCTGCTCGAGAGTAACTCCATGATTTACAGGGGCTATTAGGATTGGCATTATCGCCTTCATTAGGGCACATTGTCCGGACCAAGGAAAATTAAGTCTGGTTCTTATTTTGAGATCGGCACATAACCAAAAAACATCTGCTACAGATTGAGTATGATTTTGAGCAAGCATGGTCATATTTGCATCATCAGCTTCAGTTATATTTTGGGAACAATATCCCGGTGGGAAGTACCCCTATTTTCTCTGGGCTTGGTCATTCTCTATGGTTATACAAGTATAATTACCAGGGTAGACCGTAATTCCCTGTCTGGGCTGGGGAGCTGTAGTTACAATGGGGTATTTATCCTTCCATTTTTGGCATTCATTTCCCCCCTTAGTGGTATTAGAATACAAACTGAGGAACCAATTAAGTATTTTATTTTCAATGTATATGGGCACTGATCCAACATGTGGGCGGGCAGAAGCACACACATAGCAATCAGATATATTACTGGACTTTGCAGTATATTGAGTCCACTGAAGCCACATATTCATATCTGTAAATCCTGTTTCTACAATAAAGGATTCAGTGGTGTATAACTGAACAGCTGTTCCCACCGAGATTGGTTTTCCCAAAATTTTCCCAGTGATCAAAGGGTTAGTTTGAGGGCTATGAGAACATTCATTACAATCTCTTAACATTATGTGACCCAGGTAAAAGCTTGAGGACCCTCGTGATTGCCACACTCCCAATGCATACTTCCCTAGATCACAATATTGGGGATTCTCAAGATTCAAAACAAATGAAGAACATCTGTTTCCCTGATATCCTGTATCACAGATATCATTTTTCAGACACAATTTAGGGTTAGATAAAGTCATGCAAGCTTTTAAGGTCCGGTCATCGGGCAGAGGGCTTTTACAGTTGAAAATAACCGTAGGATTGTATTTCCAGTCTTTACCCGTATTCCAACCTACATCACTCCATGATCTGCAATGCATATTTCCCACTGTTGTTTTGCACAAGTAAAATATAAATGTAGATCCTGACTTCCAGTACATCCCTCCGCATTCTACCACTTGGCAAAAGTCAAAGAAAAAAGTGTTTATGGGTGAATTGTAATTGACCCAGAGTTCATAGGGCCTCTCTCCAGGATTCCTGATTTCCAGAGCCACAGTTATCAGAGCATAGTTCGAAAGAAGAATAAAAATTAGAAATCTCATCTTATCTCTCGACTGGAATAAGTTTGCAGTGAGATGCATGAATCCAAGTACCCCTTCCTTCAAGCTTTACAAATGTGGGGGTCACAAACAGCACTTGGTATGAGCCGTCATACAATGGTTCCAGGCAATGTCTCTTAACGTGTCTTTTGACCAACACTGAATTTCCTGGTTTCAGACGGTGGCAGGCCTCATCAACTGTAGAATCTGGGAGAGAGAAAGACACTATAGCACAGTCATGGCGAACCTTTTACAGGCCGAGTGCCCAAACTGTAGCCCTAAACCCAATTTTTTTTCCGAAGTGCCAACCAATCCTATTATATAAAGAATTGATTTTAATCTTACCTTTGCCGTCTTCTTTTCAGCAGGGGGCATCACACTCATGCATGCTTACCACACATTGAAGCTGAGCCCCTGCCCTTTCCAGACACAGCAGTTGGATTGATCTTTCTGGAAAAAAATTGCAGCATATTAGACAGAGATTTTAGCCTGGAATGCAATCAAATGTCACCCTGTAATCCACATCTACATTTCAAAGTCTGAACATCTTGAAATCCCATAAAGACGTACGAGTGGCTCCCCTCCCCATCATTGTGTAGTTCTGTCCCCTTCCTGGTAAACATGTCCCCCATCCTGATATATATTTCCTACATTCTGGTATATTTGTCCCTATCACGGCCCCATCCTGGTAAATGTCCTCCATCCTGGTAAATGTTACCCATTCTGGCATGTTCCCCCATGCTGGTAAATGTACCCCATCCTGACATATTGCCCATCTTTGTAAATGTTCCCCCATCCCGACATGTACCCCATTCCTGGTAAATGTTCCCAATCCTGGTTAATTTACCCCATCCAGGTAAATGTACCCCTTCCTGGTAAATGTACCCTATCGTGGCATGTTTCCTCCATCCTGGCATGCATGTTTCCTCCATCCTGGCATGCATGTTTCCTCCATCCTTGCATGCATGTTTCCTCCATCCTGGCATGCATGTTTCCCATCCTGGCATGCATGTTTCCTCCATCCTGGCATGCATGTTTCCTCCATCCTGGCATGCATGTTTTCCCCATGCTGGCATGCATGTCATCCCCCCCCCATGCTGGCATGCATGTCACCCCCCCCCCCATGCTGGCATGCATGTTATCCCCCCCCATGCTGGCATGCATGTCATCCCCCCCCATGCTGGCATGCATGTCATCCCCCCCCATGCTGGCATGCATGTCATCCCCTCCATGCTGGCATGCATGTCACCCCCATGCGGCATGCGTGTTCTCCCCCCCCATGCGGCATGCGTGTTCTCCCCCCCATGCTGGCATGTGTGTTCCCCCACCCCCCGCTGCCATTTGCATTCGCCCACCCCACGCTGCCATGTGCGTTCCCCCACCCCATGCTGCCATGTGCGTTCCCCCTCCCCCACCCCACGCTGCCACCCCCCTCCCCCACCCCACGCTGCCATGTGCGTTCCCCCTCCCCCACCCCACGCTGCCATGTGCGTTCCCCCTCTCCCACCCCACGCTGGCATGTGCGTTCCCCCTCTCCCACCCCCCCGCTGCCATGTGCGTTCCCCCTCTCCCACCCCCCCGCTGCCATGTGCGTTCCCCCTCTCCCACCCCCCCGCTGCCATGTGCGTTCCCCCTCTCCCACCCCACGCTGCCATGTGCGTTCCCCCTCTCCCACCCCACGCTGCCATGTGCGTTCCCCCACCCCATGCTGGCACTGCCGCACACGAGTTATAAAAAAATTAAAAAAGCAACATACAACTTACCTGCACACGCTCCCCCCGCTGCGCGCTGCTGGGTCATCAGTTCCCACGCGGCCAGCAGACGGCGCTGGCGCCGCTCTCTGACGCTCCTCCGTCTCCTAGGCAACACACCTGCAGCCTGGAGGAGGAGGAGTGTCAGAGCGGAGGAGAAATGTCTCCTCCGCTCCAACACAGATTTGATCTGCCGGCGCGACTGCACTAGCAGACCAAAGCTGCAGCATCGGGCGACAGCACGCGTGCCAGCAGAATGGGCTCAGCGTGCCCCTGGTGGCACGCGTGCCATAGGTTCGCCATCACTGTTATAGCATATGTATTAGTTAATTCTTTAGCAAGATTAATCACAAACTGCACAACTTTATCATTTGATTCTGACAGTTCCTGGGGGCTAAACCCTGCAATGGGAGGAATTGACCCAAACAATATCTCATAAGGTGACAACTTATGTTTTGCTAACGGAGTGGTTCTTACATGATAAAAAGCAATTGGGAGAAGATCTGGCCAGCCTTCAGCTGACTCCTGCATCATTTTTGTCAGTTTTCTCTTAAGGATGCCATTCATCCTTTCCACCTTCGCATTGGATTGATGAATATACGGGGTATGTGTGTCGCCCGGGGACCAGGGGTACTCAGATCCGGGCCACAGAGTCACTTCTGTGGGTATCACGATGGCGTGACCCGGTCTGTGATCCCAGGCTCCACCATAACAGGGGATTTGGGTAAGGGAGATTGTCCGTGACGCCACCCACGGCTGTGGTGAAGTTGGAACACCACCGCTGCTCTGGACGGGGATCCCGGGAGCGATGGTATGGAGCAGCTAGATGTTATTTCTCCCCTCCGTGGGTAGGGGGTTGGTAGTCCCGGGGCCCGGTGATAAGGTAAGCAGGGAGTAGGGCTCAGTGCTGCAGTGCGGTGCCCGAGGGCACGGGTGTACTCACAAGAAAGTCACACGGAGTCACTGGTAAACTAGGAATTGCCGGTGTCCGCAGCCTTCGGTACGGGGGTGTTAGTGTCCCACACACGGTGCAGCAGCCCTTGTTGTTCTTCCCCTGCAGCCAAGTGTCTTTCTCTCCTCTCTCTTTCTTTTTCTCCTCAGCCGGGAACGGGGAATCCACTCCCCTGTAGTGATCCGGGTACCCAGGTACCGAGGGGCCACCGCCCTGCTCCGGCTACCTGTTCTGGCCCCTTCCTCACTACGGCCTGTCCCGGCCCTTTCAGAGCACGCCTCACTCCCAGCCTGGGAGCTACAACTTCAGACTTCTGTCCTGTCTGCTCTCCACACACTCTCTGCCCCAGCCCCTCCCCTCTCCTCTGCTTTTCTTTTACACTGGGGGCTGTGCTTTGTCATGCTGCACCGGTGTGAGATCAGATTACCAAGGAGGATTAACTCTTTCTGTGACAACCTGGCTGTGCCAGGGCGTCACATATGCAGGGCAACGTGTGATCCAACCACAGTCAATAGTTTTTGATAGACAGTTGCTGCAAAGGCAGGTCCTTGGTCGCTTTCAATTACTTCAGGTACTCCATATCTGCATACAACTTCACTGATTATTTAAAGAATGCGTGCAGAGAAATACACACACAAGGAGTACTATATTCAAAACATATAAATAGTTTATTGGTTACAAAAAATTCAAAAACAAATCAAGTTTAAAACATCATCATGTTACAAAATGATTGTTAGGGGACTCCTAAAGAGGGGAGAAAAACCATGTGTTCAGTACCAAATGTAATGATGGTTAATAAAGTGGGCCGTCTTCTATGTGTAAATATAGTGCTTCAATGTAAATATTCACATGTAACTATGTCCAGCCTAAGCTGGGAAGCACAAAATAGTGTTCAATGAGAAGCTCATTGAAGGAAGTACATTTAATAATAAAGGGATAAGTCTCTTTACTGTTGTTTTGGCTGTCATATTGGTCACTGGAAAGGCTTCCGGCCAACTGGAGAAAATGTCCACTGCTACTAGGCAATATTCATATCTTCCACACTTGGGCAGTTGAATGTGATCAACTTGAATCCTCTGGAACGGGTACAGGGGCTTTGCTAGATGTTTTGGTGGAACATCTTCTGTCCTTCCGGTGTTACAAGTTTGACAAACATGGCAGCTCTTGTTGTAGGCAGCAAGCATGGTAGATATTTGAACACAGAAAAAGGGAGTTTTAAAGGATAAAATAGAGGCTTTATTGAGTACAAAAAATTAAAATCAATTCATATTCATAGAAATAGTAAATATTCCAACATCAATTCATAATCAATGAGTACTACAATAGAACCTTTGGGTATAAAAGGACAACAGTAAGAGGTGGGTGGGCAGGCTTGAACCAACGCTGAAATTACATCATACTGTTACACTGCTAGCCCTTCCATTTATCGAACCAGCCTAATGGCTATAGTATAAGTCCCAATGGGAGGGGGGGAAACCAGTGAGACATGTTACCGTACCAAGGTAGCAGCGTGGGTAAAAGCAGGCGGTTAGGTAGGAGCCCCCAGGAACATCTGACGTTCGTTTCGCAAATACGCTGGCTTAATCATGGATGATAAATTGGTATACTGACAGGACCCTTTTATGGGCGTGTATGTGGTCACATGACCGCCATTTCCCTCAATGCATTGTGTTTGTTGCGGCGCATGCGCGGCTGCGTCACCCATCACACACACACCCACCGCCGGCGTCAGAGCCCACATGGACGTCCGGCAACCAAGGTAACCAGGACGCTGCTCAGGGGGCGTAGGAGACGCCGCAGTGGGGGCGGGAGGAAGCAGATACAGCCGGGCATGCGCACATACAATGCAGATCAGCGCCGGATCACCAAAGAAAAAGGTAAGTGCAGCAAATAGTACAGGACAATCAGTAAAAATACAATGTGTCACACATTATAACATACATAACTGCACATAGGAAGTTTATAAAGTACATAATGATCCACATCAATGATCTGCTTTAATAGATGTTAATATGCTGAAACGGGAAGGAGTGATAGATTTCCAAATCCATGTGGATAAAGGGCACTGCCAGATAGAGAAATAGAAATATGAATATGCAGAAAAAATACACAGATTAATGATCTGGTACATGGGGGCATCAGGGGGGGCTGTACTATTTGCTGCACTTACCTTTTTCTTTGGTGATCCGGCGCTGATCTGCATTGTATGTGCGCATGCCCGGCTGTATCTGCTTCCTCCCGCCCCCACTGCGGCGTCTCCTACGCCCCCTGAGCAGCGTCCTGGTTACCTTGGTTGCCGGACGTCCATGTGGGCTCTGACGCCCGCGGTGGGTGTGTGTGTGATGGGCGACGCAGCCGCGCATGCGCTGCAACAAACACAATGCATTGAGGGAAATGGCATTCATGTGACCACATACACGCCCATAAAAGGGTCCTGTCAGTATACCAATTTATCATCCATGATTTTCATTTATCCATCCATCCATGAACATATTTTATCCTTTAAAACTCCCTTTTTCTGTGTTCAAATGTTTGATGGAGTAGGTAGTGGGCTTGTGCTTTTATTTAATCGCATTGCCACACCCATATTATAAAATGAGCCATAAGCTTCTTGCTTTGCTAAGCATGGTAGATATGCCTGGGGCATGAAAGAACTTGCGTATCACCTCCAGGCTCTGGTTTTTCCCTCTGTGGGTGGGACCATGTCCCCAGGCAGCTATGGCGGCATACATCAATCTAGGAAGGCAGGGTAGACTGTTGACCTTCCAGATGTCACCTTCCAGCTTGGTTCTTTCTTTCTTCCATGTCTGCCGTTCTTCTCCTGTGACTAGTCTTTGTTCTGCCTTGCGCCGATCCATTGGTGTTCTACCAACATTTATGCAGTCTCTGGGATCCTCTGGTTCAGCTAAAGAGAGATCTTGTAGAATCTTTCTCCTCTGTGCTCTGGTCGTGACCATAGCCATATGGTATTCAGATTCTTCCACTTTCATCAAATCAGCTTCTTTAGCTTTCTTGTCAGCATAGGCATTTCATCTGGCAATTTCTGTGGTCTGGAATCCATGGGCTTGGACCTTCAAGATGGCAACTTGTCTCGGCCTGGACAGGGCAAACATCAGTCTGCGGACACACTCTGCGTTTTTGACTGGAGTTCCTGCTGCAGTGATGAACCCTCTGTTTGCCCATATGATTCCAAAATCGTGAGCGATGCCGTAAGCATATCGAGAGTCTGTGTACACATCCGCTATAGCATCTTTGGCGTAGATACAGGCTTCAGCCAAAGCCACAAGTTCTGCTTCTTGGGCGGACATTCGGGCTCTGAGTGCTGCAGCTTTGATCACTGACAAAGAAGTGGTTACAGCATAGCCTGTATGAAAGGTACCCTTTTCGTCAGCATATTTTGAGCCGTCTGTAAACAGGGTGTAGTCTGGACTTTCAAGCGGGTATTCAGAGACGTTATCCAGCGTGACAGTTTCTTTCTCCATCTCCTGGAAGCAATCATAATATGTGACTTTATTCTCCTCACTATTCTCTTCACTATCCCCCTTGAAAGTGGAAGAAGCATGGCTAGGTTGAGGGTAGTGCATCTGTGAAGAGTCACATTGTCAGGCATCAGGAGTGAACACTGGAGTCGCAGGTAAAGTTGGTGAGAGAGGTGCTTTGGTTGAGTTAGCTTGAGTATGGCTGCTATGTCATGGGGTGCAAAGACTTTAGTTTCATGACCCAGGACAATGTCTGCAGTCTTGTCAAGAACCAACTGTGTAACGTGTACAGCTCTAAGGCAGGTGGGAGATACGCGGGCCACAGGATCCAGTCTTGCTGAATAATATCCAACGGGGAGTTGCCTTGTACCATGCCTCTGGGTGAGAACTGCAGCCACGTGTCCAGCATTCATTGATACATAGAGATAAAATGGCTTGGTGTAGTCTGGGATGCCCAAAGCAGGGGCCGAGGCAATCTGGTCTTTAAGCATTTTAAAAGACAGTCTCATGTACTTGAACTGATCTGGATTGTCACATTGATAAAAAAGAAAGCTCGTGTTTAAGCCCATCATAAAGGAGTTGTATAGTCCTTGAAGTATCAGGTATCCATTGTCTGCAGTAAGTAATTTGTCCCAGAAACTTCTGAAGATCTGTGAACGTCTTGGGAAATAGCATCTGTTGTATAGCAGTCTTCTGGTCCTCTGTGAGATGTCTGGCACGCTTATACAATGGCCAAGAAAGAGGACCTGTGACTGTCAGAATTGTAGTTTAGAGCGGGAAACTCTACAATACAATTCTGATAGATGCTGGAGAAGTGACACAGAGAAAGCACAGCACTGATCCTCAGTTACAGTACACAGTAATAAATCATCCACATACTGCAAAAGGGTCACATCAGAATTTGCAACAATCCAAGGTAATAGGCACATTGTAAGACAACGTGTAAACTGATTGGGGCTATTCTGAGCACCTTGTGGCATAACCGTGCAAGTATATTGGGCACTCTTAAAAGTGAACACAAATAAATACTGGCAATCTGGGTGCAGAGGTACACTGAAAAATGCATTTGTCAAATCGACCACAGTAAACCACCCTGTCTCACTAGGAATATTAGACAACAGATTATGTGGGTTGGGTACAACAGGTGTCTCTAACTCTGTGGCAGCATTAACAGCTCAGAGATCTTGAACTAGGTGGTATCTTGGGGGATCTCCTCTGGCTGATTTCTTTTTGATCGGATAAAGGGGTAAATTGCAAGGGGAAACACAGCGTATTAGTGCTCCGCTTTGTAACAAACTGTCAATTTGGCCCTGGAGACCTGCTTCTTTGGCTGATTTCAAGGGATACTGTGATACTCTGGGAAGAGGCACACCTGGCTTCAGGTAGATCATTACTGGATCTACAGGGAGTTTACTCACATCATCAGGCCCTTTTAACCATAATTTATCAGGGACTGTTAAAAGCTCCAGATGGTCTACATCAGATTCATCAGCACATGGCATAGAGAGCATCACAGTGGGGAGTGTCCGTAGGAGGCAAGTCTCCTCACACCCTTCTGGGGAATTTGGTTTAGTCAGAGTGAGAGTAATACCTCAGGCTCCATCATAATTTATGGCGGCCTTTAATTTATTCAACAAATCAGATCCTAGTAAATTGACTGGACAGGTTTTGACAACACAAACTGGTTGTAAATTTCTGGGAAAGGTCCTACCGGTAGAGGAATGGACAGAGTATGCGTAGTGGGTAATCCATCTACGCCCATCAGGTAAGGATGTCATCAGAAAGGGGCAGGGTGTGATCAGGTGGTATATCACATATTTTAACAATAGAATTGGCCGCCCCAGTGTCCACCATAAATTTAATAGGGGCCCCTGCGACATCTAAAGTTACAGATGTAGAAAACCCCTGGTTTGAACTGACCATCACCGCAGAATCTGGTTGGCCACACCTTCATTGAGGATTTATTTCCTGCTAACTTTGGTTATGGTTTCTAGGGTACATAACCACAGATTGGGATTGTGGGGTACGGCACTCTCTCTGATAATGACCGGGTTGGCCACAACGCCAACAGCTCAAATACTGGCTTTGTTGGCCATGTTGATTATTGTCAAAAAGCTGATTAGATCTATTGCTGCGCTGGTGTGTTAGTATACACCAATGCTGGGGTATTCTTTTTAGATTTCAGGGCTGGATGCTTTACCAGGCTTTTCTAACAACTTTTAACAACCAGGATAGCATCTTTGGCAGGAAGATTTATGATCTCGGGTCGAGTAGACATCACCATATCCTTAAGGTCTGTTTGCAGTCCTTCAATAAAGGAGGTGGTTAAGAGGGTAGCTTGTGATTTATTGGTTGCAGTGAACCCGAGATCTAAAAAGACTCGTTGGAGTCGGGCATAATATTTTTCAGCAGATTACCCTTTTTCCTGCACAACGTCCTTCAGATTAGTGACTTGTTCCACCAATTGATCTTGGGCCCATCTTTTTAAAGCGACACAATACTGTTGTCCACTTTGGAAAGTGGTGTCATCATTGTGAGATTAGCAAGGTCCTTCTGAGCAGCTGAATACAACTGGTGGACCTCTAGCATTTACCTATAAAATTGCATAGGGTTAATTTCAGGATCTGGCAGGCGGTGGATTAATGCCGCTGACTGGGTGGGGTTGAAGGGGACATAATTGGGTGTGGGCTGTTCCTTGTCAGGTTCGGAATCTAATGAATACTCTGAACGGCTTTCTGTGTCAGTCTTGACCGACACATGAGATGCTGTTGGCAAGGGAACCGGATCGTCCCATTGAGCTGTTGCTACTGCATGATAGACAGCAAGTTCTCCATCCAACACTAACCTGACCTCCTCCAAATGCAAATTAGAACCTCTGACTGTAGACACAGGAAAACCAAATAAACCAGCAGATATCAAGGGCAGTGAAACACTTGTTTGGGTCAGCAAAGTAACGTCCAGATCAGAGACATAAACAATTGAATGGTTTACACAGTCCCTGAGAACATTTTCAGAATCCCGGGGATGCATGGGGTCAAACCGGGGGCCTACAGCATGAACAACATAGCCTGTCGGAAGGGCACCTCCTCGAGTTAGACCAATATGACCAGGTTCAACACAACCATGCTGTCTGACATATTCATCCGATTCTTCCTGGATTATCTGACCACCCTGTGTCGCGGGCGGAGGGGACTCGCTCGCCACGCTCGGGTCTGGGGCTTCTGCTGCTGCTTCTCGGTGGCTCGAGCGGTGGACCGGACCCGGGTACTCGAGCAGCGCTCCTCACCCGTGAGTGAAAAGGGGGTGGTATGTTTAGGGAGATTGTTCGTGACGCCACCCACGGGACGTGGTGATGATGACACCACCGCTGCTGGTAACGGGGATCCCGGGAGAGATGGTAGGGTGCAGCTAGAATGTTGTCCCCTCCGTGGGTAGGGGGGTTGGTGATCCCGAGGCCCGGTGGTGTAACGGGGAGGCTGGATGGCTGGGGTGCAGGGTTGCAGGGACAGCGTGGCGCAGTGCCGGACGGCACTGGTGTACTCACTCAGGCAATCACTGACAGAGTCGTTGGTAAACCAAAAGCGGCCGGATGGACGGGTCCCGCAGCCGGCTGCAGTGTTGTTGTTGTGCTCTCCACGGACGGCTGATGGTGGCTGTCTTTCCCTGCACCTTTTAGAATGTTCTGACTCCTGTGGTTCCCCACCGGTAGTCCGCTCCCCGGCGTATAGGTGCCGTAGGAGCCCGTTTTGCCTGCAGGCGCTGGCCCTTGGATCTCTAGCCTGTGGCGGTGGCTGCATATCCTCTCTGGGTGGACTGTTGCCTTCAATCGGGACTTGGTTGTTAGGAAACCCCTGGGGTTCCTGTCACATTCGGATTTGACTATTGACGGCGGCTCCAAGCCTGGTCGGGGTCTGATGGCCCTGCCTGTGTGCTTAGCTTCACTCCGTTCCCCGGTTCGGTACCGGCGGGCCGACGCCCGACCCCGGTCCTTATGGCTCTGCGGAGTTTCACCAACTCCTGCAGACGGCCACCACCGTCTGCCAACCTTGCTGTCAGTGCCTGGGCTCCTACCCAGACACCTCAAGTGTTTACTCCTCTCACTTTCACCTGCAGAACTGATCTGACACTTTTCCCGCCTCCAGGCCTGTGAACTCCTTGGTGGGTGGGGCCAACCGCCTGGCTCCACCTCACCTGGTGTGGACATCAGACCCTGGAGGGAGGCAACAAGGGTTTTCGTCTGACTGTTGTAACTGCCTAGGGTGGGGGGTGTGTATGTTGTTATGTATGTGACTACCTGGCTAATCCAGGGCGTCACACTCCCCCTTGGTAAAATGCAGACCATCCGCGGGCTGCCCGTCCATCACCGGTTTTATTTTTCAAAGTGTAAAAGATAAATTAACATATGAGAACATTCAACATACGTATATTTTCAAGTCTTCCCTTACGGGAGGTGCAGTGCTTTAACGTTTAAAATATTGAACATTTTTATTAAACGGACGGGTTCGTGGTCATCCGCTCCCCCACCCAAATAACCTGATCCTTGATGCTGCCCCTAAGAAATGGGCAGCACCCCTTTTCCCAGTCCTGGTCCAGGTTACCCGAGCGGGAACGGGTACGGTGTCTCGCACCCGGCTGTCACTTCAGGGGACCCCACGTCCAGGGGGACCCCTGACCCCCGGAGGATGGCCACCGATCCAGGTGGTGGCCGGGCCCCAGCCTGCTCTGCTGCGGGCCCTTCCTCCAATCTGCCTCTCCGGAGGCGTCACGGACGGAAAACGGCCCACAAAACTATTTACAGGCCCACAAGTTCATGGGTGGCCTGCCAGTTCTCGTCCATGTTCATGAGCAGTTTCTCATGTGGGCGGTAAACACATAGAGTCCCTCCGGGGACAACTTGTCGGCAACGGCCGGACTAATCACTGTCGACAATCAGATGAAAACTCGGTTTGATTTGTATTCATTCATTCAGCTATTTACACGATTACCATACGGCACCTCTAAATGGTAGTTTCCCTGTACCTACGTGGGGGTCGACCTAGGTTGGGGCGTGTGGACCTTCTGGGCCCAATGTCATCAGTGGAGGGCAAGGGGACAGAGGAGACAGTCGGTCCCTCTTCCCCTCTTCCCTTATGACAGGTATGGCGGGTGGAGACCCAAGGGGAGGGGGTAGAGGTGCGTCCCTGGGCGCCTGTTCGAGTGGCTCACTGGCGGGCGTTTCCGTCTCCATTTCTTCCACGTGTTGTGGGAGCATTATCACCGGAACAATCACCGCACCGTTTTTCATAGGCCAGTCTGCTGGAAAATCGCCCATCACTGTGTGGATCACCCTCTTCTCCTTTTCCCCGCTCGGCGTCGGGATCGGAACTTCGGTTGTCACCCTCAAGGGGTGAGGACATTTCAGGTGGTCCCTGGAAACCGTAGTAGCAGTCCTCCCCTGGTCGCGACTGATCAGATAAGCCTTCTCATTCTCCCATTCAGTGGGCTGTATGACATACGGGGTCCTTTCCCACTGATCATCCAGCTTATGGGTCCGTCTCTTCCGCTTCAGCACGACATCTCCTGACTCAAAGGGGACAGTTGACGCTCGCTTATTGAAGCGTTGCGTTTGTTTCTCTCGGCTCTGACCGAGGTTCCTCTCCACATACTCCTGGACATGTCAGTATTGAACTTGCCGCCGAGTATCCCAGCCAGCAGTCGAAGGGAGGGCCTCAGGAGCTTCCAGGCCCATTTCTAGGTCCACCGGCAGCCGGCCCGGTTGGGCTCTCATCAGATACGCCGGGGTCCACTTGGTAGAACTACTGGGGATGTTGTTGTACATGTCGACCAGGTCGGGCAGCTTTTCTGGCCACAGGTTCCGCTCTTCCAACGGTATCACCTTGAGGAGGTCTAGGACCAGATGGTTCATCTTTTCGCACATCCCATTAGTTTGGGCATGGTATGGCGTGGTCCTGATCGTCTTACAACCATACAATTGGCAGAATTCTTGAAACACCTCCGCTTCAAAGGCTGAACCCTGGTCCGTGAGTACCCTCTCCGGGTATCCGTGCGGTCGACAGAAGTAGGCCTGGAATGCCCTGGCTGCGGTATGGCCGGTCAAATCCTTGACTGGAACAACCTCCATGAACCTGGAGTAGTGGTCCACGATGGTCAAGGCATAGGTATACCCATTCCGGCTGGGTGTAAGCTTGACGTGGTCCAAGGCAACCAACTCCAGCGGTTGATGGCTGATGATCGGCTGTAGAGGGGCTCTCTGGCTGACTTCATCCTTTCTTCTCAGCGCACAGGGGCCGCACTCTCGGCACCAAGCCTCCACAGATTCTCGCATCCCACCCAATAGAACCGCTCTCTCAACAACATCTCCAGCTTCTTCCAGCCAAAATGCCCAGCGCCATCGTGATATGCCCGTAGAACTTTGGGCACGCTGGCCTGAGGGACCACCATCTGACGAACCTTCCCGTAAGTCTTCGGGTTGATCAGCCCTTGATACAGCTTCCCCTCGTGCAGGTACAGCCGGGCTCGTTCCTTCCACAGCCGCTGGGCCTCAGGGGGCGCTGCCGGATCCATTCCGGAGGAACCTTGCTCAATCATGGTCTTGACCAACTGTACAGCAGGCACTTGGTCTTGGGCTTCCCGCCATCCCTGACTGGGTAGCGGGTCCAGGTTTGCCTGTTGTTGTTAGACATGTAATTTTTCGACCGGTGGCCGATGGAACGCGGGCAACTCGGCCGGCTCTGTATTTGATAGTGAAATCAAAATTAGATAGCCTGGCCACCCACCGCTGTTCCAGGGTGCCCAGTTTGACTGTGTCCAGGTGAGTCAACGGATTATTGTCCGTGTAAGCCGTGAATTTTGCCGCTGCAAGATAATGTCGGAACCTTTAGTTCAAGCTTGAAGGAGCTGTAATTTTCGGGGTTTCTTTCCGTGGGCCGGAGTTTTCTGCTGGCATAGGCGATCACTTTTTCCCACCCGTCCTGGACCCGGGACAGGACCGCTCCCAAGCCCACATTGCTGGCATCGGTGTAGAGGACGAACGGGAGGCTGTAATCAGGGTACGCCAGGATTTTCTCTCCCGTCAAGGCCGTCTTCAGCTGGTGAAAGGACTCCTCATGCTTCTTCTCCCACACAAACAGAGATCCAGGGGACCTGCCACCCTTAGTCTGTCCCACGAGGAGGTCTTGCATGGGGACGGCCATCTTCGTGTACCCCTTGATGAAGCGACGGTAGTAGCCCACCAGGCCCAGGAACTGTCTCACCTCCCTCACTGTGGACGGTCTCGGCCAGTCCTGGATAGCAGTGATCTTCTCGGGGTCTGGGGCGACACTTTCGGCGCTCACCACGTGTCCGAGGTACTGTACCCTAGGCTTCAGTAGGTGGCACTTGGAGGGCTTCAGTTTCATCCCATACTTGGCTAGGGACGCGAGCACTTCAGCCAGATGTTCCAGGTGGGCCTCATACATCTGGGAGTATATGATCACATCATCCAGGTACAACAAGACCGTTTCGAAATTGAGATGTCCCAGGCAACACTCCATGAGCCGTTGGAAGGTTCCAGGGGCATTGCACAGCCCGAACGGCATGCTGTTAAACTCGCAGAGTCCCATGGGAGTGGCGAATGCAGTCTTCTCACGGTCCTCTGGTGCGACCGCTACCTGCCAGTACCCGCTGGCAAGGTCAAGGGTAGAGAAGAAGTTAGCAGTTCTCAGCGCAGCTAGCGACTCTTCGATACGGGGGAGAGGATAGACATCTTTATGCGTGATCTGGTTGATCTTCCGGTAATCCACACACATTCTCATGGTGCCGTCCTTCTTCCTTACCAGCACCAGTGGGGTTGCCCAGGGACTACAACTATCCCGAATGACCCCTGCCTCCTTCATGTTCCTCAACATGTCTTTAGCGCATTGATAATGTGCTGGCGGGATGGGCCTATATTTTTCTTTAATGGGTGGATGTACGCCTGTAGGTATATGGTGTTGAACCCCCTTAATCCTCCCGAAATCTAATGGGTGCTTGCTGAAAACCTGTTCATACTCTTGCACCACCCTGTATACCCCCTCTTTGTGATGCGTGGGTGCGGCGTCAGTGCCTACGTGTAGTTCCTGGGACCACTCCTCTAACTGTTCAGGGGGTATATGGCTACTGGCAGGGGATGATGAGGTAGGAGGGGCGGCTTCGTGAATGGTGTGAGGGTCTAGGGTAAGCAACTTGGCAAGGGTAGCGTAACGGGGAAGCCTAACTTCCTCCTCTCCACAATTCAGCACTCTTACAGGCACTCTCCCCTTTTTGACGTCAACCACCCCTCGAGCCGCCATCACCGTGGGCCAGTGTTCAGAAGGCGTGGGTTCCACCATCGCCAGGTAGTCGCGCCCCTGGGGGCCTACTGCTGCCCTGCACCAAATCATCATCTCACTTTGGGGTGGCACTACCAAGGGGGCCACATCCATCACCCTTACTCCACCAATCTCTCCACCAGTCGAGTTCACTTGCTGCCGATATAGAAGGGACCAGATCTCACGCTGCACAGCTCTGTCGGCCTCCTCCTGCTGTGGCGGCCAACTGCTGCAACAGACTCAGCACCTCACTCATACAATGATCCATCACATTGGTCCCTAAGATTACTTTCGGGGTATGATCACTGGGTTCATTCATCACCACAATCATCCCTTGATCCTTTAACTCCGCACGTCCCACGGTTAAGGTCACTTGTTTGTATCCCACTTGTGTTAGAGGGAGTCTATTGGCTGCGACAAGGGTCAGGCTATCATCAGAGGGGGCAAGTTCATCAGTACCCCTATACTGCTGGTACAGTGTATATGGTATAGTGGTTACCTGTGATCCAGTGTCCAAGAGGGCCATGAGCGGGATGCCGTCCACTGCCAGAGGGATGATGGGGCGAGCTCCGACGTACCGGTCTCGCCAAATGGGGGGGCCGTTGGTGTCTACTCCTGAGGATTGGCCCTTGGCCGCAGGGGTTGCTCGTTTAACGGGCATCGCCTAGAGTAGTGGCCAGGCTTGCTGCACCTGTAACAAATAGGAGGCCCATACCGTGAGTCATTGGTCCTTCCCTGCTGCATCCAGGGGACGTCCTCCGGGCTGTCGGCAAGCTGGATCCTCCCTGGGGGCTTGACTCTCGTCGGAAGCTGGAGTGCGGCGAGGATCTTGGCTAGGTCTCCATCCATGCGGCGGACCTGGGCAGCTAACTCCTCCATCATCCCGACGGGCGCTGCAGGGGCCGGTAGAGCCAGGAGAGGAGGTGCCACCGTGATGGGAGCGGTTTCAGCTGGCCATGGGGCCGCTTCAGGAGCGTCTGGCATTGGGGCCTGCAGGGCCTTGATGGCCCGCTCCTTCAATACTGCAAAGTCCAGATTGGGGTGTTCCAGGGCCCACAGCCGTAGCTGCTTGCGGTCTTCCGCAGACCCCAGCCCTTGCAGGAATTGTTCCACTAGCATCTTATTGCTGTCCGCATCGTTAATAGTGTCCACCGCTTCAGCGTACGGAGGGCTGTTTGCAGGCGCTCTTATATTATCCGCAGGCCGCTGTCGACACTGATAGAACTGCATCCGCAATTCCACTTCCGTGTGAGTCTCAAAAGCGATTTGGAGTTTCTCAAAAATGGTAGTCACTGAGGCCCATTCCGCGTCGGTCCAGGTCTCCGTCTCAGCCGCGCCGGGTAGCTGCCCTAGAACTACCGCTGCCCGTTGCCTGTCAGTCAAGGGATATAAATCGAGAACCGGGCTAATCTTTTTCCAGAACACCTGCAAAGCATCAGGCTTCCCATCGTACTGCAGCAGCCAGGTAGCACCGGGCACATAGGGCAGGGAGAACGGCATTTCCTGGGCGACCGCTGGGCCCTTGGCCTCCCCCGCTCTTGCGACCGGAGCACGGGCTACCCCGTTTCCATCTGCGGGCGCTGCAGCGGCTGCGACCGCCACTCCTCCAACGGCTCCGTCGGGCGCCGACATCTTTTTCCCGTCCCCCCTTGGTTCTTTCTAGCACTTCCTCTTTGGGGGCGGGGCTTCGCTTTTGCACCTTCCTTGCTCGTGGAAGACGCTCGAGTAGGAAATCTTCGCGCCAAAGATGGCGGCGCTTCAAATTTTTCGGCCGGACGCCGCCGGCGGGGACTTCAAGGCGCACTTCTACTGGTAAGTAGATCGGTTCTATCCTGTTCACAGCGCCAAGTTGTCGCAGGTGGAAGTGACGCACATGCCACGCTCGGGTCCGGGGCTTCTGCTGCTGCTGCGGCTCGGTGGCTCGAGCGGTGGACCGGACCCGGGGACTCGAGCAGCGCTCCTCACCCGTGAGTGAAAACGGGGTGGTATGTTTAGGGAGATTGTTCGTGACGCCACCCACGGGACGTGGTGATGATGACACCACCGCTGCTGGTAACGGGGATCCCGGGAGAGATGGTAGGGTGCAGCTAGGATGTTGTCCCCTCCGTGGGTAGGGGGGTTGGTGATCCCGGGGCCCGGTGGTGTAACGGGGAGGCTGGATGGCTGGGGTGCAGGGACAGCGCGGCGCGGTGCCAGATGGCACTGGTATACTCACTCAGACAATCACTGACAGAGTCGTTGGTAAACCAAAGGCGGCCGGATGGACGGGTCCCGCAGCCGGCTGCAGTGTTGTTGTTGTGCTCTCCCCGGACGGCTGATGGTGGCTGTCTTTCCCTGCACCTTTTAGAATGTTCTGACTCCTGTGGTTGCCCACCGGTAGTCCGCTGCCCGGCGTATAGGTGTCATAGGAGCCCGTTTTGCCCGCAGGCGCTGGCCCTTGGATCTCTAGCCTGTGGCGGTGGCTGTATATCCTCTCTGGGTGGACTGTTGCCTTCAATCGGGACTTGGTTGTTAGGAAACCCCTGGGGTTCCTGTCACATTCGGATTTGACTATTGACGGCAGCTCCAAGCCTGGTCGGGGTCCGATGGCCCTGCCTGTGTGCTTAGCTTCACTCCGTTCATCGGTCCGGTACCGGTGGGTCGACGCCCGACCCCGGTCCTTACGGCTCTGCGGAGTTCCATCAACTCCTGCAGACGGCCACCACCGTCTGCCAACCTTGCTGTCAGTGCCTGGGCTCCTACCCAGACACCTCAAGTGTTTACTCCACTCACTTTCACCTCCAGAACTGATTTGACACTTTTCCCGCCTCCAGGCCTGTGAACTCCTTGGTGGGTGGGGCCAACTGTCTGGCTCCGCCCCACCTGGTGTGGACATCAGACCCTGGAGGGAGGCAACAAGGGTTTTCGTCTGACTGTTGTAACTGCCTAGGGTGGGGGTGTGTATGTTGTTATGTATGTGACTACCTGGCTTGTCCACACCTGCAAAACCATTTGCTGGGCCACGCCCCCGGCATGATACAAATTTGAATTAGCCGGATTAATTCTCCTGTGTCAACAAATCCCCCGTCCCTATCCTGAACAAAATCTGAGCCCCTCCGGGCATAGCAAGCAACTGAACATATCGTGGGTTTAACAACTCTGGACGGGTCCGGGATCGTTCTGAGTAAGGCTCACTGTGTGTCCTAGAGTAAGGAGGGGTATCCAAGGGGAGGGGATTGGTAACTGGGGAGAGTGGCGTCAGACTGGCTGGTGGGGGAAGAGAGAAGCATTGTAGGTATGGGAGGGACCAGGGGTATGGGTGTGGATAACAGATCCGGAGTCTGTTCGGTTGTTCTCTGATGTAGAGGAGGCACATAGTAATCTCCTTCTGGAGTTAAAACAGGGAGGATTGGGACAGGCTTATGGCCATGACTCAGGTGTGAGCGGTGAGCTGCACAATTATTACAAGCATCTCTCTGGCACCTTTGTATGGCTGCAAGCATTCAGCACACCGATAGCTGAGCGCAGGCATGGAGGTGAGCGGCATCAGTCAGTGACACCACTCACCCCTTTCTCTGCCTGCGCTGTGGTCGTCGCTCTTTCCCTGCACTCAATTGTATACACACGAGGTCAAAATGGTTGGCACCCCTCGTTTAATGAAAGAAAAACCAACAACGGTCACCGAAATAACTTGAATCTGACAAAAGTAATAAATAAATCTATGAAAATGAACAAATGAAAGTTGGACATTGCTACTTTTCTGCTTCCACAGAATTTTTTAAAAATAAAACTCCTGAAATAGGCCTGGACAGAAGTGATGGCGTCCTCCTCCTCAACTATATATTTGGTTGCACAACCTTTTGAGGCAATCATGGGCGGCATGGTGGCTCAGTGGTTAGCACTGCAATCTTGTGGTGGCTCAGTGGTTAGCACTGCAGCCTTGCAGCGCTGGGGTCCTGGGTTCAAATCCCACCAAGGACACCATATGCAAGGAGTTTGTATGTTCTCCCAGTGTTTGTGTGGCTTTCCTCCGGGTTCTCCGGTTTCCTCACATACTCATAGGGAACCTAGATTGTGAGCCCCAATGGGGACAGTGTTGCCATTGCATGTAAAGCGCTGTAGAATTAACAGCGCTATATAAATTAATAAATATTCTTATATTATTAATCACTGAAATCAAACGATTCCTGTAACCGTCAATGAGACTTCTGCACCTCTGGACAGGTATTTTGGCCACTCCACCCTGTACAAGTCCCACACAGACAGCTCTGCTCCATACACACACGGCTTCACTCCTTACATGTCCCATACACACGGCTCCGCTCCATACACCTCGTACACACACGGCTCCGCTCCCCACACCTCGTACACACACGGCTCCGCTCCCCACACCTCGTACACACACGGCTCTGCTCCGTACACACACGGCTCCGCTCCCCACACCTCATACACGGCTCCGCTCCCCACACCTCGTACACACACGGCTCCGCTCCATACACCTCGTACACACACGGCTCCGCTCCCCACACCTCGTACACACACGGCTCTGCTCCGTACACACACGGCTCCGCTCCCCACACCTCATACACGGCTCCGCTCCCCACACCTCGTACACACACGGCTCCGCTCCATACACCTCGTACACACACGGCTCCGCTCCCCACACCTCGTACACACACGGCTCTGCTCCGTACACACACGGCTCCGCTCCCCACACCTCATACACGGCTCCGCTCCCCACACCTCGTACACACACGGCTCCGCTCCCCACACCTCGTACACACACGGCTCCGCTCCGTACACCTCGTACACACACGGCTCTGCTCCGTACGCCTCGTACACACATGGCTCCGCTCTGTACACCTCGTACACACACGGCTCCGCTCCCCACACCTCGTACACACACGGCTCCGCTCCGTACACATCATACACTCACGGCTCTGCTCCGTACACCTCGTGCACGCGCGGCTCTGCTACATCCACACTGTAAACCCCTCCTGACCCCACACATAACCTTCCCCTCATCCAGCACCATGACACACAGCAGAGTCCTGCACACACTGAGGAGCTGATCATGTGACCCCTGACTCCTCCCCTCCATGTGACATCATCACAGGTCCTGGAAGCACACAGCAGCCAGGTTAGTGGGCGTGGCCGGCTTGGTTGGTGGCGTGGTGATGTTTCCCCCTGCATCCCCCCATCTGGAGCTCTTACCCCCGCTTATATTATTATTTACTGTATTATTATTATTATTATTATTACTAATGTTTATTCAGTCTGGCAAACATCGGGCTGCATTTTGAACACGCCCTCTATCACGTGACTCATTACGTCATATCTGAAAAGAGCCCATACATTCTAGCATCTACCATCTGATCAGTGTGCAGCTGCTCTGCAGGTGGAGGTATGTGGAGATTCCCAATTACTGGGCGCAGGGGGAATTAACCCCTTCAGCTCTGAGGTTATTTTGATGTTTTTGTATGGACACTTTCTAAAAATCATTATGTTTTTGTTCCTTGTCCTGTGATTGATGCAGATGGCCCAACAAAGAAACAAAGGAAACATATTATTCTCGAAGTACGGTACCCCTTTAATGGCATGCACAACAGTGTGATAACAACATTGTGCCCCTTATGCTGTATGCATGTTGCCCCCACATAGTATAATGTTCCCACAGTACAGCCATCCCACACACAGTATAATGTTCCCACAGTACAGCCATCCCCCCACACAGTATAATGTTCCCACAGTACCACCATCCTCCCCACACACAGTATAATGTTCCCACAGTACAGCCATCCCACACACAGTATAATGTTCCCACAGTACTGCATACCTCCCAACCGTCCCGGATTCTGCGGGACTGCCACCACACACTCCCGTGGCTCAAAGCTGATGTCCCGACTCCTCCCCTCAGTGCAGCTGATGTCCCGACTCCTCCCCTCAGTGCAGTGAATAAATTAAATTATTATCGGCTCTGACCAGGACTCAAACCTGTGCTCCATAGGCAGCAGCTCTACCTCTGAGCCACTGCCCATATTGTAAACCATGTGAAGATTTGGTAATCTTAACCTCTCAGGAGACAAAGCAGAAGCAGATTATTTAGCTGCAAAATTGATGGATAGATGATAGAGGGATATATATGTATACATGACAGATAATAGATACATACATGATAGATATATAATAGATAGACATATGGATAGATACATGATAGATATATAATAGATAGATAGCTACATGATAGATATATAATAGATAGATAGATACATGGTTAGATAGACAGACAGATAGGCGGGCTTTGCACACTACGACATCGCAGGTGCGATGTCGGTGGGGTCAAATTGAAAGTGACGCACATCCGGCATCGCATGCGACATCGAACTGTGTAAAGCCTAGATGATACGATTAACGAGCGCAAAATCGTCGTAATCATATCATCGGTGCAGCGTCGGCGTAATCCATAATTACGCTGACGCGACGGTCCGATGTTGTCCCTCGTTCCTGCGGCAGCATACATCGCTGTGTGTGAAGCCGCAGGAGCGAGGAACATCTCCTACCGGCGTCACTGCGGCTTCTGTAGGATATGCGGAAGGAAGGAGGTGGGCGGGATGTTTACATCCTGCTCATCTCCGCCGCTATTGGCCGCCTGCCGTGTGACGTCGCTATGATGCCACATGACCTGCCCCCTTAGGAAGGAGGCGGGTCGCCGGCCAGAGCGACGGTCGCAGGGCGGGTGAGTGCATGTGAAGCTGGTGTAGCGATAATTTTCGCTACGCCAGCTATCACACGATATCGCACCTGCGACGGGGGCGGGGACTATCGCGTGCGACATCGCAGCATCGGCTTGCGATGTCGCAACGTGCAAAGCCCGCCATAGATCGATCAATAGATCGATCGATAGATAGATCGATAGATAGATACATAGATACATGGATAGATAGATACATAGATACATGGATAGATAGATACATAGATACATGGATAGATAGATAGATAGATACATGGATAGATAGATAGATAGATACATGGATAGATAGATAGATAGATAGATACATGGATAGATGATAGATAGATACATAGATACATGGATAGATAGATAGATAGATAGATACATGAATAGATAGATAGATAGATACATAGATACATGAATAGATAGATAGATAGATACATAGATAGATAGATAGATAGATACATGGATAGATAGATAGATAGATAGATACATGGATAGATAGATAGATAGATACATGGATAGATAGATAGATACATAGATACATGGATAGATGATAGATAGATACATAGATACATGGATAGATAGATAGATAGATACATGGATAGATAGATAGATAGATAGATAGATACATGGATAGATAGATAGATAGATAGATACATGGATAGATAGATAGATAGATACATGGATAGATAGATAGATAGATACATGGATAGATAGATAGATAGATACATGGATAGATAGATAGATACATGGATAGATAGATCGATAGATAGATACATGGATAGATGATAGATAGATAGATAGATACATAGATACATGGATGGATAGATAGATAGATAGATACATGGATAGAAAGATAGATACATACATGGATAGATAGATAGATAGATAGATACATAGATAGATACATGGATAGATAGATAGATGGATAGATACATGGATAGATAGATAGATACATGGATAGATAGATAGAGAGATAGATAGATACATGGATAGACAGACAGATAGATAGATAGATACTGCATCTCTTTGTAGGTGAAGGAGTCAGATTTATTTGTACCCATAAAACTACTATAAAGAAATGTGGAAAAAATACAAAATTACAAAATGAAATTTTTATTTTTACCAACTTGGATTTGAACCAGCATCTTTCAAACCTGTCTCCAGCAGCCTCCTAGCTTTCCTAGCTTTCCTAGCTGCTCTAGCTGTTGAGCCACTAGGAATTGATGACATCAGACAGAGGATTTTATATGAATAGACCTACAATGCAGCCTCTTACACAGCAGATTACACAGGACACAGCTCCATTGTACAGAGAAGCGTTTCTGTGTCCTGTATTCTAGAGGGAGCGGAAAAGAGATTTTTTTTTTTTCTTTTAATAAAATTACTAAAAATAACAAAAAAATTGAATAATGTAAGTTTATTGCACTTTTTTCTAAAATAATAAACATCATAAATCAGCAAATAACATGGACATATTTGGTGTCCCTGTAATCGTAACGACCCGAAACAACGCAGCGATCAGATTACTGATGGGGATCGGTTAATGGCGGGAAAAAATGGCGCAATTTATTATTTTTCTTTATTAAAACCCATAAAAAATGTAATAAAAATGTATCATTGAGGCCATGTTCACACGTATCAGAAATGCTGCATGTTTTCTGCAGGTGTCCGGGCCATGAGCGCAATAACAATCTCCTCTGATTATTGCGTGTCTGCGGTATTTTTTATGCATTGTCCCTTATTTGATACATGTTTGGTGCAAATAAGCAATGTCATGTAGTGACACATAGAAATATAAGAAAATTCTGGCTGCTATGACTATTAACGAACAGTCTGGGGCATCTGCTGAATGACCCTTACTGACGAATGGGTGTGGCTAGGGGTGTGGCTAGGGGCGTGGTCAAATTTTGCCACGGCACGCTACGCGCGCCACTTACTTTGTCCTTCTTTCCTTTCTTCAAAAGTTGGGAGGTATGGTACTGCCATCCCACACACACAGTAGAATGTTCCCACAGTACCACCATCCCCCCACACAGTATAATATTCCCACAGTACAGCCATCCCCCCACACAGTATAATGTTCACACAGGACCGCCATCCCACACACACAGTAGAATGTTCCCACAGTCCGCCATCCCCCCACACACAGTATAATGTTCCTACAGTACCGCCATCCAACCCCCACACAGTATAAAGTTCCCAAAGTACCGCCATCCCCCGCCCACAGTATAATGTTCCCTCAGTACCGGCATCCCCCCACACACAGTATAATGTTCCCTCAGTATCGCCATCCCCCCACACTATAATGTTTTCACAGCACCGCCATTCCCCTCACATAGTATTTAAAACACAATAGTTGTATAGGCAGAAGCATGACTTCCATAGTGGAAGTTCACATGGCCACTATGGGGTTCATGAGTTGAGGGAGTAGGTATGGCTCTTCACAGCTGTAGGGGCCATCATACTGAGTGGGGGCTGTGGAGGCCATAATACTGACAGTTCATTATACAACCCCAGGCAAACATTATGGACTCACCTGGCTCTCAGGATGTTCATTCAGTTGTTTACTTTTGTTTAAAAAAAGCAGATCACAGACATGGCACAAAACTAAAGTAATTTCAAATGGCAACTTTCTGGCTTTTAGACACACTAACAAAAATCGTGAAAACATAATGTGCTAGCCAGTAACTATTACTTTTCAAGACCAAACAGGGAGAAAAAATTATGGAATCACTCAATTATGAGGAATAAATTATGGATTCACCCTGTAAATTTTCATTCCCAAAACTAACACCTGCATCAAATAAGATCTGCTCGTTAGTCTGCATCTAAAACGGAGTGATCACACCTTTGAGAGCTGTTGCACCAAGCGGACTGACCTGAATCATGGCTCCAACATGAGAGATGTCAGTTGTAAAAAAAGGAGAGGATTATCAAACTCTTAAAAAGAGGGTAAATCATCACGCAATGTTGCAAAAGTTGTTGGTTGTTCACAGTCAGCTGTGTCTAAAATCTGGACCAAATACAAACAACATGGGAAGGTTGTTAATGCTGGTAGACCAAGGAAGACATTAAAACGTCAAGACAGGAAACCTAAAGCAATGTCTCCAAAACAGGAAATGCACAACAAAACAAATGAGAGGAAACTGGAGTCAATGTCTGTGACCGAACTGTAAGAAATCGCCTAAAGGAAATGGGATTTACATACAGAAAAGCTAAACAATAAAAAGATGACTGCCTGAAGAGAACATGTAAATTTCCACAGTCATTGATGATATGGGGCTGCATGTCAGGTAAAGGCACTGGGGAGATGGCTGTCGTTACATCTTCAATAAATGCCCAAGTTTACATTGAAATTTAGGACACTTTTCTTATCCAATCAATTGAAAGGATGGTTGGGGATGATATTATTTATCAAGATGATAATGCATCCTGCCATAGAGCAAAACCTGTGAAAACATTCCTTGAAAGAAGACACATAAGGTCAATGACATGGCCTGCAAATAGTCCGGATCTCAATCCAATTGAAAATCTTTGGTGGAAGTTGAAGAAAATGGTCCATGACAAGGCTCCACGTGCAAAGCTGATCTAGCAACAGCAATCAAGGAAAGTTGGAGCCTGATTGATGAAGAATAGTGTTTGTCACTCATTAAGTCCATGCCTCAGAGACTGCAAGCTGTTATAAAACCCAGAGGTGGTGCAAACAAATACTAGTGATGTATTGGAGTGTTCTTTTGTTTGTGTGTTTTTCATGATTCCATAATTTATTCCTCAGAATTGAGTGATTCCATCATTTTTTCCACCTGTTTGGTTTTGAAAAGTAACCTTTACTGGCTAGCACATTATGTTTTCATTATTTTTTTTAGTGTTTCTTAAAGCCAGAAAGTTGCCATTTGAAATGACTTTAGTTTTGTGACATGTCTGTGATCTGCTTTTTTTAAACAAAAGTAAACTGAATGAACATCCTCAGAGCCAGACGATTCCATAATTTTTCCAAGGGGTTGTACTGTATGTGTGGGGGAAGCTATGGGGGATGTTCTACTATGAAGGAGCACTATATAGTAACACTGTGCTGGGAGTATAATGCTATGTTAGTAGCACTGTGGGGACATCATACTGGGGAATAAAAACATCAAGGCCGATGCATTTGTGAAGGATATTTTTTTTTGGCTAAAAATATGATATACAGTATATTTTTTTTTTCACTCAAATGTGATCACTTTTTTTTCTCAGGATCACAGTAGACAGCCGGCACTGGGAAGAACACGTTTGCCTGCTGTTTAAGCAAATTAGTATTCATCTCTCTCCTCGACAATAATCCTGCCCATCTCTCTGAACTGAAGCTGCCACCAAGAGGTGGGTGGGATTAAGGACTCGGGAATCAGTAAATATTTATTCTCTTTAATAGTGGCACGTGTGATCACCCACCTACTGGCTTTCTGCAGCTGCTAGGTGATCACGTGTGATGCTATTAAAGAGAATGAATATTCACTGGTCCATATGGCCATAATCCTGGGCATGGGGAGCAGTAAATATGCTGGCAGCTGACATCTGTGTAATAGAGGTAAGAGGGCGCATGGCAGTGACGTCATTCACTGCATCACTTACACGCTAAAGTCAGTTGCCGGCATCAGAGGAGGACACTGTGCATTGGGGGAGCAGAGGGATGGTGAATGAGTATAATATGTTTTTACTCTGTGCAGCATGATTGGGCCATGTATACCAGGATGGGCCAGTGATGAGGACCATATGTACCAGGATGGGCCAATGATGAAAAAAAATCCACAAGGTAGATGAAGATTCGGCACCAATTCCAAACACATACCTAGCTCCACTTAATAGTCTTTAACCGAAACAGACAGAGCTAAGGTAATACCAGCATTCAATACAGGGAGGTGCTCCACCTGGTAATCAGCACAACAGTCCAAATCCACAGAGGGAGAAAAGAAATAGTGGCACTCACATATTCAAATTTATTGAGAAGCACTTGTACAGCCCTGTTCTGGTACATACTGCCCTCATCCTGGACCCATCCTGGTATATATATGGTAGTCCCATTGTGGTACATATGGTCTTTGTCATGGGCCCAAATCCACATAGAAAAGAAATGGTGGCACTCACCCTTCATAGAAATTCTCTTTTATTTAATTAAAAACACATACAGGAGAGGGAAACGGGATATGTCTAAGACACAGGGCACGCCAAGACGACAGCAACCGTTTTGCGGCAGTAGGCGCGCGAAACCGTCACTGTCGTCTTGGCGCGCCCTGTGTCTTAGACATATCCCTTTCCTGTATGTGTCTTTAATTTTTGATTAAATAAAATAAGATTTCTTCGAAGGGTGAGTGCCACCATTTCTTTTCTCCCTCTGTGGACTTGGGTCCATGATGAAGGCCATATGTACCAGGATGGAGCCATATATACCAGGATGAGGCTATATATACACCAGGATAGGTCCAATATGAGGGCCATATGTACCAGAATGAAGCTGTACAAGTGCTTTTTTTAAACAATGCAATTTTTATTCAAGAAAGTTTTAAATTTACAACCGTACAGCAAAAGTAATATTTCCATCTCGCCATTACATGGCTGATCATGTAAACAATTTTTTTTTCAATAACATGAACCAACTAAACAATAGGAGTAGAAGACAAGTAAAGAAAGGAGAATAGAAAGAACAGAGAAAAAGAAGGGCAGCATTCCTGTGACCTATGAAAACCTATGTCCGGCGGACTTCTAAATCGATATCAGATTCAACGGATTATCAAGCCAGGGACCCCAGATCTGAAGATATGACTGGATAGAGTTGTTTGTGTATGCAAAAATTTTTTCAAAACAGCAAGTAGAATTTATGTCTGCTTTTATGTCATCTATTATTGGTAATGTTGAGCTCTTCCAGTGTCTCATTATAGCTAGTTTGGTCGCTGCGACAAAATGTGCTATTAATGCTCTGTTTTTAGGTAGGTTCGATTGAGTATTTAACAGCAATAATGTTAATGCTGATGAGGGGTGAATCTTCTTTCCCATAACCGAGTTCAAAAGAACATCGAGTCCATATTGGGTGTATCTTTGGACAATCCCATAATATATGCAATAGTGAGCCCCTACCTCCACAGTCCCTCCAAAAACGATCTGAGACCTTGGGGAAGAATGTATTAAGTTTTTGTGGCGTATAATACCACCTTAGTGTTGTCTTCATATAGGCCTCTATATGTGAACTGCAACGTAAGGTTTTATTAGCTACCGCTAAAGCTCATTTCCCGTCTTCCTCTGAGAACTTTATTCCCAGGTCCTCCTCTCATGAAATAAATGGAGCCGATTTCACAAACACCTCCCTGTCATTCATAAAAGAATAGATCGGTTTCAAACCTTTCATTGAGTTGCTTTGGTTGGCTAGATTTTGGTTAAGACCTGTGTTAACTCTCACCCGTAACAGTGGGGAAGATTGCAAATAATGTCTGATACGGAGGTATTTGTAAAACCCGTTATTTGGAATTGAGTATTTCTTATGTAAAGCTTCAAAGGAGTGAATCCCCGAGTCAGCCAGCAACAGTGATATGTCTGTGAGGCCTTTGCTTATCCAGATCCCCACATCCATATCCTGAATTAAATACTCCAAAGTCTCTAGTGGGGCTATTTCGTACAACTGGCTGCTGGGATGGTTTCCTTCTTTATGCATGGACTTCCACAATGCTGCAGAGTTTACTGTAGAGGTCAAAGGGGAAATTTGTTGGTCAATGTGTACAAGTGCTTTTTTAATAAATTTGAATATCATCAAAAAGTTAATTTATTTAATTTATTCAATACAAAAAGTAAAACCCATATATTATATAGTAAAGCAGGAGAGAAGCAAAGTCCTGCACCACCGCAGATTACCTGCAATATCGCTTGCGGTACCGCCTGTGCCTGTGCTCGGGTGGAGAGCCTGGAGGGTCCGACAATCCAAGAGCGGGGTGCTGGTCATAAAGCAAAGTCCATTGATGTAGCGTGAGAGTAGAAAGAGACCGCACTCAATCCGCTGTGAAGGATTTCTTTATTCAAACACGTGCAGAGTGGAGGGCTGGAGACACACTGTGAGCTGGCTCCTCAAGAATGGACGACAGCTGTTTCACCCAAATTGGGCTTCCAATTGGAAGCCCAATTTGGGTGAAACAGCTGTCGTCCATTCTTGAGGAGCCAGCTCACAGTGTGTCTCCAGCCCTCCACTCTGCACGTGTTTGAATAAAGAAATCCTTCACAGCGGATTGAGTGCGGTCTCTTTCTACTCTCACGCCATATATTATATAGCCTCATTACAAACAGAGGGATCTGTTTCACGTGTTTATTTCTGTTAATGTTGATGATTGTGGCTTACAGCCAATGAAATTTAACAAATGAACAGCACAAATCCCTATAAAATGAGTTTTTATTAACAAATATTAAAATCATCCAGATGAAAAACCCATAATCCCAAATATCAAAAATGGTGAGACAGGATCAAATGAGGGGTAGCCGAATATTAATGCTGTCACCAGGCAGAGGTCAAAGAATGTGGTCACAATCACCAAAAATAAATTCCTGAACAATGATGACCCTAATAAGTCACTAAATCTGACCCCTGCCTAACCACGGAGGGTATGACATCCTAACTTGATGGGGCGTCCACGTTCCTCGTCGGCTATCCCTTACTCTCCCTACAAGCAGAGTAAAAAAAAAAAAAAAAAAGGGTGGGACTCAGCACCGATTCCAGAAAATAAAATTCATAAACTTTGTTTTATTATCTAAAAGGTTATAGTATAAAGGATTCCAAGAGATACGTCATTTGGCTTGATGCGTTTCGGACAAAAACAGATAAAAGCAGTCCTTAATCATAAGCATTGATATGTTCTCAGAATAAGGTTTATATACCATTTGAAGCATAGCAAGTCAATAAGTGGAAAGGGTGTGTTCCTCCAAAATGTAAATGAGGGAGGAGAAACCGGCTAATTAACCCTTGAATGTAGAGAAAAGATATATAGAAATGTTGTATTGAAGAGGATTTCCGTTAGTTTAAATATGAAAATAATGTATATTAAATATTAATATGGTATGTAAGGTGAATACTTCATGGTAATATCAAACCAAAAGGAACAACTTGAAAAGCTATGAAAAAATGAGAATGTAAAAAATATATATGAAAAAATGTATAAAAAATATATATAAGACCATACAAATATATGTATTTGCTATCGGTATGTAGTACGCAATCGGTCAAATATATTAATGTGACGTCAAAATAGATTAAGTGTAAAACTGGAAAATCAGAAAAATATAAAAATATAAATGTTCAAATATCAATTATTTTATTATTATTGTGTTTTTTTAATTTTATATATATGCATATTTGTGTATCTAACTCGTTTGTTATCATGTTACTTATTTATGCGTTACTTTAATATCTATTGAAATCTATTAATTTTAATTATGCTTATTTTTGATGTATGCTGTATATGCATGTATATACTGTGTATGTATAGCCTGCTTTACACGTTACAATTACACATGCAATCTCGTATACGATTGCACACACCCCCATCGTATGTGCGACACGTTCAATTTGTTGACCGTGTCGCACAAACGATTAAATCCCGTCACACGCACTTACCTTCCATACGACCTCGCTGTGGGCGGCGAACAACCTGGAGTGGGAGGGACGTTCGGCGTCACAGCGACGTCACACGGCAGCCGGCCAATAGAAGCAGAGGGGCGGAGATGAGCGGGACGTAAACATCCCGCCCACCTCCTTCCTTCTGCATTGCAGGCGGGACCCACATATGCCACTCACACTGCAACTCCATCTTTCCTCATATGCCACTCACCCTGCAACTCCATCTTCCCTCATATGCCACTCACCCTGCAACTCCATCTTCCCTCATATGCCACTCACCCTGCAACTCCGTCTTCCCTCATATGCACTCACCCTGCAACTCCATCTTCCCTCATATGCACTCACCCTGCAGCCCCCCTCCCCCTCATGTCCCCTCTTTTCTCATTACCAATCATCATGTGTCCACATCTCCTTCAGGATTCAGTATCTTTGCTTTCTGCCCGGCATCCTGTGTCTCCTCCCACACAGTCACATGGGCGTGACATCATTGCAGGTCCTGCAAGATGAATTATATCTGCTGTGCTGCTTCTTCACCTGCCCGGTGGGAACTTTTGAAATGACACACGCAGCGCAGTACTGACAACGTCAGAGCGCGCGTGTGTGTCACTGACAATTAGTGCCGGCAGGGAACAGAGGAAAGACTCCTGCGTTCCGCTGCCTGAACTGACTGTGCGGACCTGCACAGGATCTCTCCCTGCTCGGCACGCTGCAGCCTGGCTCCACTGCACCGGCTGAAGACGGGCGGGCCGGTCACAGAGAGCAGGCGGGCCGTATGTGGCCCGCGGGCCGCCCCTTGCCCAGGTCTGGTGTAGACAATGCTTATGGCATTGCTTTAATGACATGTGTATGCTCATCGAAAAAAACATACATATACCTACTTGCACTTATATGAAGGTGAAGGAAAATCTCTGCAAAAAATTATTTCTTCAGCGCTCTATTGGGAGACCCAGACGATTGGGGTATAGCTACTGCCCTCTGGAGGCCACACAAAGCACTACATTAAAAGTGCAAGGCCCCTCCCCCTCTGGCTATACCCCCCCCGTGGTATCACGGGTTCTCCAGTTTTAGCTTTGTGTGCGAAGGAGGTCAGACATTCCATGCATAGCTCCACAGATTTTAGTCAGCAGTAGCTGCTGACTGTTTCGGATGGAAGAAAAGAGGACACATATAGTGTCCCCAGCATGCTCCCTTCTCACCCCTGGATGGTGTTGTAAGGTTGAGGTACCTATTGCTGGTACAGGGCTGGAGCCTGACATGCTGTTTTCCTTCCACATCCCCTGGTAGGGCTCTGTGGAAGTGGGATCCTGCCGGCCTCTCAGCTCTGATGCCGGGCTCCATCCACAGACCCATTAGAACCTGATGGAGACGGAGCAGGAGTACGATCAGGGACAGGCCCTGCATCATACAGGTACTCTGTGTCCCCGGCAGGCACAGACACACTCCGGGCTGGCTGGGTGTTGTAGTGCGCCGGGGACCGCAACGTGGAGTTGGTGTCCCTACAGATTACTGGGGGATTGTTTGTGTTTGGGAACGCAGCGCCGACCCCCTCTGGACCGGGCGGCGCTGCTGTGACTTGTGGTGCGCCGGGGATCCGCCGTCCGCGCTTTTACGGCGGCGGCGGTTATAAATTTAGTCCCCGGCTTTTTGGGCCTAGGACGCCGGCAGCTCCGTTTCGTTCCCGCCCCCACCCTGTCATTCAGGGTAGGGGAGAGACGCTGTTCGCTAGCAGCGACGAGGGCTGGAGCCTGTTTTACATGCTCCAGCCCTCTCACTTGGCACAGAGGGAAGCAGGCTTCCCGCTCTTGGCCAGGAACGCCCAGGGCCCGCCCCCCTTCCTCTCTCGAGACGCCGGCAGCCATTACATGCATGCCTGGCTGGAGGAAGGACGCAAGGCTCTGGGAGACCTGGACTAGGGGCTATCTGGCGACCACACACCCGCTTTTTAAGCGGGCGGTAAGCGATTTTTCTGTGCTGGTCCCTCTAGTGCCTCACTGTGTATTAGTGTACTGGGTACAGATATATAGATATTGTATTTCTTGCACTGTGAGGTGGGCTTCTGGCTGCATATCCCAGATCGCTCTGTGGAAGCAGCAACATGTCATCCTCAAAACGCAAGGCGGCCAAGGCAAAAAGGGCTGTGTATACTGCGTGTGCTGCATGTGGGGCTAATCTACCAGCAGGCTCCGATGACCCCCATTGTGTGCAATGCTCCGACCCGGTGCTGCTTCGCCAGCCGGAGTCGGGAGAGGTAGCGACCCAGGCTGAGACGCTTGTAAGTTCTGCCCCGGTGACAGGGACGGACTTTGCAGTTTTTGCAGATAACATGTCTGTATCTATGGCAAAAATCCTTGAAACCTTGCAATCTATGCATGGGGCTCAGTCCCTGGGCACGGCGAGGCCTCTGTCCTCAGGTCCCCCTTACTTGGAATGTATCCAGCCCACAGGGGGGTCCCCGGCTTCACAGGCCGAGGATTATGACTCAGATGATGGCCCCAGCCACCCTAAGCGAGCTCGCTGGGAAAGACCCTCGACGTCTTCACACTGCTCAGGGTCTCAGCGCAATCAGTCTCCCTGTGATGTGTCTGATGAGAGTGATCAGGAATCCACTCCTGGAACCCCTCTCAACCTGGATACCCCGGATGGGGATGCCATGGTAAACGACCTTATCTCAGCCATCAATAGGCTGTTGGATATTTCTCCCCCAGCCCCTTCAGCAGAAGAGGCGGCTGCGGAGCAGGAAAAGTTTCGTTTCCTTTATCCCAAGCGGAAATTGAGTGCTTTGTTAGATCACTCTGACTTCAGAGAATCAATCCAGAAGCACGACGCTCACCCAGAAAGGCGTTTCTCTAAACGATCTAAAGATACGCGTTTCCCTTTCCCCCCTGAGGTGGTCAAGCGCTGGACACAGTGTCCAAAGGTAGACCCCCCGATTTCCAAACTTGCAGCTAGATCCATAGTTGCAGTGGAGGATGGCGCTTCACTTAAAGATGCCAATGACAGACAGATGGACCTTTGGTTAAAATCTGTCTATGAAGCTATCGGCGCGTCGTTTGCTCCGGCATTCGCAGCCGTATGGGCACTCCAGGCTATTTCAGCTGGCTTAGCAAAAGTGGATGCTATCATGCATCCAGCAGTGCCGCAAGTGGCGCACCTTACCACGCAGATGTCGGCGTTTGCGTCTTACGCTATCAATGCGGTCCTAGAATCTACCAGTCGCACCTCAATGGCGTCCGCCAATTCGGTAGTTTTGCGCAGAGCCTTGTGGTTAAAGGACTGGAAAGCAGATGCTGGTTCCAAAAAATGTTTAACCAGTTTGCCTTTGTCTAGAGATAGACTGTTTGGCGAGCCATTGGCTGACATCATTAAGCAGTCCAAGGGTAAAGACTCCTCTTTACCACAACCCAGAACATCCAAACCTCAGCAGAAAAAGTGGCAGCAGAGGTTTCAGTCCTTTCGAGGTTCGGGCAAGACACCATTTACCTCGTCCAAAGGGACTCAGAGGACGCAAAGAAACTCAGATTCGTGGCGGACTCACACACGCCCCAAGAAAGCAAATGGAGGTACCGCTTCCAAAGCGGCTACCTCATGACTTCCAGCCCCCCCCCTCCGCATCGCCGGTCGGGGGCAGGCTCTCCCGCTTTTCCGGCATTTGGATGTCACAGGTCAAAGACCGGTGGGTGACGGACATTTTGTCTCGCGGGTACAGAATCGAGTTCAATTCTCGTCCTCCAGCTCGGTTCTTCAGAACCTCCCCACGTCCAGACCGAGCAGATGCTCTGCTGCAGGCGGTGGATTCCCTAAAAGCGGAAGGAGTGGTTATCCCAGTCCCTCCTCAGGAACAAGGGCAAGGGTTTTACTCCAATCTCTTTGTGGTTCCAAAAAAGGACGGCTCGTTCCGTCCTGTTCTGGACCTAAAACGGCTCAACAAACATGTGCACGCCAGGAGGTTCCGGATGGAAACCCTCCGCTCTGTCATTGCCTCAATGTCCAGAGGAGACTTCCTTGCCTCAATAGACATCAAAGATGCTTATCTCCACGTGCCAATTGCTACAGAACATCAACGTTTTCTACGTTTTGTGATAGGAGACGACCATTTTCAGTTCGTAGCTCTTCCATTTGGTCTGGCGACAGCCCCACGGGTCTTCACCAAGGTCATGGCGGCGGTGGTAGCAGTCTTGCACTCTCAGGGACACTCGGTGATCCCTTACCTAGACGACTTATTGGTCAAAGCTCCCTCTCAGGAGGCATGTCAGCACAGCCTGAATGCTACGCTGGAGACTCTACAGTCTTTCGGATGGATCATCAACTTTCCAAAGTCGATCCTATCACCGACTCAGTCACTAACGTATCTTGGCATGGAGTTTCATACTCTAGCAGCGATAGTGAAGCTTCCGCTGGACAAGCAGCGGTCACTACAGACAGGGGTGCAATCTCTTCTGCAGGGCCAGTTGCATCCCTTGCGGCGCCTCATGCATTTCCTAGGGAAGATGGTGGCAGCCATGGAAGCAGTTCCCTTTGCGCAGTTTCATCTGCGTCCACTTCAATGGGACATTCTCCGCCAATGGGACGGGAAGTCAACGTCCCTGGACAGGAAAGTCTCGCTTTCCCAGACGGCCAAAGACTCTCTACAATGGTGGCTCCTTCCCACCTCATTGTCTCAGGGAAGATCCTTCCTGCCCCCATCCTGGGCAGTAGTCACGACAGATGCGAGTCTGTCAGGGTGGGGAGCAGTATTTCTCCACCACAGGGCTCAGGGGACGTGGACTCCGCAGGAGTCCACCCTTCAGGTCAATGTTCTGGAGATCAGAGCAGTGTATCTTGCTCTACTGGCCTTCCAACAGTGGCTGGAAGGAAAGCAGATCCGAATCCAATCGGACAACTCCACAGCGGTGGCATACATCAACCACCAAGGAGGGACGCGCAGTCGGCAAGCCTTCCAAGAAGTCCGGCGCATTCTAATGTGGGTGGAGGACAGAGCATCCACCATATCCGCGGTTCACATCCCAGGCGTAGAAAACTGGGAAGCAGACTTCCTCAGTCGCCAGGGCATGGACGCAGGGGAATGGTCCCTTCACCCGGACGTGTTTCAGGAAATCTGTCGCCGCTGGGGAGTGCCGGACGTCGACCTAATGGCATCCCGGCACAACAACAAGGTCCCGGCATTCATGGCGAGGTCGCGCGATCAAAGAGCTCTGGCGGCAGACGCCTTGGTTCAAGATTGGTCGCAGTTTCAGCTCCCATACGTGTTTCCGCCTCTGGCGCTCTTGCCCAGAGTGCTACGCAAGATCAGATCCGAGTGCAGCCGCGTCATACTCGTCGCTCCAGACTGGCCGAGGAGGTCGTGGTATCCGGATCTGTGGCATCTCACGATCGGTCGACCGTGGTCACTGCCAGACCGACCAGACTTACTGTCCCAAGGGCCGTTTTTCCATCAGAATTCTGCGGCCCTGAACCTGACTGTGTGGCCATTGAGTCCTGGATCCTAGCATCTGCTGGATTATCTCAGGGAGTCGTTGCCACAATGAGACAAGCTAGAAAGTCGAATTCGGCTAAGATCTACCACAGAACGTGGAAGATTTTCTTGTCCTGGTGCTCTGCTCAGGGAGTGTCTCCCTGGCCATTTGCATTGCCCAAGTTTCTTTCCTTCCTGCAATCGGGGTTAGAAAAGGGCTTGTCGCTCAGCTCCCTTAAAGGGCAAGTTTCGGCACTATCCGTGTTTTTTCAGAAGCGTCTAGCACGTCTTCCTAAGGTGCGCACGTTCCTGCAGGGGGTCTGTCATATTGTGCCCCCGTACAAGCGACCGTTAGATCCATGGGATCTGAACAGGGTACTAGTTGCTCTCCAGAAGCCGCCCTTCGAGCCTCTGAAGGAAGTTTCCTTTTCTCGGCTGTCGCAGAAAGTGGCGTTTCTTGTTGCGATCACATCGCTTCGGCGAGTGTCTGAGCTGGCAGCTCTGTCATCTAAGGCTCCCTTCCTGGTGTTCCACCAGGACAAGGTTGTGCTGCGCCCCATTCCGGAGTTTCTTCCTAAGGTCGTATCCTCTTTTCATCTTAATCAGGATATTTCCTTGCCTTCTTTTTGCCCTCATCCGGTTCACCGGTATGAAAAGGCCTTACGTTTGCTAGATCTGGTGAGAGCACTCAGAATCTACATTTCCCGCACGGCGCCCATACGCCGTGCCGATGCACTTTTCGTCCTTGTCGCTGGTCCGCGCAAGGGGTTGCAGGCTTCTAAAGCCACCCTGGCTCGATGGATCAAAGAACCAATTCTAGAGGCCTACCGTTCTGCGGGGCTTCCGGTTCCTTCAGGGCTAAAAGCCCACTCCACCAGAGCCGTGGGTGCGTCCTGGGCATTACGTCACCAGGCTTCGGCTCAACAGGTGTGCCAGGCGGCTACCTGGTCCAGTCTGCACACTTTCACCAAGCATTATCAGGTGCATACCTATGCTTCGGCGGATGCCAGCTTAGGTAGAAGAGTCCTGCAGGCGGCAGTGACACCCCCGTAGGGGAGGGCTGTTTTGCAGCTCTAACATGAGGTATTTATTTACCCACCCAGGGACAGCTTTTGGACGTCCCAATCGTCTGGGTCTCCCAATAGAGCGCTGAAGAAGAAGGGAATTTTGTTACTTACCGTAAATTCCTTTTCTTCTAGCTCTTATTGGGAGACCCAGCACCCGCCCTGTTGTCCTTCGGGATGTTTTTTTGTTGTTTGCGGGTACACATGTTGTTCATGTTGAACGGTTTTTCAGTTCTCCGATGTTATTCGGAGTTAATTTGTTTAAACCAGTTATTGGCTTCCTCCTTCTTGCTTTGGCACTAAAACTGGAGAACCCGTGATACCACGGGGGGGGTATAGCCAGAGGGGGAGGGGCCTTGCACTTTTAATGTAGTGCTTTGTGTGGCCTCCAGAGGGCAGTAGCTATACCCCAATCGTCTGGGTCTCCCAATAAGAGCTAGAAGAAAAGGAATTTACGGTAAGTAACAAAATTCCCTTCTTTATATGTGCTTTATGTCTTATAAATATGTATTAAATAGAAGGAAAAAGACAGAAAAAGATAAAGATAAACACCCTGCCATGCACAAACTAATTGCGCACCTAAAGATACATCACAATTACATAGGGCTGTTAATGCAGATGTTAATGATAGATAATAGTTATTTTGGATATTGACACATGAGCTGTTAACTTATCTACCATTAACATCTGCATTAACAGCCCTATGTAAATATGATGTACCTTTAGGTGCACAATTAGTTTGTGCATGGTAGGGTGTTTGAAGGGAGAGTAAGGGATAGCCGACGAGGAACGGGGGCGCCCAATCAAGTTAGGGTGTCATACCCTCCGTGGTTAGGCAGGGGTCAGATTTAGTGACTTATTAGGGTCATCATTGTTCAGGAATTTATTTTTGGTGATTGAGACCACATTGCTTGACCTCTGCCTAGTGACATCATTAATCGGCTACCCCTCATTTGATCTTGTCTCCCCATTTTTGATATTTGGGTTTTTCACCTGGATGATTTTAATAATATTTGTTGTTAAAAACTAATTTTATAGGGATTTATGTTGTTCACATGTTAAATTTATGAAACTATCCCAATACTATTTCTTGATTTTGTTAGCCACTTAGAGCCAATGAAAACCCAAAAGTCATTATCTCTGAAAGTTAGAATATTTTATTACACCAACTGAAAAAATGATTTGAAACTCAGAAATGTTGGCACCTACTAAAAAGTAAGTACAGTAAATGTACTCAATACTTGGTCGGGGCTCCTTTTAAATGAATTATTGCATCAATGTAGTGTGGCATGGAGGTGATCAGCCTGTGGGCAGTGCTGAAGTGTCATGGAAGCCTAGGTTGCTTTGATAGCAGCCTTCAGCTCGTCTGCATTGTTGGGTCTGGTGTCTCTCATCTTTCTCTTGACAATATCCTATAGATTCTCTATGGGGTTTAGGTCAGGGGAGTTTGCTGGCCAATCTAGCACAGTGATACTGTGGTTATTAAACCAAGTATTGGTACTTTTGAGAGTGTGGACAGGTGCCAAGTCCTGCTGGAAAATGAAATTTACATCTCCAAAAAGCTTGTCAGCAGAGGGAAGCATGAAGTGCTCTAAAATTTCCTGGTTGTGCTGACTTTGGTCTTGATAAAACACAGTGGACCTACACCAGCAGATGATATGGCTCCCCAAACCATCACTGATTGTGGAAACTTCACACTAGACCTCAAGCAGCTTGGATTGTGGCCTCTGTACTTTTCCTCCAGACTCTGGGACCTTGATTTCCAAATGAAATGCAAAATTTACTATCATCTGAAAACTACAACTTGGACCACTGAGCAACAGTCCAGTTCTTTTTTTCCTTGGCCCATGTAAGATGCTTCTGGTGTTGTCTATTGGTCATGAGTGGCTTGACACAAGGAATGCAACAGTTGTAGCCCATGTCTTGGATACGTCTATGTGTGATGGGTCTTGAAGCATTGACTCCAGCAGCAGTCCACTCCTTGGGAATCTCCCCCAAATTTTTGAATTGCCTTTTCTTAACAATCCCATCAAGGCTGCGGTTATCCTGATTGCTTGTGCACCTTTTTTTTAATCACACTTTTCCTTCCATTCAATCTTCCTTGTGGCTTACCCTCTGTGTGGAGTGTGTCAATGACTGCCTTCTAGATATCTGTCAAGTCAGCAGTCTTCCCCATGATTGTGTAGCCTACTGAACAAGACTAAAGCCCACTTTACACGTTGCAATTAGTTGTACAATCGCATTTGCGATGTGACACGCCCAGGTTGCATACGGGATCTATGAGATTTCACGTTGGTCGTTCATTTGCTGTCACACGAGCGTTAGTAGTCTATGTTAAATTGGTCAATTTTGTGTGTGATCCTTTAGATCATGTGTTCTGTGACGTATGCATTGAGCACCTTTTTTTTTTTTTTATTTATTGACTTGCCAAGCGTGTGTAATGTGTAGGGATGCGTTTTTTCTATGTCATCTGCCATTCAGCTCTGCTACATGGCCGCTAACAGCAGACACAGACAGCCATGTAGCAGAGCTGAATGGCAGATGACAGCAGACACAGACAGAGCCGCACTGTCAGAATGAACTCGGGTGAACTTCACCCAACTTCATTGTGATGCTGCGGCTGTGTCTGTGCCGCGTCCTGATTAGCGGTCACCAGTGAAGACTCACCGGTGACCGCTAATCTCCTGAGTAACTGAAGTTAGCAGCCCTCTCTCATATACTCACCGATCCCCGATCCACGGCGCTGCACAGCATTCACACTGCTCCGGCGGCTTTTACTGTTTTGAAAAAGCCGGCCGCCCATTAAACAATTTCGTATTCCCTGCTTTCCCCGCCCACCAGCGCCTATGATTGGTTACAGTGAGACACGCCCCCACTCTGAGTGACAGGTGTCACACTGCACCCAATCACAGCAGTCGGTGGGCGTGTCTATACTGTGTAGTGAAATAAATAATTAAATAATTAAAAAAAACGGCGTGCGGTTCCCCCCATTTTTAAAACCAGCCAGATAAAGCCATACGGCTGAAGGCTGGTATTCTCAGGATGGGGAGCTCCACGTTATGGGGAGCCCCCCACCCTAACAATATCAGCCAACAGCCGCCCAGAATTGCCGCATACATTAGATGCGACAGTTCTGGGACAGTACCCGGCTCTTCCCGATTTGCCCTGATGCGTTGGCAAATCGGGGTAATAAGGAGTTATAGGCAGCCCATAGCTGCCAATAAGTCCTAGATTAATCATGTCAGGCGTCTATGAGACACCCTCCATGATTAATCTGTAAGTTACAGTAAATAAACACACACACCAGAAAAAAATCCTTTATTAGAAATAAAAACACACACATATACCCTGGTTCACCACTTTAATCAGCCCCAAAAAGCCCTCCTTGTCCGGCGTAATCCAGGATGATCCAGCGTCGCATCCAGCGCTGCTGCATGGAGGTGACCGGAGCTGCAGCACACACAGCCGCTCCGGTCACCTCCACACAGCAAATGAACACAGCCGCGCGATCAGCTGCTGTCACTGAGGTTACCCGCGGCCACCGCTGCATCCACCGCTGGATCCAGTGACAGCGGGTAACTTCAGTGACAGCAGCTGATCGCGCGGCTGTGTTCATTTGCTGCATGGAGGTGACCGGAGCGGCTGTGTCTGCTGCGGCTCCGGTCACCTCCATGCAGCTGCGGTGGAAGCGACGCTGGATCATCCTGGATTACGCCGGACAAGGAGGGCTTTTTGGGGCTGATTAAAGTGGTGAACCAGGGTATATGTGTGTGTTTTTATTTCTAATAAAGGATTTTTTCGGGTGTGTGTTTATTTACTGTAACTTACAGATTAATCATGGAGGGTGTCTCATAGACGCCTGACATGATTAATCTAGGACTTATTGGCAGCTATGGGCTGCCAATAACTCCTTATTACCCCGATTTGCCAACGCACCAGGGTAAATCGGGAAGAGCCGGGTACAGTCCCAGAACTGTCGCATCTAATGTATGCGGCAATTCTGGGCGGCTGTTGGCTGATATTGTTAGGGTGGGGGGCTCCCCATAACGTGGAGCTCCCCATCCTGAGAATACCAGCCTTCAGCCGTATGGCTTTATCTGGCTGGTTTTAAAAATGGGGGGAACCGCACGCCGTTTTTTTTAATTATTTAATTATTTATTTCACTACACAGTATAGACACGCCCACCGACTGCTGTGATTGGGTGCAGTGTGACACCTGTCACTCAGAGTGGGGGCGTGTCTCACTGTAACCAATCATAGGCGCTGGTGGGCGGGGAAAGCAGGGAATACGAAATTGTTTAATGGGCGGCCGGCTTTTTCAAAACAGTAAAAGCCGCCGGAGCAGTGTGAATGCCGTGCAGCGCCAGGGATCGGGGATCGGTGAGTATATGAGAGAGGGGGATAGACTGACATGGACTGAGAGTGAGGGACAGAGATAGTGACGGACTGACAGAGATTAGTGAATGACAGACATTGTGAGGCGCTTCAGAACGCAGCTTTTCAGCTGCGCTCTGAAGCAGACCTTTTTTAAGCTGCGGTGCAGAGCGCACACCTGCGCACATAGCATCAGACACCAAAATCGTATGAGGGATGTCACACGTTACAATTCACTAGGTTCTTGCAACAAAACGCTCAATTCTAGAGAATGATACGATGTGTTTGCGATCAACGGTTTTGCATTCAATCCTGATCGCATGTAGCTGTCACACGCAGATACGTCACAAACGATGCTGGATGTGCGTCACTTACAACTTGACCCCAACGACGGATTGTGAGATATATTGAAGCATGTGTAGCGGGCTTTAGGGACCATTTTATATGCTTAGGAGCCTTTGCAGGTGTTTTCTGTTAAGTATTCTAATTTTCTGAGAATGACTTTTTGGTTTTCATTTGCTGTAAGCCATATTAATCAACATTAATAAGAAATATACGCTTAAAATGGATCACTCTGTTTGTGATGACTCCATATAATGTGTTTCACTTTTTGTATTGAATAACTTAAATAAATTAACATTTTGATGATATTCAAATTTATTGAGAAGCACCTGTGTATACCAGGATGGGCCCAGGATGAGGGCTATATCTACCAGGATGGACCGTATATACCAGGATGGTATCAGGATGTGGATCATATATACAGGGATAGGAATCATATATACAAAAATGTGGCTCATATGTACCAAGATGGGGCCATATATACCATGTTGAGATCAAGATGGGGATCATATATGGATGAGGGACATATGTACAAGGATGGGGCCATACATACCAGGAGGGGATCAAGATGGGGATCTTATATTCCAGGATGAGGATCTTATATTCCAGGATGAGGATCTTATATTTCAGGATGAGGATCTTATACTCCAGGATGGGGATCTTATATTCCAGGATGGGGATCTTATATTCCAGGATGGGGATCTTATATTCCAGGATCTGGATCTTATATTCCAGGATGGGGATCTTTTATTCCAGGATGGGGATCTTTTTTTCCAGGATGGGGATCTTTTATTCCAGGATGGAGAACATTAGTATAGAACTGGCGGACATTACCCCCATAACAGTGTCAGCAGCAGATCTCCCTCATAAGGTGTACCCTAACCACCTTTTTTGCTTCACCCCACCCCCTATTTTCCTTCTCTAAAACCCACCCTGTTTCCCCAAAAATAAGACACTGTCTTTTATTTTTTTTTTGCCCTGAAAAAAGCACTAGGTCTTATTTTCTTATTCTCAAGGGAACATGGTTGGGGGTAAGTTTACCCCCACAAAAAGCAGACCCCCCCCCTTCCCAGGATCGTCATACTTACCAGTCTTGTGCGTCTGTATGGCTCCCAGTTCCTCCTTTGATCTCCCAGCAGGTATGCTGGCTGACATCAGATCTCACACACGCACAGGCACACACACATATATCACATTCCACATCATTTCTCTCTGTGATCTCCCAGCAGCTGTGCTCCCCTGCGTCTGGCCGACACTCCCACATCAGAACACAGTTACACATCAGAACACAGTCACACATCAGACAGCATACACACACACACACACACACACATCACTTTCCACATCATTTCTCCCTGTGCTCTCCGGTGGGCGGTCCCAGCAGCTGTTCTGCGCGCCGTCCTCCTCTGTCTCCTGCTGACACTCACAGATCCGATCGCATACACACACACACACACACACAGTCACACATCCGATCGCATACACTCTTACACACACTCACGATATTGCACATGCGCGTGCACACACTCACAACATCCGGAGATATCACTTGGTTCCGGCCATGTGATCCTCCGGCAGGTCCTGGAAGATCACTACACAATGCACACTATCGCCGCCGAGAAGGAAGCGATATCGCTGGATGTGGTGAGTGTGTGGATGCAATCTGTAGTGTGTGTGTGTGTGTGTGTGTGTGTGTGTGTTCCGCCGCAGGACCTTGATGCGCTCACCTGCTCTGGCGTCTCGTGAGTATGATCAGGGGTCTTCTCTCTTCTTTTTTCTCTCTTTTAGGGGTATCCGCTGTCTATATTGAAGTGTCCTGCAATGTCTTTAACTTTTTCACCGCTGCATGACACTTCATTAATGACAGCGGCTAGGTCTTATTTTCAGGGGATGTCTTATATTTAAGCCTCCCTGAAAATTCCTGCTAGGTCTTATTTTCGGGGGAGGTCTTATTTTCTGGGAAACACGGTAGGTGCGTCTTATAGTCCGAAAACTGCAGTAGTTATTTCTCATTTCAGGTGTAATGAATATCTCCTACAGTGTTGATAAATGAGACAAGAATTAGTGATCTGGAAGATGTGTCTATGAGATACGTATTCAGCTGCCGACTCCGAGGAAGAAACTGCTTGTTGTGTGTGTGTGTGGCCTAAAATGTTTAATTAATAGATATAAAGAAGAATAAACTGATACAGTAAAATAATAAAGCTCCTCATGTTTCTACATTTTATTTCCAGTAATTTTATTATTACACAGGATTCTTTATGATGTTACATCGGTTCATCTTATCGGCATTCAGGTCCCTGTAATATCAGATCCTATCAGTGGAAATCTTCTTTGTAAGATAATTTTCTTCCTGATTGACCTATCAAGGATGGATAAGGATAGAGAAAAGATGGCGGAGAGGATATTACACCTCACCCTAGAGATCCTCTTCCGGCTTACTGGAGAGGTGAGAGATTCTGATGACGTCACATTACATCATTCTTATCTATGGGAATAATAGATGGACAGAACTGGAGAGGTGAGGACTCTGGAAATGTCTGTAGTGAGATTTATTAATGTGTCTCTCCATAACCAGGATTACACAGTAGTGAGGAAGACCTCTAGTGAGCGCTGTCAGGCCCCTGTGTCTGAGGGATGGGGAAGACCCCTGAGCCAAATCACAGAGCCTCACCCCCTGATACATGAGGACATCAATGACCAGAAAATCCTAGAACTCACCTACAAGATGATTGAGCTGCTGACTGGAGAGGTGGGAATGCTGGGACATTATACAGTAATACTATGAATGGATCAGGGGGGTGACGGTATCATTGTATGTGTCAGGTTCCTATAAGGAGTCAGGACATCACCATCTATTTTTCCATGGAGGAGTGGGAGTATTTAGAAGAACACAAAGATCTGTACAAGGAAGTCATGATGAAGGTTCCCCAGCCCATCACACCACCAGGTAATAGACCGCACTTAATACAGATGGCCTATAATTATCTGTATGCAAAGAATTAATTCAGTCCCTGTATGTGTTTCCTCCAGTTTTATCCAGTAAGAGGACAACACCAGAGAGATGTCCTCATTCTTGTCTCCCACAGAACTGTAAACAAGAAAATCCCGATGTTCCTCAGGATCATCAGGTAAATGGAGAGAAGGTGTAATGAAATCTCTATGATGTGTAGACGGCTGTGAAGGTCTTGTTTTCAGTCTTGCTTTTTCCACCAGTATTTATATGTTTTATATTTGTTTTAGGGGGAAGAGCTGGATCTTATTAATCCTATAGAGACGTATGTGAGGGGTGATGAGTGGCGCAAAGAGGAGTTTCCCACAGATAACCAACCAGGTGAGCAGCAATCCAATGGCTGGAGGAGCATCACCGGGGAACAGCAAGCGATAGTTGAAGTTCTTGGAAAAAGCACTAGGAATTATAGGAACTAAAGCTAGAAGAAGGGTAGGAACAGTCTGGGTAGGACCGTTCTCAGGAGCTGAACATATTGAAAAGTCTGGATAAAGGGAAAATCTTCAAACCCTTTATCCTGACTTTTCAATTTCTTTTAAAACTGACTAACCTCAAAGAAGATTCCCACAAACCTCATAAAAAAACATTTCAACTGTTCCATGATATATCTCTACGGTAAAAAGAACACTTCAAATACAATAGCGTAATAGGGTCTTATCAAGATAACCAATGTATAGAATAAGGGAGAGTTCCTCGCCTGATACAGGTTCTGTCACACAACCATTTAGTGCACAGATTAGGCTGCTACAGACCAACTCACATATAGAAATGCCGAATGGAGAGGAATAGGTCAAATCTGCGCTGAGTGAACAAAAGAAGCTGAACGATGGATGAAGTAACAAATTCTGGCTGATAAATGTGGTTTATTTGTCAATTCGTTTTGAGGTTTCACACCTCTTCATAATGACAAACCATTTATCCACATGAATTCTTAACATCACCCATTCTTATTTATTACACATGCTTATAGGGCATCATCATATTCTGAAGTGCTTTACAGACCTCATTATTACTGTATCCCTTGGGGCTCGTAATTTAAATCCTTTATCAGTATTTCATTGAAAAGTGGGAGGAAACCTTAGTACCCAGAGGAAATCCATGCAAACACGGGGAGAACATACAAACTCCTTGCATATGTTGTCCTTGGTGGGATTTGAACACAGGACCCAATGCTGCAAAGCAACAGTGCTAACTACTGAACCACTGTGCTGCCCCATCCTTCAGATTCTTTTGTCCATTCAGCGCAGCTATAACCTATTCCTCTTAATTTGGCATTTTCCAGATAAATTTCTAAGCTGTGCGTGGTAGGTGTCACACAGAGTTTTGCACAAACTTAGTTGACTGTCATGGCAGCGTTGGGCTCTGTTCAAGATGCAAATTCTGACACTCCACCCGATTGGTTTCTCTGGTGTCAGGAATCAACACAGGCAGACACAGGCATCAACCTGCTGTGAGCTGATTCTAGCATGAGTTAGTCTCTGCTAGACTGCTTGTTATGCTCCTGTGATCACATGTGGTGGAAAAGCCAATCACATCTGCTCCCCTCCTATTTATACTGGATGAAATGTTCTACCCATGCCAGCTATAGGTTATCCTGTCTCTGATCTTTACTGTACCAGACTTTTTGGTGAAAGTGTTGCTTTTGCTTGGTGAGGTCGAGAAGTGGACCTCTGTTGTTTGGCACTTCCTTCCTGCTTTTGTTTTCCTCCTAATCTCTTATTGTCTTATGCCTTTGTGTGCACGTGCTGAGTAACAGAGTTTTGGTTTTCTCCTGTCTGTCTGTTTTTATGGTTTTCAACACACTCATGTACATTCCCTTCCTGGGGAGAGAGGGAAAAAGATCAGGACTGATCAGAAGCAGGGATAAGAAGGAGACTCAGGCCTCTCCATTATTAGGTGTATTCCTGAGGTTAGTGAGTATAGGGCCCCCTAGCTTGAGAATCAGCTTAGGAGCACCAGTTCCCCACTATCTTGTAGTCATCATGAGAGTTAGTGGCTGTAATATACAATTGTTCGCATCTGCAAAACCTAAAGATAATTTGAATTGACAAAAGCCACCAAGCCACATACTCTAATTATTCCAGAGATGTTTCACCACTCATTACTAATTTTTTACTTTGTGAAGAGTGAAGACTGATGAGTTTGGTCATTTCAGTAGATATTTTATTGTTTACAGTCACAATTTTTGAATACAGTAGTTAGTGCTCAAAATACTCTGATTTAACCACTTCCCACAGCCGGTTTTGTCTTCCTAACAAGGCCCTATTTTCAAATCAGACACATGTCACTTTACCCCATGATAACTTGAAATGTTTCTTCTGATTCCAGTGACTCTGAAATATTTTTCTTCCGTGACATGTTGTACTTTGCTTCTGGTCATTTTTAGCTTGATATACTTTGCATTTAATTTAGAAAATACCTGAAAATTACTAAATCATTTAGAAAGATTTATAATTTTCATACTTTAGATGTGTATGCTCTTAAATCAGATAGTGATACCACACAACATAGTTCATAAGTAACTTTTACCATATTTGTACTTTAGGACAACAGAACTTAACCAGTATTCTCTTTTATTTTCTTCTATATATTTTTGTTGTCAGATAAGAGAAGGCTTATAAGTTTATTAACAATTTTTCTATGTTCAATTAAATTTACAAAACCTATTTTGGGGATAACAAATCACTTTTGAAATCACTTTAAGGGAGCAAGATTTTAGAAAATTGTACTTGCTCAACTCCTGGTCATGGCTTACAAATACTGACGTAAAAAAAGTTCAGCAAATATTCAGCATGTGCACATGTCCCCAATGTGACTGAATGGCAGAAAACCAGGTCAGTAGAAAATTCCATTAAGTGACTCCATTTGTGTCACGGGGTATGAAATGATTGCACAGGGGCTACTACACTGACCCTCAGACTAGAGCCACTGTGCTATCCTTCATCCCAGAGGTATGCTTGAAGATAGCGAGATCTGAGCCCTCAGCGTGACCCTGACTCCTGTCCGAACCCTGATGTTACTCTCGCTCTGCCCCACCCTTTAGGCGGGCCAGAAAACAGTAACAAAACTCCACGAAAACAAAAGGGACAGGGGAGAACCAAAACTCATACATACGCAGTCAAACACGAAGGAGAAGACTATACGTGCACAGAGGGAATAAAGAAAGAAGGAAGTAAACACACAGCATAGTAACCTCCACACCAAACACAAATTAACAAACTACAGGTCACCAAGAACTGGATCACCACAAAAGACCAGAATCACTCTAGCAATGCTGAAGCTATTATCGGCTCAGAGAAACAGACTCCCATTCCTTAAATAGGATGTAGACGGGTGTGGGTGGGAATCAGGAGCTGCACACCAATCTACAGGAATTAACTCCTGCAGGACTGGGGAAAAATGAAAGTGAATCAGTCGACACCCGGCTCTGGCTGAGCAACTAGGAGACATCAGGTTGCCTGTCAGACTCTACAATGTGAACAGAGTCTGACACCATCGTGGCACCTTGCAAGTGTGGAGCCATACACCACATGACAATTTGTGAAATTATAACCCTAAGTAAAGTTTTCTATATGAGTAAGTGACTATTTTGACTCCACAGGCACTTTCTGGAAATTAGCACGTAGTGGATGTTGCAGAATAAAAATTGCAAATGCACCATTTTATTACCCAACGCATAGTGCCCAGTTTGTGTTCCAAAAGATACGCACACATCGTAAATTGTTAAATAGGTTCTTCTCACTACAGCAAAACTAAATACATCAATGCTAAATGTGGTTTGGGCACATTGCAAGGCTTAGAAACGAGGGGAAGATTTGACATTGGAAGAGTGCATTTTGTTGGATTGGTTTATGGAAGCCATTGTGCTTTACAAGAGTCTTTAAGTCACTAATAATGTAGAAATCCTCAGATTTTCCATTGAGAGACGAAAGATGTGAGTGGGGGCTTGTTTATGCTGGATGAGTAGAAGTTTTTAATGGTATAATATTTGCCTACATAATATTTTTTAGTGGATTTTTATTTAAATATTTGGGAGGCAGAATGAGCAAAGAATTGAACAGCATGGTCTACTGGTTCACGCTATGAGGTCTTCTATTAGACTATGAACTGTCTTTATCTTAGTGAATAATTACATTTTTCTACATAACTTGCCAATTCTATGAACATGTTAAGAAATGTTCAAAAATATAAATTTCAAGGATATTTTATTCAAAAATATTAATTGTTTTTATTCTTGGCAGATGACGGTGACAGGAGATCAGAGGGACAACTCACATCTTCCGTTTATAAAGAAGATCACCTTGAGATCACACAGGAGTCACTTGAAGTGAATGCTGTAATTCCAGAAATGCCATCATACCTTCACAGCAAAGATCTTTCATTTGATCCTTTCAAACACGTCCTATATTCTGATTCATTACAGGCTGCTCTTAAAGCAAAGACATTTCATCAAAAAATTCACACAGATCAGAAGATATTTTCTTGTTCTGAGTGTGGAAAATATTATAACCAGAAATCAATTCTTGTTCGGCATGAGAAAATTCATACTGGGGATAAGCCTTATTCATGTTCAGAATGTGGAAAATGTTTTTTACAGAAATCAGTTCTTGTAAATCACCAGAGAAGTCACACAGGGGAGAAGCCTTTTTCATGTTCAGAATGTGGGAAATGTTTTACAATTAAATCAAATCTTATTGCACATCTGAGAACTCACACGGGAGAGAAACGCTATTTGTGTTCCGAATGTGGGAAATATTTTATCCGGAAATCGCATCTTGTTAAGCACCAGAGAATTCACACAGGGGAAAAGCCGTTTTCATGTATTGAATGTGGAACATGTTTTACAGAGAAATCACATCTTATCACACATCAGAGAATTCACACAGGGGAGAAACTGTATTTATGTTCAGTGTGTGGGAAATATTTTAACCGGAAATCGATTCTTGTTAAGCACCAGAGAATTCATACTGGGGAGAAGCCATATTCATGTTCAGAATGTGGGAAGTGTTTTAACCAGAAGCCGTATCTTGTTAAGCACCAGAAAATTCACACAGGGGAGAAGCCTTTTTCATGTTCAGAATGTGGGAAATGTTTTAATGAGAAATGGAATTTTATTAAGCATCAAAAATCCCACATGGGAAAAAGCCATTACAATACCTAGAATGTGAGAAATGATTTACTTGAAAATATTTTGTTGAACATCAAAAATAACTCAGGCGAAAAACTTAGTTTATTTTTTTTTACTGTAAGATGCACTTTTTTAGCAACAAAACATCTTGCTAAGTGTCAGACCTTACCGGCTGTGTGTTCAGTGATCTGGGAGTGCTCTGAGAGAACTGCTCCTCCCTCAATCACCAAAAGCAGACCTCAGGCCATTTAATGCTTTCACTCCATGCTGGACGCTGACCTCTCTGAGTGCATGAAGGAATGAATTCTGCTTGTTTAGTCTGCCGCACATTCCTCATCTTAGGTGCTGACCTCATACTTACAGTGGCATGCAAAGGTTTGGGCACCCATGGTCAAAATTACTGTTATGGTGAACTGTTAAGCTGAAGATGAATTGATCTCTAAAAGGCACAAAGTTAAAGATGACCAATTTCCATAGTATTAAAAGGTAAAAAATATGTATATTTTCATTTTTTATATTTTTAAATTAACAAAAGGGAAAATGGGCGAATGCAAATGTTTGGGCACCCTGCATGGTTATTACCTAGTAGCACCCCCCTTTGGCAGTTATCACCGCTTGTAAACACTTTTGTAGCCAGCCAAGACTATTTCAATTCTTGTTTGAGGGATTTTCATCCATTCTTTCTTGGAAAATTCTTCCAGTTCTGTGACATTCCTGGTTCATCTTGAATGCACTGCTTTTTTGAGCTATACCCACAGATTTTCAATGATGTTCAGATCAGGGGACTGTGAGGGCCATTATAAAACCTGCAACTTGCGCCTTTAGAAGTCTATTGTGGATTTTGATGTGTGTTTAGGATCATTGTCCATTTGAAGAAACCATCCTCTTTTCAATTTCAGTTTTTTTACCAATGGTGCTATGGTTGCATCAAGAATTTGATATTTAATTGAATCCATTCTTTCCCCCTACCTGTAAAAATGTCCCCTGTGCCATTGGCTGCAATTTGCTTCAACCCTATAGCATGATTGATCCACCCCCATGCCTAATGGTGGGCAATATGTTCTTTTTTTGCTGAAATTCAGTGCCCTTTTTTCTCCACACAAACCATTGATCATTGTGGCCAAAGAGTTCTTTTGTAACCTCATCATTCCACAGGACTTGTTTCCAAGATGCATCAGGCTTGTTTAGATGTTCTTTTGTATACTTCTTACGCTGAATTTTATGGTGAGGACGCAGGAGAAGTTTTCTTATGACTCATTACTGAAGGCCATATTTGTGCAGGTGTCTCTGAACAGTAGAACACTGTACCACATCTCCATAGTCTGCTAAATTTTCCTCTTCTACTTCCCTCCCAATCTCATATTCAGCGCACAGTCTCCATTGTTATGATCTGGAACCATGGAAGACCACCATAAATCATTGGTAAAAGGTGACAAGAGCATTGGCAACTAATCTAGCCGCCATCCCCTTACTAACCATCAACACTAGAAGTAGCCGAGGGGTGAACTAACATCCTGTGCACCGCGAACCCAGACGGAGAACTATATATCCTAAAGGAAGGAAAGATGAATAACTCTTTGCCTCAGAAATAGATAAAGAATAGCAAGCCCCCCACATTCAAAGACTGCGGTGATATAGGAAAACACAATACACAGATAGATGATAGGATTAGCAAAAGGTGAGGCCCTACTGACTAAATAGGACAGGATAGGAAAGGGACTGATGGCGGCCAGAGAAAAACCCTGCAAAAATCCAAAAACCTGATAGTACAAAAAAGCCCTCAGATCGCACGATCTGAACTCCGTCCTATGCCACGCGATCTTGTCATACCAATGAACAGAAAGCAGGAACCATTACAAATTCAAGAAGCAACAAACACATGGACTAATAGGAGCAATACTCCAAACATAGCTGCAGGGAGCTTCCCTGCTAAGTAACTGAGAGGGAAGATCCCTGCATGCAAATAAACTGAAAACAACCACAGCAAATGACAAACTCAGAAAAGAGCAAAAAGAACCAAACAACAAATAAAGAGCCAAGCACTTATCTGGGGTAGATGTGGTCTGGAGCAGGATGAAGCAGGCTGGTGTACAAAGAACAACTGACATCCGGCATAGCCTGCTATCAGACCAGGGTTTAAATAAGCAGAGAGTTAGCAATGGAAACGCCCATTGCTCAACACACATGGTCTCTGACCAAACCATTCCTGGCCACAAGAGGGAGCCTCACAGCAGTAAAAGCATAACTGACATTCACAACACTCCATGTCTGAACAATGTCTGTAACTTCTCTATACTACAATAATAATAGACGTGTTTATAATACAAATTATTACTTATGTGTACGATTCATTCTTTCTATGTTAGAACATCTGATGTGATCCATTTATTATAACCCATTCCATGTTAAGTATAGTAGTTTTTTAACCATCATTGGGAACAGATTTCTTTCAAGCCAAGGCATGGAACTTAATTGAATCATCCATTTCATCATCTAAACCTACAGATTAATGCGTTTCTAAGCTCCCAGTTGCCATGAAATAGACAAATAAATTTGGAGTTTCCAATACTGCCTCTTTTGTTGACTAGGAGATAAAGCATCTTCAGCTTCAGCTCTTTACCTCTCCACACAAGGTCCTTGAACACATTTTCTTTCATCTTAAATGCTTCGTCTTTTGCTTTATTACATTTTTTTTAAAAAAGGGAAATTACAATACAATGTCCCCAATCGTCTTTTACCTTCTCCCAATCCAAAATTCTGGAGTAAGAAAATCTATACAGAGACCCCAGTACAGAAATATTACAGCTACAGGAACATCATAGTTCTTTATACATGTCACAATGACTATGGGATAGCTGTCCCTCAAACTAGGGCCCTTATGCTGTCTCTAATCTCAGGGATGCTCCTGATGGTGGGGATGCCGGAGTCTTCTTCCTGGTCCTGTACCTGACCAGTCCTGATGTGATCTCCCCCTCCACCCAGGGAAGGACGGGACAGGAGTGTGATGAAAGCCACAGATGAAGACAGACAAGGGAAAACCAAAACTGTCACACAGCATGCACACACAAAAGTACAAACAATAAGAGATTGAGGAGGAAAAACAAGAGCAGGAAAGAAGCTACAAAACAACAGAGGTAAACACCACATCCTGCACCAAGCAAAAAGCACAATTTTTACCAGAAAGTCTGCAACACCATACCTCACAGACAAACTTAGACAAACTATAGCTGGCATGGGTGGAAGGATTCAACCACCATAAATAGGAGATGGAGCAGATATGTTAGGTCTCCCCACACCGCATGATCAAAGGAGCAAGCAAACCAGCAAAGATTAACTCTTGCTAACCAGCCTATGATTCAGCACACAGCAGGTCGACACCTGAGTCTGCTTGTGTTGATCCCAGACACCAGAGAAACCATCAGGCAGAGCGTCAGAATCTGCAATCTCAACAGAACCCAATGCTGCCATGACAGTTGGTGAAGTTTGTGCAATACTCAATGTGATAATCAGGGGCGTAACTGGAGTTTGATGGGCCCTGGTTTAAAGTTTGGACCTGCCCTCCCTCCACGTACACCAACACTTGGGGTACGGGATAATGACACTGACACTTGACTCTTACCCACAGCACCCAGGTTTCCCATCATCTGAAATCCCTCTATCCGCACCCTGCTTTCCTATGTTCTGATATCCATCTTGTCCTCGGCACCCAGCTTCCCCATTCTCTACTATACATCTTTCCCTCAGCACCCAGCTTTCCCATATCAGAGCATGGGAAAGCTGGTTGCTGAGAGATGTATAACAGAGCATGGGAAAGCTGGCTGCTGAGAGAAAGAGCCTTTTTTCCTCAGCACAAAATATTCCCATCCCATGCTTGTATCTTTGTCTCCCCTTGTATATAGTTCTCCAAATACTATAATGGCCCCCACATAGCCTTCCATATAGTATAAAGAGTCCCACATAACCCTTCATATATTAGAATGCACCTGCATAGTCCTCCATGTATTGTAATGCATTTCCCATAGTTCTCCATGTATCATAATTCACCCCATAGTTCTTGATATGTTATACTGCACCACATAGTCCTCCATGTTTTATAATGCACCCCCATAGTCCATGTATAAGGTAGCCTCCATAGTCCTCCATATATTATAATGTAGCCCCCATAGTCCTATATGTATCATAATGCAGCCCCATAAACCTTCATTTTGTATTATGCAGCCCCATAGTCCTCCATGTATAATGCACCCCTATAGTCCATGTATACAGTGTCCTTGATGTGGTATAATGCATCCCCATAGACCTCCATGCATGTATAATGCAGCCCCATAGACTTTCGTGCATGTTTAATGCAGCCCCATAGACCTCCATGCATATATAATGCAGCCCCATAGACCTCTATGTATAATGCACCCCTATTGTCCATGTATAAGGTGTCCTTCATGTTTATTATGCAGCCCCACCAGGTCTCCATCTATCATGCAGCCAGCCCACCCAGGCCTCCATCTATCATGCAGCCAGCCCCCCCAGGCCTCCATCTATCATGCAGCCAGCCCAGCCAGGTCTCCATCTATCATGCAGCCAGCCCCCCAGGCCTCCATCTATCATGCAGCCAGCCCCCCAGGCCTCCATCTATCATGCAGCCAGCCCCCCAGGCCTCCATGCCATGTATTATGCAACCAAGCCCCCAGGCCTCTGAGTACTCACTGATTTATAAAAAAAAAACCACAACAAGTACTCACCTCTCTCCTCCTTCCACTGCTGCTCCGTCCTCACCTCTCTACTCGTTCCCCCATTGCTCCGGTCAATGTCCTCCTGTCCTGCGCTCTGTGCTCTCAGCACAGCAGTCACACAGGAGTGACATCACCGCGCAGGCACAGGATGAGAATGATGAAGCATGGAGCGGCGCGGGCCGCTCAATGCTTTATCATTGCTTTGTGCGATGATGGGACAGGGGGGCCCTGTGTCAGCAGCGGCAGCACCGGGTTATATAGTGGCCGCGTGGTCTACAACAGAACGAAACAAGAAGAAAAAGAGTATACCTATCAAGGGATCACCAAAAAATTGAATCGTATGAAAGTATAAATCTTTATTACAAAAACAGAGAACACATGAATCTCCTCACTGGGAGTAAAGGCACATGAAAACAATTAAAAACATTTAAAAACAAACTTGTATCCCCAAGCCAAAAACCATTTGTAATAAATGTGGAAGTGAATCACACAAAAAAAAAAAAATATCAGATAACCCTCATACAAATATTACATAAATAAGTAATGTAACCTGCTACACAGTATGCACTTTAAACTGCACAATATAGGTTATGTAATTATAATATATGGGCTTGGGCAGAGCCTTAGATGGTATAAAGCAGGGGTCTCAAACTCAGCTGGGTGTATGGGCTGCATATAGAAAAAAAAAATGAGGGGGGCCGCATTATTTGCAGGACAAAGTGAACATTTTTAATGAATCCATGTTTTTTTTCTATACATCTTGGATCACTTTTGTAAACATTTTTCGCTTGTTTATTATAACAAACGTGCACTTTTTTTGTTAAGTTTATATACAGAAAAGCATTTTTAATGTACATAAAAAAAGTCATGCTTTAGGATTTTTTTTTTTTTTTTTACATTTTATCACCTTCTTGTAATTGTTTTACAATTAGCAGCATCATATAGTAATCTTAGCCAAAATCTTGTAGTAATGTGCCCATCCGTGTGCCCTGTAGTAAGGTGCTCATCCTTGTGGTATTGTGCCCAGTAGTATAGTGCCCATCCTTGTGCCCTGTAGTATTGTGCCCAGTAATATTGTTCCAATCCTTGTAGTATTGTGCTCATCCTTGTAGTATTGTGCTCTGTAGTATTCTGCCAATTCCCGTAGTATTGTGGCCATCCCTGTAGTATTCAGCCCATCCCTGTAGTATTGTGGCCATCCCTGTAGTATTCTGCCCATCCCTGTAGTATTCTGCCCACCCTTGTAGTATTGTGGCCATCCCTGTAATATTCTGCCCATCCTTGTAGTATTGTGGCCATCCCTGTAGTATTGTGGCCATCCCTGTAATATTCTGCCCACCCTTGTAGTATTGTGGCCATCCCTGTAGTATTGTGGCCATCCTTGTAGTATTCTGCCCATCCCTGTAGTATTGTGCCCATCCCTGTAGTATTCTGCCCATCCCTGTAGTATTGTGGCCATCCCTGTAGTATTCTGCCCACCCTTGTAGTATTGTGGCCATCCCTGTAGTATTCTGCCCATCCTTGTAGTATTGTGGCCATCCCTGTAGTATTCTGCCCACCCTTGTAGTATTCTGCCCATCCCTGTAGTATTCTGCCTATCCCTGTAGTATTCTGCCCATCCCTGTCGTATTGTGGCCATCCCTGTAGTATTCTGCCCACCCTTGTAGTATTGTGGCCATCCCTGTAATATTCTGCCCATCCTTGTAGTATTGTGGCCATCCCTGTAGTATTGTGGCCATCCCTGTAATATTCTGCCCACCCTTGTAGTATTGTGGCCATCCCTGTAGTATTGTGGCCATCCTTGTAGTATTCTGCCCATCCCTGTAGTATTGTGGCCATCCCTGTAGTATTCTGCCCATCCCTGTAGTATTCTGCCCATCCCTGTACTATTGTGGCCATCCCTGTAGTATTCTGCCCACCCTTGTAGTATTGTGGCCATCCCTGTAGTATTCTGCCCACCCTTGTAGTATTCTGCCCATCCCTGTAGTATTCTGCCTATCCCTGTAGTATTCTGCCCATCCCTGTCATATTGTGGCCATCCCTGTAGTATTCTGCCCACCCTTGTAGTATTGTGGCCATCCCTGTAATATTCTGCCCATCCTTGTAGTATTGTGGCCATCCCTGTAGTATTGTGGCCATCCCTGTAGTATTGTGGCCATCCCTGTAGTATTCTGCCCATCCCTGTAGTATTCTGCCCATCCGTGTAGTATTGTGGCCATCCCTGTAGTATTGTGGCCATCCCTGTAGTATTCTGCCCATCCTTGTAGTATTGTGGCCATCCCTGTAGTATTCTGCCCATCCCTGTAGTATTCTGCCCATCCCTGTAGTATTCTGCCCATCCTTGTAGTATGGTGGCCATCCCTGTAGTATTGTGGCCATCCCTGTAGTATTCTGCCCATCCCTGTAGTATTCTGCCCATCCCTGTAGTATTGTGGCCATCCCTCTAGTATTCTGACCACCCTTGTAGTATTGTGGCCATCCCTGTAGTATTCTGCCCATCCTTTAGTAATACGCAAACAAAAAAAAAAAAATCTCCTCACCTTTCCTCCGTTCCCTGTGTGCCCACGATCAGTACTTGCAGAGTTTTGGATGCTACGTCCAAAACCCTGCTATGTATGGTAAAAGCACAGTGGGCATGGGATTTCTAAAAATCCCATGCCCACTGTGCGTGTACGGCCCGCAGTGAAAACGGAACTGCGGTGTGGCTTCCAGAGGCCGCAGCATGTGAATTTATGCTGCGGCGTCTGAAGCGTCCTCCCTAGGCAGAGCACAGCGATGAGACCGCAGCGGCCCGAACCCCTGATCGCAGGCACGGGCAGCTGCGATCTCCTAAGGAGTATACTTGCGGCCCCGCCGATCAGGACGCGCTGTATCCAGCACGCAGCGGGTCCTGATCTTCAGCACGTACCTTACCTGCTTGTTGCGGCCCGTGACGATCGCGGCTCTGTAGTGAGGGTCGGCGCCGGCAGGAACTTCACTGCATTTGAATCCATTTGCGGTGCAGCGCAGAGGAGCTGTGTCTGGACCAATGGCTGCTGTCTGCCAATCAGATGCAAGGAAGTGACGTCGCTGTATGACGTCACCTCATTGCATCTGATTGGCAGACAGCAGCAGCAACTGGGATAGAACTGACAGCTCCTTGCGCGGCACCGCAGATGGATTCAAATGCAGTAAAGTTCCTGCCGGCGCCGACCCTCAGCATAGAGCCGCGATTTGTCACGGGGTCTGCGGGCCGCAACAAGCAGCCTCAGGGGCCGCATGCAGCCCGCGGGCTGCGTGTTTGAGACCCCTGGTATAAAGGGTTATCTTGCCAATAACCTACCCCTCCTGGTACCCTGCTATACATCTGCTTTACCCCTTTAGGATAGTGAGTATGAGACTATTTGGCATTTCCCTGAACCATGGTATAGGGTGTGCCTCAGTTTTATTCTACTAGGGTGTATGCATTTTCTGCTGTACTTTTGCACTTTATAGCTGCAGTATACTTGCAGACTCTGATCAGGGTAACTAACCTCTGATTTTGCTGGTGAAATTTCGGTCCTACAGGGGCTGTTACACATACACTCTTCATTTAGGATAGTGCGTGTGGTCTTGAAGTGAGGGGCCAGGGGCGCCTCTGGCTGTGTAGTCGTGGCATCAGTAGATTCAAGGCACACCCCTGGCTCCATCACTCCTTCAATGTTGGGGACTGACTTGGTGGGACAATGTGTGTCAGTGTCTTCGTCGGAAGGTGCACAAACAGTCCTCAGGCAAAAGTTGATGCTAACAAAAGATGACATTTATTTTGCACAGATACAATCCGGTCAGCAGAATTCGGCAATTTCTGTGGAGCTGGGGACAACCTGCCCAAACGCGCCCTCTGGTGGGGATATGCCCTGGGTACTCCACTTCTCCGGGCTCCCACTCCTAAGTCAAGCACACACTGGACCCACACCAGCGGAATCAGACCTTGAGGTTGCGTACTCCTCCGTTGCTCCGGCGTCCCCTGATGTTCCGCTCATACACACTGCCACCGATGATCACACACTGCTGTCCCGGATCCGACTCCCTTCCACACACACAGACCTTCCCTAGTCATTCAGCCGACTCCTCCTTCCCCGGTGGCAACAGCCGTCCCACCCGGCCACTAGGGGGTGCCCTAACACTAGAATACAATACAATATTAAAATACAACACTTTTATTAATAACATTTCCGGTCCTTTAGTAGGGGTTGTGAGCACCCACTACATGCCTCCCCTCTTAAAATCCGAGCCTCCCGGCACGGCTCTTCTCTAAAAACACACATAACATAAAAAAAACCTTTTAGGTCAGTCCACAACAACAGAGGCACCAGTTCAGCGGCGCTCCCGGTCTTTTAGAGCGCCCGGAGGCACAGCAGCGCTCCCGGTTCTGCAATGGCGCCCGGAGGCTCAACAGCGCTCCCGGTCTTAGTTAGCGCCCGGAGGCTCAACAGCGCTCCCGGTCTGAGATGGTGCCCGGAGGCTCAACAGCGCTCCCGGTCTTAGTTGGCGGGCAACAGGCCCGTAGAACTTTTAACAAAAACTTCTGCCGGTCTAAGAACAACACCGGTCTTCAAGCAGGGGAACTGCAGAGGTCTATTCTGGAGGCCAGGATCGCTTCCACTCCTCCGCCTGTGCCTGTATGTAGGCTCCCAGAGACTGCCCCGGCTGACGGCGTATCCTCCGGAAGGACACGGGTGCAAAAGGTGGCTCTGCGGGCACAGCTTCTTCCGCTCCCGGCGGTGGTGGTGGCGTCGCTGCCCGGGGTAGCTGAAGTGTGGGTGGCGGCACATCTAGGACGATGACCGGTCTATTGGTCACGCTCTGGTTCACAGCTACTACCGGGGTAACCTTCTCCGGGTCAGATGATGCTTCCGGAGCAACTGCCACGGTGCGCTTGGACTGCGAGGGCGCGATCGGTATCGGCTTTGGGTGGCTCCGGCGCCGTTCCTGCTGCTCCTCCCACTCCAGCTCCTGCTGCCACTGGGCCGCTTCCCGGGCGGTCGGCATCCGAGAGACGCCAACGGCAAACAGGCCGCGACTTCCTGCGTCCGGCAAGAATTGGACTTTCTCACCCGGGTAAAGTGTATGGAGACGTTTGGGCAGCCCCCTCCACATCCAGATGGACTCTATTATAGAAGTAGTCATCCCCCGTGTTGACCTCGCGGATGAACCCGTACCCCTCCTGTTGGTTAAATTTCACCACCACTCCGGTGGTGAATTGCAGGGCCAGCTCCTCTCCGCCGGGACCAGCCAACATCTCCCGGACAGTGGTTTCGGCCATCAGACGTTCCCGGACAGGGTCGGGCACCGGGGACGGAGCTCTGGGGTATGGTACGGAGGGCGGAACGATGACCGGCTCCCAGACGAAGCCCAGGTGGTCGATCTCCAACCACTCAGCGAGCACTTCAGCCGGCTCCCCAGATGGGACAGGGGGTATGGCGGCGGTGGCACCAGGCTGCGGTGTCTCCCAAGGGGAATATGTAATCCCCGGAATCCGGTCTGTTACTGGGGGCTGTGTGGCATACGTTGCCCGGACCTCCGTGATCGTGCCTCCGGTCTTTGCATCCCACGTGGTCTTCCAAGACACCTTCTCGGGCCGCGTGGAACCTCCCGGTCCGATCGGCAGGTCCACAAGGGATGCCTCACTTGCAGCAGCAAACTTAAACCGCCCCCGGCCTAAGCTGACCAGAGCCATGGTGGTGGCAAGCTCTTCCGGTTGTCCCGACATCTCCATTTCTGTCTCTGTCTGCTGTACGACCAATAGCGACGGTGTCAAATCTGAGACTGAGGGAAGAGGAGGCGGGCCTTTGTTTCCCGCTCTTAAACAGAATCCTCCCCCAGCCTCATGCATCATCTTGACTCCTCCGCGGCGGTACTTCTTTTTCTTCCGAACACCGCCCACTTCGTATCTCTTCTTCAATGCCCTGGAACTGGCGCCTCCCCTCTTTGGGCGGAGTACTCTGTACCTCTTCCTCGGTACCGGCCAGCCCCAGGCTCTTCTTTCGGCGCCAACTTTTCGCGCCTTTTCTTACACTTCACGGATAACGGCCCTCTTGCCGCCATCCTGTACCCGGTCCAACGCTACGGGCACTGCGTTCTCTTCCCACCAGGGGACTGGAAATCTTCTCCCGTAGTCGGGATCCTGTGCTCCAGGCACGACCTGATCCCCAGCTTCTTGGGTCCCTGGCAGGGAACTCGAATCCTGCCGACTACGCCACATGAAGTGAGGGGCCAGGGGCGCCTCTGGCTGTGTAGTCGTGGCATCAGTAGATTCAAGGCACACCCCTGGCTCCATCACTCCTTCAATGTTGGGGACTGACTTGGTGGGACAATGTGTGTCAGTGTCTTCGTCGGAAGGTGCACAAACAGTCCTCAGGCAAAAGTTGATGCTAACAAAAGATGACATTTATTTTGCACAGATACAATCCGGTCAGCAGAATTCGGCAATTTCTGTGGAGCTGGGGACAACCTGCCCAAACGCGCCCTCTGGTGGGGATATGCCCTGGGTACTCCACTTCTCCGGGCTCCCACTCTTAAGTCAAGCACACACTGGACCCACACCAGCGGAATCAGACCTTGAGGTTGCGTACTCCTCCGTTGCTCCGGCGTCCCCTGATGTTCCGCTCATACACACTGCCACCGATGATCACACACTGCTGTCCCGGATCCGACTCCCTTCCACACACACAGACCTTCCCTAGTCATTCAGCCGACTCCTCCTTCCCCGGTGGCAACAGCCGTCCCACCCGGCCACTAGGGGGTGCCCTAACACTAGAATACAATACAATATTAAAATACAACACTTTTATTAATAACATTTCCGGTCCTTTAGTAGGGGTTGTGAGCACCCACTACAGTCTTAAATCTATTGCACCAGTCTATATGTTCCTTGTACTCAGGGGAAGATCATCTCTGCCTGTGCTTATTGTTGCACTTTTTATATATACTGAAACACGCAAGCCTTGATCAGGGTTGCATCTCCTGGCTCTGTCTGTGATACTTTAGTCTCTTGGAGGTTTTTTCATCTATACTATTTATTATATTGATGTGAATTAATCGGAACAGGCTTGTTTTATCTTTGTCATCCTAAAAAAGACAGCTCATAGCCCTTGAGGTACTGCTATTCCCTCTTTATACCATCTAAGGCTCTGTCCAAGCCCATATATTATAATTACATAACCTAAATTGTACAGTTTAAAGTGCATACTGTGTAGCAGGTTACATTACTTATTTATGTAATATTTGTATGAGGGTTATCTGATATTTTTTTTTTTGTGTGATTCACTTCCACATTTATTACAAATGGTTTTTGGCTTGGGGATACAAGTCTGTTTTTAAATGTTTTTAATTGTTTTCATGTGCCTTTACTCCCAGTGAGGAGATTCATGTATTCTCTGTTTTTGTAATAAAGATTTATACTTTCATACGATTCAATTTTTTGGTGATCCCTTGATAGGTATACTCTTTTTCTTCTTGTTTCGTTTTGCCTTTCGTATACCTGGAGATCCCATAGGGTGGTGCCCTTCCTCCCCATAGTCTGTCTACTACAGAACAGCGCAGCTCCTCTTTTACAGAAAGGAGCTGGCTGCTGATCTGCAGGGCAGCCGCGGGCCCCTAACCTGCCAACCCGGTCGCAATGGCGACCCCTGCGACCGCAGTAGTTACGCCCCTGTTGAGAATATAAGGATGTATAGATCAGACAGGGTCCTCATAGTTAGGCAGTTTCTATTATTCTCAAACGCTTTTTATAAGAACAAGATGGCTGTGTGCATACCTATTTTTATCTTGGGTTGGCAGTGTCACCAACCATCCCCGCAACCCACGGGTGGCGTCACTGACAAACTCTTCCCCTGTAAATACCCCCCTTTCATTTGTTGTGGGCGACGGGCCACTGCACGAGTCCCGGATCCGGCTGCCTTCCCTGATGTGGTCAGTCACCCCCCTGCCCGCGACATAGTCGTGGTGCTGGATGAGGATTATAAAGGAGACACGCACGCAGCAAGTAAACCAAGTTCTCTGTGTGCCACAGTCACTGCCTGGTCTGGCCTGGCCGGGGACGGTATCAGACGCGTTGCGGCCTGCACGTCTTCCGCGGGGGCTGGAGGCTCCACTGCTGATGTCAGGGGCAGCTGCTCGGCTATAGCTTCAGCCGAGGGTGGAGGAGGTGACATGGCTGTCGCGGTGACCGGGGGTATACCATGTTCCACGGCCGGGTAGGCCGGATCAACCGGAACTGGGCGTCTGCTTACCCGCTCCACACGCAGGGCTTCCACTTCACGGGCCTGCAGCGCCGCGCCCACACTCCTCATCTCGATCCTCCAGTCATCCAGCAGGAACAGGAACTGCATCCACATCCTCCTGCAGAGCCGCTCTATCTCCTCTTCGATCCAGGTAGCTGTCCCGGGAATGGAACGCTCAGGTGACCAGTCTCTTGGCACCGACATCCTGCTGCTCTCTCTTCCAGGAACTTTTGTGCAGAGTGCTGGTGTCCCTGCGCCAATCTCTGCCCTCACATCCTGCCGCTCACACAGGGCTTCGCGACGGCTTTGCGTCCTGTGTAGCAGGTTACATTACTTATTTATGTAATATTTGTATGAGGGTTATCTGATATTTTTTTTTTTTTGTGTGATTCACTTCCACATTTATTACAAATGGTTTTTGGCTTGGGGATACAAGTCTGTTTTTAAATGTTTTTAATTGTTTTCATGTGCCTTTACTCCCAGTGAGGAGATTCATGTATTCTCTGTTTTTGTAATAAAGATTTATACTTTCATACGATTCAATTTTTTGGTGATCCCTTGATAGGTATACTCTTTTTCTTCTTGTTTCGTTTTGCCTTTCGTATACCTGGAGATCCCATAGGGTGGTGCCCTTCCTCCCCATAGTCTGTCTACAACAGAACAGCGCAGCTCCTCTTTTACAGAAAGGAGCTGGCTGCTGATCTGCAGGGCAGCCGCGGGCCCCTAACCTGCCAACCCGGTCGCAATGGCGACCCCTGCGACCGCAGTAGTTACGCCCCTGGTGACAATACAAGGATGTATAGATCAGACAAGGTCCTCATAGTTAGGCAGTTTCTATTATTCTCAAACGCTTTTTATAAGAACAAGATGGCTGTGTGCATACCTATTTTTATCTTGGGTTGGCAGTGTCACCAACCATCCCCGCAACCCACGGGTGGCGTCACTGACAAACTCTTCCCCTGTAAATACCCCCCTTTCATTTGTTGTGGGCGACGGGCCGCTGCACGAGTCCCGGATCCGGCTGCCTTCCCTGATGTGGTTAGTCACCCCCCTGCCCGCGACATAGTCGTGGTGCTGGATGAGGATTATAAAGGAGACACGCACGCAGCAAGTAAACCAAGTTCTCTGTGTGCCACAGTCACTGCCTGGTCTGGCCTGGCCGGGGACGGTATCAGACGCGTTGCGGCCTGCACGTCTTCCGCGGGGGCTGGAGGCTCCACTGCCGATGTCAGGGGCAGCTGCTCGGCTATAGCTTCAGCCGAGGGTGGAGGAGGTGACATGGCTGTCGCGGTGACCGGGGGTATACCATGTTCCACGGCCGGGTAGGCCGGATCAACCGGAACTGGGCGTCTGCTTACCCGCTCCACACGCAGGGCTTCCACTTCACGGGCCTGCAGCGCCGCGCCCACACTCCTCAACTCGATTATCCAGTCGTCCAGCAGGAACAGGAACTGCATCCACATCCTCCTGCAGAGCCGCTCTATCTCCTCTTCGATCCAGGTAGCTGTCCCGGGAATGGAACGCTCAGGTGACCAGTCTCTTGGCACCGACATCCTGCTGCTCTCTCTTCCAGGAACTTTTGTGCAGAGTCCTGGTGTCCCTGCGCCAATCTCTGCCCTCACATCCTGCCGCTCACACAGAGCTTCGCGACGGCTTTGCGTCCTTTTGCAGGGATGATGGCGCAGTTGTTCTTTTTAGGCGCCAAAATGGCGGGGAAAAATGGCGACAAAAATGGCGGCAATTTTGGACAGTCACAGCACAGTTTTGAACAGTTCTGTAAAGCGCACATCACCCGGATTAATCGGTCCAGTCCTTATCCTGTTCGTGATGTTAGGTAAGATTCAAGGTGTACCACCCCGGTGATGGTCGGGCTGCTCGGATCCGGCATCGTGGTGGCTCGAGAGGCCCGGACCCGGGTTGGCTTACACCTTGAACCGTGAAAAGGGGGTATTTACAGGGGATAAGTTCGTGACGCCACCTGTGGGTTAATGTATTTGGAGTACCGCCGCTGCTGTAAGGATTACAGGGGCAGATGGAACTAGGCAGCCTGATGTTAGTCCCTCCACAGGTAGGGACGGCCCCGGGCTCAGGGGTGTTGGTGGTTGTTTGGGAGCGCAGGGTGCAGGGGATCAGAGTACTCACTGTGGGTAGTCATGGTGATGTATGAGGATTATAAAGGAGACATGCACGCTGCAAGTAAACCAAGTTCTCTGTGTGCCACAAATAAGGAATAACGTTTGGAACACCATTCTAAGTCTGAACTGGGTGCAAAAACCTAAAAAAACATCACTATGGGGAGATAAGGTATGCACACCAGTGACTATGTAAGGGGAATACATGAAATAGTAGAAACTGCTGTGTGAATACTGACTTGAAAAATCCAATAGCTATATGTAAGAGTGAAAATGTGAAAAATGGAATCTGCATTACTGCCATGAACATATGAATCAAGAGAAATTTAGCTACTGAATTGATCAATGCAATAGAGCCCCAACACTACGCCAAAGTATTTCTCTACGTTGGGGTCCCTAGCTTGTGTGTGTCCTCTCATGCAGTTAAAAAACTTACCGTGTATGGGAAGCTGAGACCCAGGCTATTTATGCGTATGATATGGATTGGCAATAGGTGTGGTTGGGGAGGGTTCACAAACGAAAAACTACTAACAAATAAGGAATAACGTTTGGAACACCATTCTAAGTCTGAACTGGGTGCAAAAACCTAAAAAAACATCACTATGGGGAGATAAGGTATGCAACACCAGTGACTATGTAAGGGGAATACATGAAATAGCAGAAACTGCTGTGTGAATACTGACTTGAAAAATCCAATAGCTATATGTAAGAGTGAAAATGTGAAAAAATGGAATCTGCATTACTGCCATGAACATATGAATCAAGAGAAATTTAGCTACTGAATTGATCAATGCAATAGAGCCCCAACACTACGCCAAAGTATTTCTCTACGTTGGGGTCCCTAGCTTGTGTGTGTCCTCTCATGCAGTTAAAAAACTTACCGTGTATGGGAAGCTGAGACCCAGGCTATTTATGCGTATGATATGGATTGGCATGCATGAGAGGACACACACAAGCTAGGGACCCCAACGTAGAGAAATACTTTGGCGTAGTGTTGGGGCTCTATGGCATTGATCAATTCAGTAGCTAAATTTCTCTTGATTCATATGTTCATGGCAGTAATGCAGATTCCATTTTTTCACATTTTCACTCTTACATATAGCTATTGGATTTTTCAAGTCAGTATTCACACAGCAGTTTCTGCTATTTCATGTATTCCCCTTACATAGTCACTGCTCTGTGTGCCACAGTCACTGCGGGGAGCCCGTCCTGGTATCTGCTCCCACAGGTGTCACTTGATAGTCCAGAACCTACCTCCGTGCACAATTTAATTGTCTGTTTGTGGCCCCGTGGCTTGAAGCTGTTAGGGCCTCGCTCACTTTGGTGAAGTGTAGCTGTGCTCTTGAGGGCTGGCACTTGGGACTTCCGTAGGCTGCTTTTTGGCTGGAAAACCCTGTCCCCCGCATTGTGCTGATGCCCCCAATCTCTGAGCTCTGTGGGAAGGTCCCTGAAGGTCTCCTTCCTCTGCAGGTTAATTGCCAGGACGTTGAATCGACTCCTGACCTAGGGTCCTGTACCCCGTTGTGCTCGGTACCGGTCAGTTTCTTTTGGGCTTGCTGGTGCCGGCAGTCCTCCTAAACTATGTCCGTCACACCCCTTTCCAATGTCACTGCCACTGGTCCCCCACTCCTCTGGTCCCGGACCACCGTCTGTGACCCAACCTCGGTCTAGCTCCCAGAGAGCTCACTTTCCCCAGCTCCTCTCTCTTTGAGGGCTCTCACTACTCTCCTGCTTCCTCCCTCCCACTAGTCTGCCTGACCCCTAGGTGGGTGGCCTTTTTCCAGCTAGACCAACCCACTGGTGTGTCTGACAGGTCATGATGTGAGGTGTTGATTGGGATTTGTGGTGCTGATGGTAGTGACACCGGTTTCTTAGGAACCTGGAACTATGGGGGGTAGGCCCTCCACCCTGGGTAAGGATGCAGTACCATGTGGCACCCTAATGTACTCTAGGGAGCCTCATAAGATCTTTAGAAATTCTTTTTCTAAAGATTTCTTTAGTTATGCTAGTGTATACAAGGACGGTGTTACGGTTGCTGTGGCTCTGGAGACTATGTCCGGATTTCTTGCTACTGCACATGTGCAAGCGCTGGAGACTAAGTCCTATCTTGGAGCCATTGCACATGTGCGGGTGACATCATCGCTGACACGAGGTCACATGTCTCTGACACCTTCTAAGCTGATTGGCCACTGGTCATGTGCTTGTGACGCTTTGCTCGGAGATAGGCCAGCGTGACGTCATTGCTGTCATTCTGGCAGCAGATTGGCTCTGGTGTCCTCCATCTTGGATGAGGCACAGAGTCTATATAAGACCCTGACGCACGCCGGCCAGCGCTCAGTCCTCTTGGTTCATGCATGAGGGTAGACGCCCTGTGCACGTCCCTCTAGGCATCTCTCTGTCTATGTTAGGTGAGCGCTACCGGCAGGGTAGCGTTCTTATATCTTACAGCTTCGGCTGCAGTCCGTATCCTTACCTCTTAGTGGAGCGGACATAGGCAGGTGCCTGAGGCACATGGTCCAGCTGGGCCTTGTGATTCTACTCGTAGGTGGACGTTGCCGCTAGGGTAACGTTCCTTATACGGCGTCTGGCAGTTGTTCGTATCCTCGCACACTAGGGGAGCGAACAGAGGTAGGAGCTTTGTGTGGCTTATGCTGCTGTCCGTCTCTTTTGCACCACTAGAAGAGCGGACCTAGGCAGGTGCGATATCTAGTGGTTCGTGTCCTCGCACACTAGTGGAGCGAACGCAGGTAGGAGCTTTGTGCGGCTTACGCTGCTGTCCGTCTCTTTTGCACCACTAGAAGAGCGGACCTAGGCAGGTACCATATCTAGTGGTTCGTGTCCTCGCACACTAGTGGAGCGAACGCAGGTAGGAGCTTTGTGCGGCTTACGCTGCTGTCCGTCTCCTGGCACCACTAGAGGAACGGACCTAGGTAGGTGCCATTTCACACTCACTGCTTTTGTCTCTGTGATCTTTAACAGAGACTATTCCACACACCCTCCAAGTAAGGGAGGAATTGCTTTATTTTCTAATTATATTCCTCTGTGAGTTTAACAGAGGTATTGCACTCTGCACTTGTGCTATTATTTTTTACAGTGGCACACTTATATACCCCTTATCCTCTGCCATAGTCTGCAGCAGAGTCTTTGCACGGTGGACCCTGACTGTCTGACATTCCTTTAGGTTTTATTATCAGACAGCCCCTCGTAACAGACGGATAGGCAGGGATTAGCAATATGCACCCAGAACTGCTTGTGGTTTTGGGTGCATATTGGACCGGACGACTTTCCTTTAAATGCTGGTTTTGTGCTTCAAGAAAACCGAGCCAGGCATATGGAAGTGCCCGTCCTGTGTCATCTTCAGTCCTTTGTAAGACTTCTCGTTTTAGTCTGGAGGGCCTAGTTTCCAAGTGGGGTCAGTGACATATATCGCCTCGAAAATCTACCTCAAAAGTTTAATGTTAATGAAAGGGGGCATTACTAGTGTGAGACATTGAAGAAGCGGAGCTCTTGGAGAAGAGAACAGCTTTTTGAGTATTATCTACCATCCTTTAACCATCTTTATCAATACAATGATCAGGGGCGTTGCTAGTGCCACAGAGCATAGCTCATCAGCTTCTCTTCTGGCCTAGCTTTTCCTCAACCATTTATTTACAGCCTTCTGCTCTGGTCTTTCACCCTGTGCAAAGTGGCCACTGCACACAAAGATGTCCCGGGACGTCTTAGAAGGAGGTGACAATTGTCGGGAACTGGGAATGCAAACTGCTGCCTGTCAGCTTCTTCGGAAAAGTAAATGGCAGCACACAGAGAAGTACAATCAGTGATTTGGTGACTGTTCGGAGCTCTGAGCTCTCTGGTCAACAAGGCATCAGATTTCTCATCCGCACACAGCACCGAGTGAGCACAGAGCTCTGAGGGGAGTCGCTAATCACTACTTGTGATCCCCAGGACTACCGCCTGCCATTACAGCTGTGATGAGTCCAGGCTGGGACAGGCCCCTGGTCCTAACCTCATCCAGATCACTGTATAATCTGTCATATATTTACCCTGTTTCCCCGAAAATTAGACACTGTCTTATATTTTTTTTTTGCTCCGAAAAAAGCACTAGGTCTTATTTTCAGGGGGTGTCTTATTCTTGAGACATGGTTTGGGGTAAGTTTACCCCCCACAAAAAGCAGACCCCCCTTTCCCAGGATCATCATACTTACCAGCCCAGGCGTTTGTGTGTGGCTCCCAGATCTCCCAGCATGTCGCCCTCCCCTGCATGTGACCGACACACCAACATATACACACACACACTCACACATCAGATAGCATACACACGTACACACACACACTCACACATCAGATTTCATATTATTCCTCCCAGGGATCTCTGCGCTGCACGTCTCCCCTGCATCTGACCCAACACACATACATCAGATCACACTAACCCATCAGACAGCCTACACTCACACATCCGATCGCATACACTCACACACACTCATGATATTGCACATACCTGTACAATTGCGCGCACACACTCACAATGTGTCGCCCTGGACAAGCCAGGGGCCACAGAGAACAACATCACAACACACCCCACATTCCCTGCAGGCACATCAAGGTCAGACACAAAACCCTTGTTGCCCTCCTCCAGGGGCTGATGTCCACACCAGGGGGTGGAGCCAGGCGGTTGGTCTCCACCCACCGAGGAGTTCACAGTCCTGGAGGCGGGAAAACCAGAGAGGAGTTTGAGAGGTGAAAGTGTGAGGAGTGAAGTGGTAGGAGAGCAAACAAAACTGACTGAGAGCGTCCGGGTGTGTGCCCCGGGCGAGACAGCAAGGTTGTCAGACGGCGGTGACCGTCTGCAGGAGTGGCCGATTGGAGTCTACCGTAAGGACCGCGGACGGGTGGTGGCCCGGCGGTACCGGACCGGTACACAAAGAGAAGCCAGCACCAGTGGCAGGGGTCTTTCGGACCCCGACAAGGCTTGGAGTCGCCGTGAATTTGCCAAATCCGTCAGTGAAGGGGACCTCCTGGGTTTCCAAACAACTAAGTCCCGATTGAAGGCAACAGTCCGATCGAGTGGGAGGGACACCACCACCGCCAAGGCACCAGTTCCTCAGGGCCAGCGCCTGCGGGCAAAAAGGGGCTCCTCCGGCCCATATCCAAGTCGGTGAGTGGGTTACCAGTGGGAACCCATCGATACCAACAACCGTACTTAGGTGCAGGGAAGAGACAGTCACCGCTAACTTGCAGGGAACAACAACACCGCAGCCGTCCGAGGGACCCGTCCAACCAGCCGCTTGTTTTACCGTGAACTGTGTCATCATCATTGGGCTGAGTGAGTACCTCCGTGCCGTGCGGCACAGCGCTGCCCCTGCGACCCTGCACCTCATCAGGCCCCGCAACCCACCTGCCATCCATCCCTACCCCATCACCGGGGCCCCGGGACAACAAACCCCCTACCCACAGAGGGGAGAATAACAACCCAAGCTGCTCCCTGTCACCGTCCCCGGGATCCCCATCCGGAGCAGCGGTGGTGTCACCAAAAATCACCACAACCGTGGGTGGCGTCACGGACAATATCCCCAACACCAAACCACCCCTTTTCACTCACGGGCGAGGAGCGCCGCTCGAGTCCCCGGGATCCGGCCCATCGCTCGAGCCACCGAGCAGCAGCAGCCGCAGAGCAGCGGCAGCCAGACCCGAGCAGTGGGAGAGCGCGGCGTCCCCTCCTCCGCCCGCGACAACTTGGCGTCATGAACAGGATCTTACCGCTCTGCCGTTGGGTAGAGGTGCGCCTGGTTACCGCCGGAGGTGTCCGGCCGGAAAATTTCAGAAGCCGCCATCTTTGGCGCGAAAAGTTCCCGCTCGAGCGTCTCCTCGAGTAGTGGAGGCGCGAAGGCCAAAACCCCGCCCCGATAGAGGAGGGGCCGGAAAGAAACTAAGGGGGATGAAATGGCGGCTGGTCGCATGTGAGCGCAGCTATAAAAGCAGGGACGCCAGGACCCTGCATCCATCTTGTTCCTGGGAGAGGCCGCCAGCAAGATGTTTATGCCGTCTCGAAGCACCGTGGCCCCCGCGCCTGGAACAGCAGCGTGGGTGGAAATCCGGACCGCTCAGCTCTACCAGAGGCTACAGGTCAAGATGCAGCTCCTCCTGGAGGAGTGGGAGACCGACATGGCGGAGGTCATAGAGACCGTGCGGAGACGCGAGGAGGAAGCTGCGGAAAGGGGGGTGAGTGACCCACGCCCCGATGCCCTCAAAGGGCCGGTCATCGCGGCTGCGGGACCCGGTCTAAACCCTCTCACCCTGCTGCCTCCCTCGCCACCCGTCCCGGAAACCGTGACCCCGCCACTAGGCCCGCTGCCACCGCAACCGGTAGCGACACCCCGCATGCCCTCCCCGGCGGGCCGACCTGTAGCCGGAGCCCGTAGCCGACCAGAGGTGCTCCCATGGAAAGCCCCGAAGCCAGAACCGGAGGCATCCCCTGAGAGATCCCCCGAGCCGGAGCCGACTGACCGCTCCATGAAAAAGGCCCAGCAGCGGAAAGCCCCTGTGCCCATCCCCTACACCTCGGCTGAGGTTGCGCCGGGTTGCCGCTGCAAGGCGTCGCCCAAGGCCAAGTCACCGCGGGACCTTCCGCCCAGGTTACCAGCAGTGGGCAGTGTTCGACAGGTCTCGCGGGGCCCGACCCGTGCGCCGGAGCTCGCAGCAGCCCCGTACTGGGACAGGGAGCCGGTACCGTTGGGCCCACAGATTGAAGAAAGAGAGAGGAAGAAGGCGGAGTTGGTGGCCCGTGCGATCCGGGAGAAGGAGAGTCTCCGCCAGGCAACCTCCCGCGTCCGAGGCCCGCTGTATGAGGGGCAGGTGAGGCGGTTTGATGTCCGCCGGGGCTATGGGTTTATTTATGAACCGGGCCTGGAGGCCGAAGTTTTTATAGCCCGGCGGGATGTTAATGCTCACCTGCCAGAGGAGCACCCGGGCCGTAACCTGATGCCGGAAGATCTGGTACAGTACACCCGGAACTGTGGGGAGAGGGGGTGGTTCGTCTGGATGCAAAGTTGAGGGGCAGCCAGGAGGCCCGTGTGAGCACCGCACCCCCTCCCTCAGGTGATGCTGAGGACTCTGAGTAATGGCAGCGGAGCACCGTTGTCCCAGTCCCCGTTGGGACCACCTGTTTAAAAGTTTTGAAAGTTGAAAAATGATAAGTAAATAGAACCGAAAAGTCACCTGATTGTCTACTGTTGTTTGAAACCGGCCGTTGCCGGCACCGTTGTCCCCGTGGGGACCGTTTACAAAGCTGCATAAGGAACTCCTTATGGACAAGCCTGAGAACTTGCAGGGCAACCACAAACATTAGTGGCTTGTAAATAAATGTGTTGTTGCAGCTTCCACCGTTACCGCCTCCAGAGAGGCAGACTGGAGGAAGGGCCCGCAGTGGAGCAGGCTGGGGCCCAGCCACCACAGGAACCGGTGGCTAACCTCTGGGGGTTCCAGGGGCTCCCCATGGACGTGGGTCCCCTGGAAAGGACAGAACCCGCTTGGGCAACTTGTGCAGGACGGGGGTCAAGGGGTGCTGCCTGTTGCTTAGGGGCAGCATAAGGGCCAGGTTGCTTGGGTGGGTGAGAGCGGAAGCCGTAACCGTTTGAAACCGTTTAAGTAAGAGTACCTCCCAATGTGGGAAGATGTTATTTTAATTGTATGTCTGTCACCGTTTACATTTTTATATTTTTCTACAGTTGGTGAAAATAAATCCGGTGTTGGACGGGCAGCCCGAGGACTGTCTGCATTAAACTAAGGGGGAATGTGTCGCCCTGGACAAGCCAGGGGCCACAGAGAACAACATCACAACACACCCCACATTCCCTGCAGGCACATCAAGGTCAGACACAAAACCCTTGTTGCCCTCCTCCAGGGGCTGATGTCCACACCAGGGGGTGGAGCCAGGCGGTTGGTCTCCACCCACCGAGGAGTTCACAGTCCTGGAGGCGGGAAAACCAGAGAGGAGTTTGAGAGGTGAAAGTGTGAGGAGTGAAGTGGTAGGAGAGCAAACAAAACTGACTGAGAGCATCCGGGTGTGTGCCCCGGGCGAGACAGCAAGGTTGTCAGACGGCGGTGACCGTCTGCAGGAGTGGCCGATTGGAGTCTACTGTAAGGACCGCGGACGGGTGGTGGCCCGGCGGTACCGGACCGGTACACAAAGAGAAGCCAGCACCAGTGACAGGGGCCTTTCGGACCCCGGCAAGGCTTGGAGTCGCCGTGAATTTTCCAAATCCGTCAGTGAAGGGGACCTCCTGGGTTTCCAAACAACTAAGTCCCGATTGAAGGCAACAGTCCGATCGAGTGGGAGGGACACCGCCACCGCCAAGGCACCAGTTCCTCAGGGCCAGCGCCTGCGGGCAAAAAGGGGCTCCTCCGGCCCATATCCAAGTCGGGCAGCGGGTTACCGGTGGGAACCCATCGATACCAACAACCGTACTTAGGTGCAGGGAAGAGACAGTCACCGCTAACTTGCAGGGAACAACAACACCGCAGCCGTCCGAGGGACCCGTCCAACCAGCCGCTTGTTTTACCGTGAACTGTGTCATCATCATTGGGCTGAGTGAGTACCTCCATGCCGTGCGGCACAGCGCTGCCCCTGCGACCCTGCACCTCATCAGGCCCCGCAACCCGCCTGCCATCCATCCCTACCCCGGGGCCCCGGGACAACAAACCCCCTACCCACGGAGGGGAGAATAACAACCCAAGCTGCTCCCTGTCACCGTCCCCGGGATCCCCATCCGGAGCAGCGGTGGTGTCACCAAAAATCACCACAACCGTGGGTGGCGTCACGGACAATATCCCCAACACCAAACCACCCCTTTTCACTCACGGGCGAGGAGCGCCGCTCGAGTCCCCGGGATCCGGCCCATCGCTCGAGCCACCGAGCAGCAGCAGCCGCAGAGCAGCGGCAGCCAGACCCGAGCAGTGGGAGAGCGCGGCGTCCCCTCCTCCGCCCGCGACAACTTGGCGTCATGAACAGGATCTTACCGCTCTGCCGTTGGGTAGAGGTGCGCCTGGACAATATCCCCATTGAAACAAAAAGAGAAAGAAAATGCGCATATAGTGGGATCACCAAAAATAGTAGTAAATATCATTTATTATATGAAAAAAGACATACCAAACACAGATATAAGATAAAAACAATTAAAAAGCAACAGCTTGTACACACATTTGATGCCTAATGGTATATGGCACCAAACAACACCCCACCCCCTCAGCAGGCCAAAGAACCCAAAAATGCAAGAATACAAGACTCCAATAAATATATACAATAATGCAGGATCCGAATTGATTCAATAATGCAGCAGAACCCAAATAGGTTCCGTAACAAAGGGAATTTTACCCAGTAATTAATATAATGCAAGTGCCAAACAATATGAATATAACAGCAGATAGAAGTGCATGCAAGAAATAACACAGAAAAAACTGCACTAGTATGCACAACTGGTAACCTGCCTTAGAGAGATGAGTGGAGCCACATGCGTAACAAGACACATGTCTACATGCAGATATCACAGGGTAAAAGGCCAGAGGGATGCATGAGATGGGTAGGGTGATAGCCCCACGCGTATCGCTACACAAAGTTGTAGCTTCCTCAGGGGAAAGTGAGGTATACCGTGGCTGGTGTGTCTTAAATACAGTCATTTAATTGGGGAAATTGCTTACCAGCATGGACGGGGTGGAGGGAGAGAGGTCGCCGTGCAACCAAAGAACGCCGATATGCAACGCCATGTTTTACCACATGACCCGATCACGTGGCCTGATGACGAGGGTGTCCCAGTCACAGCGCATGCGTCAAGGTCATAACGCTGCGCATCAATTACACATTGGGTGCAACACAGAGAAACCAGCTACAGCGCACGCGTTAAGCTAATGACAGGCTGGAAAGAGAAGGGTTGCCATGCAACCAAAGGACGCCGATGTGCGCAGCCATAATTTGTCCCATGACCCAAACATATGATCTAATGACGGGGATGTCCCAGCCAGAGCGCATGCGTCAAAGTAATGACGCTGGCCTGATGACAAGGGTGTCCCAGTCACAGCGCATGCGTCAAAGTCATGACGCTGCGCATCGATTAACCATTGAGTGCAAAAAAAACCCAGCTACAGCACACGCGCTAGACTGATGACAAGTTGGAAGGAGAGAGGTTGCTATGCAACCAACGGACGCCAATGTACGCAGCCATACTTTGACACATGACCTAATCACGTAACCTAATGACGGGGATGTCCCAGCCATAACGCATGCGTCAAAATAATTATGCTGCTTTATAGAATTGGGTGTGACGGAAGTAACCTAGCCATTGCGCATGCCCCAAACTGATGACGCTACGCCTGGATTAGATATACCTATAAGATAACAGCGCATGTGCAGCGCCATCCATATTAAAAGGGACCCACAACCAGACATTGTAGGTACATCAGCAACATAGCCTAGCGGGTGCGCATGCGCAGGAGTAGTATCACACTAAATAGATTAATTCCCAATTATAATATTGGTCCAATCTAGATAAATGCACGCGCACATACCGTTACTACCTCCAGAATACACCCAAAGCAGCGCATGAATAATTGCATAGAGTTTGCCAAAGCAACATGTGACATATATAGAACGCATGCGCAAAATGGACGACAAGCATCCAATTTCGGAGTACTAGCGCATCATAGGCCAAAAAATATATACATTTCAAAGTTTACTAGGGTGGCATAATTGTACACATACAAAACGCATGCGCAAAGGTGGCAGACAACCTCCTTCACAATATGAATGAACGTAAGGCAACACTCAATTGAAATTGGGAAAAGAAAATCCCAAGGACCCCAAGGCATGCGTCAGGTCATGTGGCAAAAAATTGGCAGGAGGCATATACCCCATATATTCAGTCCTTCATGGCATCCGTCAATCAAAAATGAAACTCAGGCCAGTTCCTTCATTAATGGCGAGAACTTATATTTAGTTTTAGTCAGGCCAAAAAGTCTCCACGTCGAGTCGATGGTTCGGACAATCAATCAAATCCCAAGTTTATAAGGGTGGAGAAAAAAGGCAGGATCCCGGAGGGAAAGCAGATTCTGTCGAGGGTCCGGGACACCAGCATCAAACGAACATCTCCACGGAGCAGACACAACTAGTCATGTTCAAAAAGGAGAAGACCCCTTTGCAGGAAATGGAGACCTGAAATCCAGAACATAAAGAGATATACAATCAGTCCTTTAGAATAGACACAAGTAGGGTCCACCAATAGTAGGAAACCAGGCCAGACATAAGCCTCATATAAGAATTCAAAAAAATATATATATGAGGTCAGTTACACTGGTCTCCACAATCATCCCTTATTTTTTGTAGACGCCAGTGAACAGAAGTTCCTCATTAAGCCCATTGGGGGAGAGGCTCCGGAGTTGGTAAATCCACCTCGCCTCCCTCCTCAACAGTTCATCAGAGATTTTGCCCCCCCGAATACTAGCAGGGACAGAATCAAGCACCATGACTCGGACCCTGCGATCCGAATTGTGATGTACATCAAGAAAATGTTTAGCCACAGATGTAATAGGCTTACCTTGAGCTTGATCTTTTTCTGCTCTACCGATGTCGGAAAAATGGTGCTGGACTCTGCGCCGAAGCTCCTGTGTGGTCTGCCCAACATAGAGCTTCGGGCAGTCGCAAGCCAGAAGATACACGACATTTCTGCTTCGGCAATTGGCGAAGATCTTGGTTGTAATGATCTCTGGAAAGACAGAAATTCGCATACAACTGTCGGCAATGAGAAAGGGGCAGATAGTACAGCCCCCACACGGAAAGGAGCCAACCAGTTTATGTCCCCGACCCAGAGAGACAGTGGGTCTCTTAAAGTGACTGGAAGAAAGAAGATCCTTCAAATTCTTCGCACGTTTAGCAGTCAATTTTGGACAGTTGCTAATAAAGGGGACTAGCCTGGATTCACTCAGAAGAATGCTCCAATTCTTTGCCAGAACCTGCCGTACCTTATCCCACTGGTTGTTGTACGTTGTCACAAGGTTGATAGTGCCCATCTCGGTTCTTTGTCTGCCACGAAAGGTATCAGACCGCGGGATATTAGCTGAATGTTGGAAAGCTCTTGAGACCACCTTCCGTGGGTATCCTCTCCTAAGGAACCGTGAGGTCAATTCTTGTGCTTGGAGCATGGAGCAATCAATCTGGCGATTTATTTGGTTCTGTTTCGGAGGTATTGGTACAGGATTCCTTTCAACAACTATCTATGGAACTTACTAATTTACATAAAGCGGTTACCAAAACATGGTGGAACGTTAAAACTTTGGAGGAGTATGTGAAAATGGGGATTGCACCAAGAGGTCTGAGAGTGCAAATTTTCCCGGCCTGGGAGCCTGAGGCTGGCTTTAAGAGTACATGGGAAGCAGGCCTTCTAAAGTGCTCGGATATTATTTTGAATATGCTGATTGAACATGACAAGATATTGCTTGATGGTATTAAAGATAAGATCAGAACCTGTGAGTCTAAGCTGAAAACCTTTGACTTGAATTATCAGGTTCTTCCCTTTCAACAAAAACTGAAAGAGTCTATTGACAGATATGAGAGGGATATCATCAGGGGCAAAAAGCAAAAGTTTTTCAGAGATAAGAAAGATTTCGAGAATGGTGTAGCTTTCCGATGGACACATCATGGGAATCAGAGGTTTCGTAAGGCCGTCACAATGGGACATAATGCAGCCAATGTCATGACCAGGGAGTTATCCTCAGGTGATTTTTTGTCCTCGGACAGCAGCGACAGAGAAGGCCCACCAGACGAGGGAGACGTAAACCCTCCAAATACATCAGGAGGTGCATCTTATCAGACACGACGCAGGCCAGTGCCTCCAACTTCCAACAGAACAACGAGGAACAGGAAGAAGTGGTGAGGGAGGATGTTCCGGGCCCCGTCAATCTGGCAAGTAATGCACAAGGTAATTTGCAGATTATCAATTTGACTGATTATCCCTTGTCGAAAGATGAAATAAGTCTTCTCTCCAAAGGTCTCTCCTTCTCCCCCACTAAGACTCTCGACAAATTCGAACTTACCAAGGACGTATACTTATTCTGCAGACAACTGGTCTTCAAATTGCTATATCATCAGCCTGGTGTCATTGATACCTTACCTATGGAGGATAGACAAGCATTTCGGGACCTTTTGGAACTTCTGGAAGAGAGTGATGCATCTGGAGGTAAGAAGCTGCCATTCACATCAAGACTTCCTTCCCAAGCTACACCTTCTTTTTCTCTGTTTCCGGCAGTTCAAATCTTTTTTGAGACCATGTGTCATGATATACAGGGTCTCAAGGTTGTGTCGTTTCAGCAAAACAACCTTAGTGCTGTGGAAAAAAGAGCTCTTTCCAAACTTAAAAAGAACACCTCATTTATCATTCGTGAGGCAGATAAGGGCGGGAATGTTGTGTTATGGCCTGTTGAACTGTATTTAAAGGAGGCTCATAGACAGCTTGGTAATCGGGTCTCTTATACAGTTCTTCCTTCAGACCCCACTGTTGCCTATAAGGCAAAATTGGATAGACTTCTTGGACGGGCCTTTGATTTAGGCATCATCTCTAAGAGGGAAAGGGATTTCCTTACCACACGTTACCCTACAACTCCTACGTTCTATATGCTCCCGGAGGTCCACAAATCGTTGGTGGACCCACCAGGGAGGCCCATAATATCCCACCCTAGTAAACTTTGAAATGTATATATTGATTGTATACATGTGATCCTCCCGCAGGTCCTGGAAGATACTCTGCACACCGTTGTAAGCGCCGAGAAGCAAGCGATATCGATGGATATGGTCATTGTGTGTATGTTCCGCCGCAGGACCTTGATGCGCTCCCCTGCTCCCGATTGGCGTCTGGTATGATCGTGGGTCTTCTCTCTTCTTTCTTTAGGGGGTGTCCGCTGTCTATAGTGTCCTGCAGTGACTTTTTTTTACCGCTGCACGAACACTTCATTATTGACCTCAGCTAGGTCTTATTTTCCGGGAAACATGGTATATATTTATTTGGGGGGATGGAGATGAAAGTTGGTAAAATAAATATATTGGGGCTTGGGCCCTTGATCTTTTCTGACCCTAGCAACTCCCCCGGTGATGATGAATCCTTTCAGAAGTGGAGCATTTAATAGGGTCTAAAATTTTGGTCCCTCAAAACCACTAAAGAACAAATGAAAGATTAGTTCTGGAAATCTGCTACTAAACTTATAAGTCTTCTAATGTCTTAAAAAAGGACTAAGAAATCAGACACATCCAGCACAGCGGAGTCCTACATACACTGAGGAGCTGATCATGTGACCCCCTGACTCCTCCCCTCCATGTGACATCATCACAGGTCCTGTAAGCACAGAGCAGCCATATATCTAGTGTGATTGAGCCTAGAATGTATGGGCTCCTTCCAGGTTAGTGGGCATGACCGTCTTATCATGTGACAAATTACATCATACCTGGAAGGAGCCCATACATTCTAGCATCTACCATCTACTGTGCGGCTCTGCAGGTGGAGGTATGTGGAGATACTAATATTTATTCATTTATATATCGCCATTAATTCCACAGCACTTTACATACATCAGCAACATTGTCCCCATTGGGACTCAGAATCTAAGGTCCCTATCATTATATCTTTGGCGTGTGGGAGGAAACCCACACAAACATGGGGAGAACATACAAACTCCTTGCAGATGTTGTCCTTGGTGGGATTTGAACCCAGGACCCCAGGGCTGTAAGACTGCAGTGCTAACCACTGAGTAACCACTGAGCCACCACAAGACTGGAGTGCTAACCACTGAGCCACCGTGTAGATTCCCTATCATTAACCCCTTCAACTTTGAGACTATTTAGGTGTTTTGTGTCGCCACCTTATAAGAATCATTGTGCTTTTTCTCCCTTTCCTCTGATAGATAAAAACGACCCAACTTGAAAGACAGGAATCACATATTGTTCTCATAATACAGTTCCCCTTTCTTCGTCCCTTTACAGTGCGATCCCCCCACTATGACTTCTATTCAACACAAAATTACAGTATAATGTTCCCACAGTACCACCATCCCCCCCCACACAGTATAATGTTCCCACTGTACTGCCATCCCCCCACACACAGTATAATGTTCCCACAGTACAGCCATCCCCCACACACAGTATAATGTTCCCACAGTACCACCATCCCCCCACACACAGTATAATGTACCCACAGTACCGCCATCCCCCCTGCACACAGTATAATGTTCCCACAGTACAGCCATCCCCCACACACAGTATAATGTTCCCACAGTACAGCCATCCCCCACACACAGTATAATGTTCCCACAGTACAGCCATCCCCCACACACAGTATAATGTTCCCACAGTACCGCCATCCCCCCACACACAGTATAATGTTCCCACAGTACAGCCATCCCCCACACACAGTATAATGTTCCCACAGTACAGCCATCCTCCCACACACAGTATAATGTTCCCACTGTACTGCCATCCCCCCACACACAGTATAATGTACCCACAGTACCGCCATCCCCCCACACACAGTATAATGTTCCCACAGTACAGCCATCCCCCACACACAGTATAATGTTCCCACAGTACTGCCATCCCCCCACATACAGTATAATGTTCCCACAGTACCGCCATCCCCCCTACACACAATATAATGTTCCCACAATACTGCCATATGAAATCTATCTGTAAAACTTGGATGTCACTTTGATGGTCCGTGTGAGAGCCAATTTTTCTTTCTCGCACCCATAGACTCGAATGGGTGAGTTTCAACCAAGACTTGGATGAAAGTAGTGCATGCTGTAATATTTTTTTCTCAAGGACAGTCGGACAGTGGAAAAAATTGTTCACCTATCCTTGCTGTTCGTATGCTATGCGATTAAAAAAAAAAAAAAAAGGAGATAGCACACATCTGATTTATAAGCTCATCTGCAAGTACCGTAAAGCTAACATCAGACAAATAAAAATTTGCAACATAATTAGTAACATTGCTTTTCTATCTCTATTTTCTATCCCTGCACTAAGGCCACAGAAAAACTTGCAGATGCGCTTTTTGAAACATTTTAAATTTAGACAACTGCATGCTATAGTGCTAAAGAATGCAAATATTAAATAAGGGAATCATAGACCTGCACTACTGCTATTGAAAATAGAAAAATTGAGCTACTTAGCACATAAAGTAGACCGTTTATGAGAGCCCAGCAGCCAGCGACAAGACGTATCTCTTTGCCAGGTCCTTAACCTAATATAAATCTAACCGAGCTTAAAGCCTACGATTTTATGGGCAGTCAGGCAACTGCTAAAGTGAAAACCTTCTAAACCTGGTTAGAGTAATGAACTACAATGTGAAATAAAAAACTGACCCACACATCCTAACAGACAAATGTGAACAGGTGAAAACCAGGAATACAATAAACTAAAAAATAGACAACTGCACTTGTAGTGCTAAATCATGCAAACATTAAATACGAGAATTATGGACTTGAGAAAAATGATCCCATAAAATGCTCAGTTTATGAGAGCCCAGCAGCCAGCGACAAGGCATATCTCTTTGCCGGGGCTCTATCATGACATGTCTCTATCCATACAATTTTATGGGCACACATAAACCTGCTAAATTGAAAACCGCCTAAACCTGTTGGGAGAAGCACTCAGTCAGAGGAACTACAATGTGAAATTATTTGTCAATAAAGGTTACATTTTAATATTAACATTCTTTTGTTTTCCAAATTTACCCACAAACTATGACTACCAAATGTATGCTCCAGAAACCAAATAGTAAATCTTTCCATTCAAGCTCTGCCTTGTGCACTTAGCACTACAGAGTGCAACTGTCTACATTTTGGTACTATGTTTCATATTCAGTTTGCACCTGTTCACATTAGAAACATAAGATGTGCCATCAGTTTTTTTCTTAGATTAGAGTCATGCCTTCTGATTCTGCTCTCCTGCTCTCAGCGTCAGGCGATTTTAATTCTCCATTTGCAGGTTTCCATCTGCCCATAAATTGTAGTTTTTTTTTTAACCCAATGAGAAGCATTAGTGTCGCCTTGCCGCTGGCTGTTGGGCTCTCATAAAATCTTGCCATTTTTGTGTGCTAAGTATCTCAATTTTTACACCTTTTTTCATAGCACTAATGCATGTCTATATTCCCCAAATCATTGTTCCACATATCTTAGACTACAGTGTACAAATATCTCCTTTTTGTTGCAAACGGAAGTGTCTGACCTAAGGTTTTGGCAGAAATGTCTTTACAAACAGTGGGGTCCATTTTTGGGGAAAAAAAAATTATATTTTTCATTTTCACGACTCAACATTATAAAATTCTGTGAAGTAGTTGTGGTTTCCAATTGCCCAATTATCTAGGGATGTGGTCCTTGGAGAATGTTTCTGAATGGGACCACTTTGGGTATTCTGACAGCTGAAAATCAATGCCACCAAATTTGCAGTCCAAAAGCCAAATACTGATTCTTCCCTTCCCAAACATGCCATGTGTACAAACCATAGTTTTTGCCCACATATTAGGTATTGCCTCATTCTGGAGAAGTTGCTTGCGGACTTCATTTTTTCCACTTAATCCTGTGAAAAGGAAATATTTTGGACTAAAGCAACATTTATGTGGGGGAAAAACTTAATTTGTAATTTTACGTTCAATCATATAAACTTTTGTAATAGACTTTTTGGTCCGAAAAGGTCACTACACCCCTAGATGACTTCCTTTAGGGATGTAGTTTCCAAAATGGGGTCAGTTGTAAAGGGATCACTCGTGCAGTTTTGGCATTTTGTTGGCACGCTTCCGCAATCTATTCTGGCCAAAATTGCACACCCAAAGTTAAATAATGCTCCACTCCTTCTATGCCATGGGCCCAAACATTAGATTCTGACCACATATGGGGAATTGGCATACTCAGGAGAAATTGTATAACAAACGATTGGGTGCATTTTCTCTCATATGATCAAAATGAAAAATTTAAGGCTAAATCACATTTTTTGTGGTAAGAACGGAGATCCCGATTCATCATTTGAGCTTCTCAACTTTTCTGAGTAATAGTGGCTTTAGTATTTCAAACCTATTCTCTGTTTTCCATCACGTTTTTAAGGTTTTGTTAATATATTGACAACTTTGTTGATCCAGATGTTTTAGACAGATTCATGAAATGCGACTTACTAGATGTCACATTCTTTTTTGTATTCCAATCTCTGGCCAGAGTGAGGTTTATGGAGGAAGTTGTCAACTTGGCACATTTTTGTGACTTTTAGAGAATTTGCAGCTTTTGGTGCTAATAAAGTTGAAAACAATATTTTTTTTTTATTTTGCACTTAGTTTATGAACCGTGTGTGTCACTTTCAAGAATTTTCCACAAAGTCGCCAAGAAATACCACAAGATAAAAAAAATTGACTTTGCTAAATCGTAAATGACGAATCTGACTGAAAAGTCTCCATTTATTTTTTTTTCCGCTTTGCATTAATTTCTGTTTTGCATACTATGAAGGGTTCAGTTTTTAAATAAATTATCACTTTTGGGTTTTTCCTCACGTATTGGGAAATTTAAGAAAAAAAAGGAAATTTAAAAAATTCTAAATTGCTGGTAATCTTTAAACCTATCATTCAAAAAAAAAGTTACAAAAATAATGCTGATGTAAAGTAGACATACAACAAAAGCTATTTAATAACTATTCTGTGTGGTGTCACTATCGTTTATAAGGGTATAAAGATTCACCATTTGATATTGCAAATTTTTTCAAAATTTTTGAAAGACTGCCAATATTTTTGTAAGTAAACTCAAGTCTTATTGACCTAAATTTACTGTGAATTTATCATGAAGTACAAAATGTCATGCAAGGACAGTCTCAGAATCACTGGGATTGGAAAAATCATTCAACTTTATTACCACATACAGTTAAGTCCAGAACTATCTGGAAAGTGACCAATTCTTTGTGATTTCAGCTCTGCAGGCCACTATTACTTCAATTGCATCGCGGTGGTTTCAATTTAAGTGTAGATTAAGGTGATACTCTGCACTACTGAAGCACAGTGAGTGTAATTCTAATGGCCCCATACACATTACATAACTGTCGGCTAAACGATCATTGGGCTGACTGATATCTATTCTGACTCCCCCATACACTTGAACATTCAAGCTTTCCTGTGATCTCTATGAGATAGATGCCTCCAGACTCCTAGAGCGAATGATTATCTACAGGAATAACAAACAGATCAACATGCCAAATCTCTCTCTGCCCTGACATAAGCTTTGGGAGGCCTCCAAATACGTTATATAGTCGAACAATCCCCTTGAAATCAGTGTTCATCCAACTTTAATGTGAATGAGGGCCTGAAGAGATAATTTATTGGATTATAGTAATCCAGGAGTAGCCCAAAGTTGAAGTTGAGAGGTGTAGTGGGCAGCCATGAGTGGTATGAGGGAGCCCTGTGCCTTTGTCTACCTTTAAGTTGCCATGTTTGCTTTTACATTGATTGCCTATCCTTAGGATAGGTTGAAGAGATGGGTTGAAGAGATGGTTGAAGAGATGGGTTAGGGTCAGGATGATGACTGCGGTGAGGTTGTGGATGAGGTGGGACAGGAGCGGGTCAAGTGCATAGGTGGTGAGATGTGATCATGTGAGTAGAGTGGAAAGATGATCTTCTGTCATTTTGGAGAAGCTGAATTTGGAGGAAGAGAGCTGAGTAGTTGTGAGGAGGGACTGCGGGGATTGTGGCCAAAGCTTGCTCTGATGTTATCAATCTTCTGCTTGAAGAAAGAGGCAAAGTCCTCACCTGAGATCAGAGGAGATGGAAGTGGTGCTGGGGGACAGAGGAGAGAATTGAAAGTGTTGAATAGCTGTTTAGGGTTGTGAGATAGGGAGGATATGAGAGATGAGAAGTAGGAATGTTTTGCAGCTTTGAGTGTGTTTTTGAAATTGGTGAGGGACTGTTTATATGCAATGAAATGCTCAGTGGAATGAGATCTCTTCCATCTCTGCTCAGCAATCCTGGAAGCACATCTCAGTTTTTTAGCTTGGTTCGTGTGCCAAGGTTGCCCGTTGATTGTGCGAGTTTTGGTATGCGTGAGAGGGGTGGCTGATTCAAGAGCTGCATATATTGTGGTGTTATATAAAGTGGCAGCAGCCTCTGCATCGTGTAAGGAAGCTATGTCGTCTGCAAGAGAGAGAAACGACTGCAAAAGTGAGTGTAAATCAAGGTGTTTGAGATTTCTACGAGGGTGTGAAAGTTTGTGGGGAGGGGGTTGTGTTTTGAGAAGAGAGGAAAGAGCATGTGAGTAGGTTGTGGTCAGACAGGGGTAGAGGTGAATTAGAGAGGCTAAATAGGGAACAGCGGCAAGTGAAGATGAGGTCCAGCATGTGGCCATCTTTGTGAGTAGCTGTGGAGGACCATTGAGTGAGGCCGAAGGAGGAAGTGAGTGTTGAAAGTTTAGCGACAGATGAGTGGGAGGTGTCACTGGAGATGATAGTGGAGATGTCAGTGGAAAGGAAATGTAGTAGCCAGGTGGTGAAATGGTCAAAAAAGGTGGTGTCTGGCCCTGGGGGGCAGTAAATGACAGTCAGTTGGAGGTTGTAGGGAGAGTAGATGCAAATGAAATGCACCTCAAAAGAGGGGAGAGTAACAGAGGGTGGTAGTGAAATTGCGGTGAAGGAGCAATTGTTGGACAGTAGCAAACAAACTCCTCCACCATGCTTGTTACTGGGGCGGGAGGGTGAGACAGATGGAGACCACCGTAAGAAAGTGCAGCAGGAGAGGCAGTGTCAGAGGGGGTGAGCCAGGCTTCAGCGATGCCAAGGAAGGAGAGTTCGTTAGTGATGAAAAGATCATGGATTTTGGAAAGTTTATTGCAAACAGAGTGAGCGTTCCATAGAGCTCCTGTTAGAGGGGCTGGGTAAATGGGTATAAGGTTAGAAGGGTTGCGGAAATTTGTGATAGATTGTGGATGGGGGATAGAAGTGACAGTGGGAATATGGTGAGAAGGGCCAGGATTTGGAGAGATGTCACCAAAAATGAGAAGGAACAGGGAGAGTGTCATTAGGTGGGAGCAGGAGAGGCCATGAGATGGCTGTGTGTGTCTGGAGTCACAGGTGTTAAGTGGAGGAACAGATCAGAGGTGGAGGTGAGATGGGTGGGGAGAATGGAGGGAGAGATGACCAGTTCATTCCTGGGTGTAGGGATCAGAGGGGTAAGTGTTATAAGGGTGAAAGTGAACAGCAGCACAAACATTGTTTACAGAGTCTATGTATCCAGTTACCTTCTGTTCCCTTCCGGTCTAATTCGGGTCTAATTCATTGCATCATACTTATATGATACATACTTGTATTGATGCAGACAAAAGTCTTAGGGTACTTTCACACTTGCGTTGTTTTCCTTCCATCACAATCCGCCCTTTTGGAAAACAGCGGAATCCGTTAACGGATTCTGCTGTTTCCCATAGACTTGTATGGATGACGGATTGTGCCAAAAGGACCTGCGTTGCTTCCGCTGGGCGACGCTGCGTTGCTTCCGCTCAGCGGGAGGAACGCAGCATGTAACGTTTTTTTGAGTAGCGGAATCCTTAGGATTTCACTGCGCATGCTCTCTCTGTCTCCCTGCACCCGTAACCAAGGTAAATATCGGGTAACCAAGCAAAGTGCTTTACCCGATATTTACCCTGGCCACGTGTGCAGGGAGCCCGACACTTCCCCGCTTGGCTCCGCCCCCTCCCGCACTCCACTCCGCATGTATATATATACACACACACATACACACACACACTCACCTGTCCTCAGCGCCATGGCCCCGCTCGGCTCCACCCACTCCGCACTCCGCCCCCCACACACATTCTCGGCGGCCGAGCGATCAGCTGATCACCCAGCGCTGGGAGCGATCAGCTGATCACCCGACGCTGGGAGTGATCACCCGGCGCTGGGAGTGATCAGCTGATCACCCGGCGCTGGGAGTGAAAAGTTTACCCCCCCCCCCCGCCCGTGCTGGGAGCGATCAGCTGATCACCCGGCGACCGGCTGCTGGGAGCGATCAGCTGATCACCCGGTGCTGGGAGAGATCAGCTGATCACCCGGCGACCGGCTGCTGTGAGCGATCAGCTGATCGTTCACAATAGTCTGCCGCCGGTGAAACTGTGTAAAAAAAAAAAAAAGGCTGATTCCGTTGTTTTGTACAATCCGTTGCATCACTATATGCAACACATCCGTTGCATCCGTCACACAACGCAATGCAACGGATACCGTTCAACGCAAGTGTGAAACTAGCCTTATGCAGACACATACAAGTGCAATCAGCTGTGAAGGGGAGAGGTCATAACTTATCTATATCACTCAAATCAAAGCTGAGCCTAGATGGGGGGGATACCATAGCTAGAGTAAACAAGGGAGTCATAAAGAAAGTGGGGAGAGGGTGATGGAGTGGTCACTTACTAAGATACCAGATTGGCATATGCAGTAGAGTGAAGGGATGTCAGATCATAGGAAAGTAGCTTGAGTTCCCCGCCAGTCTTTATTTTCTGGTCAGAACCAATGAACATGTGAAAGCCAGTGATTTGTGACATGGAGGAGTTGTTTTATTCAGCAACTTTACTTATGTTCCAATGTATACTAAACAAGAGAATACACGTTTCCTCTTTTTACATTATCACATGGGATTCTTTATGATGTTTCATTGGTTAATCTTCTTCTCATTCAGGTCCCTATGATATTGAATCCTTTTAGTGGAGGTCTTTCACATAAGAGCATTTTCTAATTGACCCGCCAAGGATGGAAACGGACAGGGACAAGATGGCGGAGAGGATATTACACCTCACCCTAGAGATCCTCTTCCGGCTTACTGGAGAGGTGAGAGATTCTGATGACGTCACATTACATCATTCTTATCTATGGGAATAACAGATGGACAGAACTGGAGAGGTGAGGACTCTGGAAATGTCTGTAGTGAGATTTATTACTGTGTCTCTCCATAATCAGGATTACACAGTAGTGAAGAAGACCTCTAGTGAGCGCTGTCAGGACCCTGTGTCTGAGGGATGGGGAAGACCCCTGAGCCCAATCACAGGGCCTCCACCTCACCCCCTGATACCTGAGGACATCAATTACCAGAACATCCTAGAACTCACCTACAAGATGATTGAGCTGCTGACTGGAGAGGTGACACTGCTGGGAATGCTGGGACATTATACAGTAACGCTATGAAGGGATCGGGGGTGACGGTATCATTGTATGTGTCAGGTTCCTATAAGGTGTCAGGAATCAGATGTCGCCATCTATTTCTCCATGGAGGAGTGGGAGTATTTAGAAGGACACAAAGATCTGTACAAGGACGTCATGATGGAGGTTCCCCAGCCCCTCACATCACCAGGTAATAGACAGGACTAAATACACACGGCCTATAATTATCTGTATGTAAGGAATGAATTTAGTTATATGTGTTTCCTCCAGTTCTATCCAATGAAAGGACAACACCAGAGAGATGTCCCCGTCCTCTTCTCCCACAGGACTGTAAACAAGAAGATCCCAATGTTCCTCAGGATCATCAGGTAGATGGAGAGAAGGTGACATGAAATCTCCCTATGATGTGTAGACGGCTGTGAAGGTCTTGTGCTCAGTCTTGTTTTATCCTCCAGTATTATATGTTTTATACTTGTGTAATGAGAATGGTGGAGATGGCAGGATTAGAGCTGATCATAGATGTGACTTCTCCATCTGTCTCTGACTTTTAAATTATTTGTTTCAGGGTGAAGATCTGACCCATATTAATACTACAGAGACATATGTGAGGGACGATGAGTGGTTTAAAGAGGAAATTCCTACATATGACTACCCAGGTGAGTAGTGACCACTAAATGCAGAGAAGAGACTCTGTCACCGGCTGTGGCTGCTTTATCAGTAGTGTAGTCCAGCCATATCACAGTCATGTCCTCGCCATTTTGACATTGGACCACAAAATTCTCCTCCAACCATAACCGTTGCAATGACTTTATTATTTTGGGCATTTGAAGTCCTTCTGTTGGAGGGAGACCTGTTTATGCCAGAATTTACAGCCTAGAGGTTCCACTCTACCCAAGGATTTAGAAGACATTGACCCTTAGCTGCCCAGTTCTCCAAACTACAAAGCCAATTGACAGCATACTTGGAAAATTATGGGAAGAAAAATATCTGTATAATGATCCTCTAAGACAGGGGTGGGGAACCCTTTTACTGCCGAGGGCCATTTGGAAATTTCTAGCAACCTTTGGGGGCCGCACAAAATTATCAATGTGAAAATTACTCTGCTACATTTGGTCAAATAATTAACCTACAGTGGTGGTTGGAGCTGCTTCTCTTTGGTTCGGCAGTTAATTTCCGATGATATTGATCATGTTGCTTCTCATAACTGCTTTTCCAGGATTTTCTCGGTCTGGAGTGCAGTCAACTCTTTGTGCTAATAAGATTGGTAAATCATATACATCACATAGGAGACACTGGGACTGGTGTATATACATCACATAGGAGATGCTGGGACTGCTCTATATACATTGCAGGAGATGCCCCAGCCCCTCCTGTGATGCATATGCCCAAGCCCCTCCTGTGATGTACAGTATGTGCCCCCAGCGCCTCCACTGTGATGTATATGCCACCAGCTTCTCCTGTGAATTGTATGACTCAGCCCCTCCTGTGATGTATATGCCCCAGCCTCTCCTGTGATGTGTATGCCCCAGCGTCTCCAATGTGATGTATTTACCCCATCCCCTCCTGTGATGTATTTTAACCCATCACTCCTGTAATGTATATGGCCCCAGCATCTCCAACGATCTCCAACGTGATGTATATGCCCCAGCCCCTCATGTGATGTGTATGCCCCAGCCCCTCATGTAATGTATATGCCCCAGAGTCTCCCATGATGTATATGTCACAGGCAGGGCTGGAGCATACACATCACAGGAGACGCTGGGGGCATATACATCACAGGAGACGCTGGGGGCATGTACATCACAGGAGATGCTGGGGGGCATATACATCACAGGAGACCCTGGGGCATATACATCACAGGAGACTCTCGGGCATATACATCACAGGAGGGTCTGGGAGAATATACATTAGAGGAGGGGATAGGAGCATTTACATCACTGGAGGGGCTGAGGGCATATACATCACTGGGAGGCTTTGGGGCATATACATCACTGGAGGGGCTTAGGGCATATACATCACTGGGAGGCTTGTGGGCACAGACAGCACTGGGTTGCACAGACAGCATTGGGGGGCACAGACAGCATTGGGGGGCACAGACAGCACTGGGGGGCACAGACAGCAATAGGGGGAGCACAGACAGCAATGGGGGAGCAAAGACAGCACTGGGGGGGTACGGACAGCACTAGGGACACTGAGGGAAATAGACAACACTTGCAGAGCACAGACATCGCTAGGGGGCACAGACAGCATAGGGGAGCATGGACATCACTGGAGGCACAGCACTGGGGTTGGTACACAGCAATGGGGGGAGTCACACAGCCCTGGGAGAGGGCTGGCACACAGTTCTGAGGGAGGGGGCACACAGTCCTGGGGGGGCACACATCCCTGGGGAAGGGGATCACACAACACTATGGAGAGGCACATAGCCCTGGTAAGGTGGCACACAACCCTGGTGGAGTGGGCACATGGCACAGAGGGAGCGGGCCCACGGCACCTGGGAAGCGGGCACATAGCACAGTGAGAGCGAGCACAGGGGACGCAGGCACACAGAGCTGGAAGCCGTGAAACTACTGCTGATCTTCTTCTGTGGCATGGGGCACAGAGCGCTAACCCCGCCCACAAAGTAAGTCCTGAGCACACTGGCACTGACCAGCATTCAGCAGTGAATGCTAAATGCTCGTCCTTGAAGCACACATGCACACATGGGGATTTAAAGGGATGGCCACCGCATCTTGCCAGCTGATTCCCGGAGGCCGCAGAAAAGGTTATCCACCCTTGCTCTAAGAGAAAGCAGGGGGTGATGATTCTGTTGTCTTCCTAGAATCCTGATATGTTATTGGATGAATCTACCTTCTCTCCCTTCTATGCTGTTGAATGTGCTCATGAAGTCTCCAAAAGACTAGGTCCAGTCTGTCTGGAAAAACTTTGGTGTTGTGACCAATAGATCATTACATGTGCAGTTAAAGCTAAATGTGAATTTCCTTACAATAACAAAACATTATCCCTTCATCATGGCTTCAGTTTCTTTGAAAAAAATCAAAGGTACCCTGTCATCAGGTTTTTCCCGTATGAGCTGTGGCCACCACCAGTAAACTCTTATATACAGCATTCCAGAATACTGTATATAAGAGCCCAGGCAGCTCTGTATAACATATAAAACACCTTTATAATACACACCTAGGGGGTGGTCCGGTCCGATGTGGCTGTTCTCGGCCCGGCACCTCAACCATTTGTACTTCTGAGGCCCTTGTGCACGACGCGTCCTATGTCATCCACACAGGCCGGCACTGCGGTCCTGCGTATACGCACTTTGATATGCCCACTGAGGACAGATCAAAGTATTTTAGTGCGCATGCACGGGTGGTCTCTGACCTTTCCTCGAGCCTGCGCATTACAGTACTTTGCTCTGCCCTCAGCAAGCAGATCAAGGTTCGCCTGCGCAGGGCCGCAATGCCAGCCTATGTGGATGACTTAGGACATGTCATCTACAAATCCCTCAAATGAGGGAGGATGTGTTCGCTCAAGATGGAGGAGGCGCTGGACCTAGAGTAGCGACGCCCATCAAACTGGACCGCCCCCTAGGTGAGTATTATCAAGGTGTTTTTTTACGTTACACAGAGTGGCCTGGGCTCTTCTATACAGCATTCTGGAATGCTGTATATAAGGTCTCACTAGTAGTGGCCGCAGTTTATAAGGCAAAAACCTGGTGACAGGTTCCCTTTAACGTTCAAGAAAATTGCAATAAACTACACAAATAAAAGTTAGACCTACACTGTGTGCAGACTTATTAGGCAAATAAGTATTTTTATCACATGATAATTTTTATACCTGTTGTCCTACTCCAAGCTGTATAGGCTCGAGAGCCAACTACCAATTAAGTAAATCAGGTGATGTGCATCTCTGTAATGAGGAGGGGTGTGGTGTAATGACATCAACACCCTATAAAAGGGGTGCATACTTATTAGGCAACTTCCTTTCCTTTGGCAAAATGGGTGAGAAGAGAGATTTGATGGGCTTGCAGAGGGATGCAGCAGTCTTGAAATTGCTAAACTTTATTCGTTTCATGGTAAATAGTCAACAGGGTCACAAGAAGTGTGTTGGGCAAAAAAGGCACAAAATAACTGCCCATGAATTGGGGAAAATCAAGCCTTAAGCTGCCAAGATGACATTTGCAACCAGTTTAGCCATATTTCAGAGGTGCAACGTTACTGGAGTATCAAAAAGCACAAGGTGTGCCATACTCAGGGACATGGCCAAGATAAGGAAGGCTGAAAAACGAATACCTTTGAACAAGAAACACAAGATAAAACGTCAAAACTGGGTCAAGAAATATCTTAAGACTGATTTTTCAAAGGTTTTATGGACTGATGAAATGAGAGTGACTCTTAATGGGCCATATGGATGGGCCAGAGGCTGATCAGTAAAGGGCAGAGAGCTCCACTCCGACTCAGACGCCAGCAAGGTGGAGGTGGGGTACTGGTATGGGCTGGTATCATCAAAGATGAACTTGTGGGACCTTTTCGGGTTTAGGATGGAGTGAAGCTCAACTCCCAGACCTACTGCCAGTTTCTGGAAGAAAACTTCTTCAAGCAGTGGTACAGGAAGAAGTCGGTATCGTTAAAAAAACCCCATGATTTTCATGAAGGGCAATGCTCCATCACATGCATCCAACTACTCAACAGCGTGGCTGGCCAGTAAAGGTCTAAAAGATGAAAAAATAATGACATGGCCCCCTTGTTCACCTGATCTGAACCCCATAGAGAACCTGTGGTCCCTCATAAAATGTAAGATCTACAGGGAGGGAAAACAGTACACCTCGGAACAGTGTCTGGGAGACTGTGGTGGCTGCTGCACCGAATGTTGATCGTAAACAGATCAAGCAACAGACAGAATCTATGGATGGTAGGCTGTTGAGTGTCATCATAAAGAAAGGGGGCTATATTGATCACTAATTTTTTGGGGTTTTGTTTTTGCATGTCAGAAATGTTTATTTCCAAATTTTGTGCAGTTATATTGGTTTACCTTGTGAAAATAAACAAGGGAAATGGGAAAATATTTGGTTTTTATTAAGTTGCCTAATAAGTCTGCACAGTAATAGTTACCTGCACAAACAGATATCCTCCTAAAGGCCCCATTACATGCAACAACGGATTCCGTGACGCACATCCGGCATTGTTAGCGACGTCGTTGCGTGTGACAGCAAGGAACGACCGTTAACGATGGAAAATACTCACCTTATCGTCCATCGTTGACACGTCGTTCCTTTTTAAATAATCGTTGATTGTTGAGCACACAGGTTGTTCGTCGTTCCCGAGGCAGCACACATCGCTCTGTGTGACACCTTGGGAATGACGAACTGCAGCTTACCTGCTGCCGCTAGCAATGCGGAAGGAAGGAGATGGGTGGGATGTTACGTCCCGCTCATCTCCGCCCCTCCGCTTCTATTGGGCGGCCGATTAGTGACGCCGCACGAACCGCCCTCCTTAGAAAGGAGGTGGTTCGCCGGCAACAGCGGCGTCGCTAGGCAGGTAAGTCGGTGTGATGGCTCCAAACGATTTTGTGCGCCACGGGCAGCGATTTGCCCGTGACGCACAAATGACGGGGGCGGGTGCTTTCACCAGCAATATCACTAGCGATATCGCTGCGTGTAACACCCCCTTTAGTTAGCAAAATCTAAAACACCCACTCCAACTTCCATATATTCCAAATATTAAGCTTTGATATTTATGAGTCTTTTGGGTTGATTGAGAACATAGTTGTTGATCAATAATAAAAAAAATCTGCTAAAATACAACTTGCCTCATAAGTGTGCACATGATGTATGACACATCTCTGAGCAATGTATGGTTGAGGGTTGCATTGACTCTACATCATGAATTTCATGATGTTTTTGAATTAAGGAATTAAAATTACTGCACAATCTCTGCTGAAATAAAGAGCATTAATACTTTCTCTACGTTTCTGGTCATGACTCATAAGAGTTTATAATGCAACTAACCAGAATCCATTTTTCTAATTTGATCAGTGTCCCTTAAAGAAGTTGTCCAGTTACCAAAACGGATTTTTTTTTTCTCATAAATCTTGCTAATATGTGCCTGTCCACACATCTATTATGTTATTTCAGCAATATTACCTTTTATCGTGCTCTAGCAGCACACCCTCATTTCTGGTTCCAGCTCGGATGGGGTTAATCTCTCTCCTGACTTCCTGGGTTCAGTTACTACAACTCCCATAATTCTTAGGACTGTATCTAACACACCCACTCAGCTCTCCACCAAAAGGCTCCTCCCTGCCACTTCCCTGTGTGGAAGCACTGAGAGAAATCACACAGAGACAGCAGAAGCTCCCATCTCTGCACAACCAGGGAAAGAAAGCTGCTGTCTTCTGCTTGTTCTCATATAGTTCATAGTGTGTGTGTGTGTGTGTGTGTGTGTGTGTGTGTGTGTGTGTGTGTGTACAGAAATTATGATTATGGTGCTTTCACACATCAGTTTTTTGGAATCAGGCACAATCCAGTGTAAAAACTGATGCAATGGATCAGGCAAAAAAATCGGATCAGTTGCATCAGTTTTTAACATCAGTGCCTTCAGTTTTTGGATGGATCCATTGTGGTACTTGGCATGCTCAGTAGAAAAAAACAGAATCAGTCGCTGTAATGCGTTGTATGCCACTTTACGATGGATCCAGCGCCCTTAGGCCTTCATTGCACATGACACCGGATTCGGCGCTGTCCGTTTTTTTGCCGCTGCCAAAAAACGTTGCATACTGCGTCCTTTCCGGCAGCTGGACACATAGATTTCGCTGGATCTGTGCACAACGGATGCAACACAAGGGTATCAGGCACAATCCAGCGCTAATACAATTCAATGCGGAAAAAAACGGATTTGGCTTTATCCGTTTTTCGCCAGATTGTGCCTGATGGCAAAAAACTGATGTATGAAAGCAGCCTTAGCCGGCAAAACATGTGAAAAAAAGAAATAATTGAGGAAAAAAATAATGGGGTCATGAGATTGCTTTTTCCCCTCTTGCCTAGTTTCTGTGTGTCATCCGTATCATCTGTGTGGCATACATTTTGCAGGCTACTTTCACATCAGCGTTTTTTTGCCTATAGGCAAAAAAACGCAAACCGCATAAGACCGGAACCTGTGGATTAAAGGTGCAGCGCATGCAACCGCAATTGTTTTTTTTACCGGATCCTTCTGCAGCAGGACACAGAATTTATCGGCCGGCACTGGAGTCAGCTGACTCCTGATCTAACAGGCCACACACGCTGTGATGGATACAGGTTAACAGCAGTCATTACCTGCTGCCGATCACGTGTGACTGTGCGGGCTGTGTGGTCAGGAGTTCAGCTGAGTTCAGATCAGCTAACTCCATTGTCGGCCGATTACTTCTGTGTCCCGCTGCATCCATCGCAGCGTGTGCGGGCTGTGAGGTCAGCTGAGTTCAGATCAGCTGACTCCAGTGCCAGAATGAACTCAGCTGACCTCACAGCCCGCACACGCTGCAATGGATGCAGAGAGACAAGGGGGCACAGAACAAGTAATCATCCGATACTGGAGTCATCTGATTACTTGTTCTGCTGGCTGTGTGGTCAAGAGGGGTCACTGCTTGGGGCTACCTTCACTGGCAATGGAAAATCCAGGCAAGACCTTTTTTTTCCATATAAAGTTTTTTGCCTAAAAACTAAAAAAAAAAACAAAACAAATAATGACATGGGCTTCGCCATATTTTTTGTATGCCAGCCAGGTACAGCAGGCAGGTACGGGCTGCCCCCAACCTCCAGCTGCCTATTTGCACCCGGCTGGGAACAAAAAATATAGGGAAGCGATTTTTTTTAAATTATTTCATGAATTTCAAGCTTTCTGGCACCCCCGCTGCGAATTGCAGTCCACAGCTGCCCCAAAAAATAACGCTTTCATCGAAGCGCCATCTTCTGGTGCTGTATCCAACTCTTCCAGTGGCCCTGGTGCCAGGTGGCACACTGGGTAATGAGGGGTTAATACCAGCTTTGTTTTACCAGCTGGTATAAAGCCCGAGATTCTTAATGTCACGCCAAGTTTGACTCGGCCATTAAGAATCTCCAATAAAGGGTAAAAAAAAAGACACCACACAGAGAAAAAATACTTTATTAGAAATAAATACACAGACACATTAGTGACTCCATCTTTATTACTCCCTCTCACCCCTCCACGATAGAAATTTCTGTACTGACAGAGAGAGAAAAGAGAGAGAGAAAAGAGAGAGAAAACAAAAAGAGAGAAAAAGAGGAAAAAAGAGATGGAAGAGAGAGAGAGGGAAGAGAGAGAGAGGGAAGAGAGAGAGAGGGCAGAGAGGTGCTCTGTTACATTCTGTGCTGCATGTCTCCACCTTGAGAAAGTTGGTCCCATGCAGCACAAGTCACAGTGTGCAGTAACCTGGTCCCATGCAGCACGGCAGGTGACAGAGCAGAGCAGTGACATGATAGGAATTTTTTTCATGGTTTGCTGATTGCTGGATTCCTTCTTTCTACTACTTTTGTGGTATACTTTTGATATGGCTGGCTTCCTGTCAGCTCCTCTTAATACATCTGATTGGATGAGTGATATGGAAGAGGTGTTCTCTGAGACTTCCGAATTAAGTAAGATACTGGCCAAACCCAGCATCAAAAATATTTTTACAGAACTGTTGTGTTACAAAGACCATCTGAAATCATGGTGGGAGGTGAAATCCTTGGAACATTATATAAAGAGTGGCATTGTCCCAAGGGGGTCTAAGGATTCCCCTTACACCTGCACCTAGGTGAAGGACTCAAGCATTGTTAGAGAAATGGTGCAAGGAGTCAATAGCGTCATCGATTCGCTTCATGACAATCCTCTTAGAGGAAGAAAAATTGACCCTAGAGGAATAATCTAAAAAACTTGAGGCTCAAATTGAAAAAGCCCGTGAATATAAATCAGATCCTGATTTCAGTAATAAAGAGACCACATTAAAATCAACGGTAGAGAAGTACCAACAGGAGCTCAAGGAAAGAAAACATAGACATTACGTACGTGATTTGGCTGACTTTAAAGATAATAAAGCCTATTTTGCCTTGGAGCCGTACGAACATACAGGTGATCCTTCCTCCTCAGACGCAGATACCTCTGATACCAAGTATCGGCAAAGAGAGGGTGGTTTAAGGGCCAATAGAGGAAGGGGCAAATTCAGGAGGAATAAAAATAAGAATAAAAAATGGGAGGAAAGAAGGGGGAGTCAAAGATTTCCACCAGTTGGAGTACCCTTAGGGGAATCCTCTACCCCATCCTCATCCTCAGCCTCTTCCTCCACTCCGGCCCCTTTTTTAGAGGGAATAGATGGAATGTCATACCAACTACGTACACGGCTAGTGGGAGTACAGAAAAAACACTAGGGACAGGATCTGATGATGATAGGCAGCGGGTTATTAACCTGTCTTCATACACTCTATCTAGTGATGAAGAAAAGGTGCTGGCTGCCGGCTTAACATTTGTTTCGACCACACGGTGCGATCTGTTTTTATGGATTAAAGATATTAATTTGTTTCTCAGAAAATTGAAGTGGAAGAAACATTTTGTAATCAATGACAGAATTAAATGTCAACAATTGGGTATTCCTCTCGAATCCCTCAGTGATGTTAGGGTTTTGGCTGGACTTGCAGAGGAGAGTGACCTTGAAATAGGGGAGGGTCCTTTTTCAGAATTAAGACCTAAGAGCTTACGATTACCACCACCTGGAGAATACAGTAACATTGACATATTTGCTAAACTGGTCTCGGCTGAGATCAGTAAAATAAACCCGAAAAAGAGCTGCTGTGAGGCCAATCTGGGGCAGTTGGAAAGGGAGGCATTGTTATCCCTGGAAAAGAAGAAAAACATCGTAATTAAGCCCTCCGATAAAGGAGGGAACACAGTTATTCTTGATGTAGAAAAATACAGGAGTATGTGTTACTCTATTCTCCATGACTCTGAGACATATGAGATATTGAAGGGGGATCCTACCAAGGATTATGCCAGTGAACTGTTGGAAATTTTGACACATGCATTGGACGACCTGCTAATCTCCAAAAGTGAACTAGACTTTATGTATCTTAAATATCCGAGAATAGCAACGTTCTATTCACTTCCAAAGATACATAAAGGCATCGTGCAAGGTCGACCTATAGTCTCTGGTATAGAGGCACTGTGTCAGAATGTTAGTGTATATCTGGACAAACTTCTGCGCCCTTTTGTGACATCATTGCCATCATACATTAGGGATACTGCTGATCTAATTGGGAAGTTGGAAGGAATTCATGTAGAACAGGGCACCATCTTAACATCAATAGATGTAGAAGCCCTATACAGCAGTATCCCTCATGAAAAGTGTATCGATGCAGCAGAATACTTCCTAAAGAGTAGGGGGAGTCATATTGGGCCTCATAACACCTTAATTATAAAATTGCTGAGGTTTGTTCTAGGACACAACTACTTCCTGTTTAACAGGAAGTTCTACCACCAACTCAGGGGCACAGCAATGGGGAGCCCATGTGCCCCCACATATGTTAATTTTCTCCTGGGTTGGTGGGAGGACACAGTTGTCTTTAGGAACGAGGATGTCATCTGGACCCCCAGGATTCTATTCTGGGGGAGGTACATTGATGACATCCTCGTCCTGTGGTCGGGTGACCAACACTCCTTCAGGTCGTTCGTGGAACATCTTAATGCGAACAATCTCAATCTGAGATTTACTTCGGAGATAGGGGGTGACAGGATTTCCTTTTTGGATCTATATATTAAGAGGAATCAGGATGGCTATTTGGATACGACTATCTATAGGAAACCCACGGCAACCAACAGCTTGTGACGATGGGAGAGCTGTCACCCTACAAACCTGAAGAGAGGCATCCCAAAGGGACAGTTCCTTCGATTGCGGAGGAACTGTTCAAGTTTGGGAGACTTTCAGGTACAATCCAATAATCTCAGACGCAGGTTCAGAGACAGAGGGTATCCGATGGGGGTGATCAATAAGGCTTACAACTTCGCCGGAGGTAGACATAGGACTGAACTGATTGTGCCCCGACAGAAGACTGAGACTGATGGCCTGACTAGACTGATCGGTACTTATGACGATCAAACAGACAGAATTATAGCCATTTCGAATCACCAAGACCTGTTGGGACATGGCTAGACAGGAGACCTATTGGGACCTTTAGATGTGGTTCTTGTAGTTTCTGTAGGTTTCTTGACCCTTCAAAAACGTTTACGAGTGCTGTGACAGGGAGAGTATTTGCCAATAGAGATTTTGCGAACTGTAAGACTACAGGCGTGGTCTATATGTGCACCTGCCAATGTCCCAAAAATTATGTGGGCAAAACCAAGAGAGAGCTAAGAGTAAGGATAGGGGAGCACATTGGGGACATTCTTCACAAAAGAGACACTACGCTAGCCCGGCATGTAGTCCAGTATCATAATGGGGACACAAAAAGTGTCCTTTTTAAAGCAATTGAGACTGTCCAGAAACATGAAAGACTGGGTGACTGGAATAGGTTAATCCTTCAGAGGGAAACTAGGTGGATTTATTTGCTGCGGAGTATGAGCCCGGATGGTATAAATGAACAGCTTAATTTCACGAGTTTTATATAATCTATGAACTCTCACCATAAAAAATGATATTTGGTAGTGATGGGACCCCCTCTTTTTAACATTTACTTACAGGAGATGATTTATCTATTGGAACAGGCAGGAATGCCTTTGTGCTTATTGTCCTGATTGGACGAGCAAGTGTTAATGTGTGGTGATTAAATTATATCGCCTTTATTTCGTTTGTTTATTACAATAAATAGCCCGATCGGACTCTCTGGGTCCTTGATTATTGATTTTTATGATCTGCCTATAATTTATTATAATAACTTCCCCACGGAACGGTACTTCTGGGTTGTTAATGGAGGAGGTTCACAGGTGGAACGCACTGTGCGTTCCACATGTCGTGACTTCCGGTGTGTCGTCCAGCGAGCGTGGCCTTGTGGGTCACCTTGGTTTCCTGTGTGACGTCAGAAGGACCTGCCACCGGAAGTAACCGCACGCGAATTGGCGCGGAGGTTTAAAACATATGGACGGTAAGATTCCTGGAGGCGAGGTGATATGGGGCCGACTGAGCTGATTTAAGTAGAGGTGGTTTATGGTATGGTGAGGCATTATCCCTGACACCATCAATGAGATAGGACCCAGACTGTACGGTCCTGTGTGACGCCACCAGTCACATTAACAACCGTATTCCCATTGTGTTACTGGCCATGTGGACTTATAATCTGAACATCTCCTGATGAACCCCCAGATACCCTGAGGGAGAAACGCGTTGGGATGGATAAGTACTATAATTCTATTTATATGTGCAGGCATTGAGGTATTGCATGACTCTCAGTTTATGTGTATTAACATGTTTCTTGGGATATAAGAATACTTCTTTGCCTGAAGGGAGCCATTTTATCTGAACCTTATCTAAATCATATAGTTGGTCTAATCTACCTTGTGTGATACTTTTCTGACCATAGAGAGTTGTTACCTGTCAACCACTTGACCTGCACATTACACGTACACAATTTATGGTGATGGTGGTAGTGTATTGTAGATTGGAGGGTCAGTAAGGGACAGCCGCGGAGGAGTGGGGGCACCGAGTGTTACGGTGTTTACACTCCGCTGGTAGGCAGGGGAAAGTCATAGGGCTAGTTTTAGCCTACCCCCACCCCCATCCAATATCTCTAACATCGATATCTGGCGCACTTGTCCCTCTCACCTATCCATCCACCTTTTAATGGCTATTTATGTGACTGCACTGACAGTTATTTTAGTGAATTGACTAATAAAGATTGGTATTTTAAATAGGATTTTTTTTCAAGGTTTGCTGATTGCTGGATTCCTTCTTTCTACTACTTTTGTGGTATACTTTTAATAAGAGGTTAATACGAGCTTTGTTTTACCAGTGGCATGCTCTGCTCTGACACATGCGGTGCTGCATGGGATCAGCTTGTCAGTCTCTTGCTGCGTCCTGTAGTGCTGGTTGGAGTATATGATCACACCGCCCGACACCGCACGTTCTCTGACATCAGAGCAGAGCGGGCGAGTGGATGGTGAGATCACATACTTATGTGACAGGGGGTTTCAGCTGGAGAAACCCTCCCGTATTCCACACTGGCGCCCCATGCCTCACCAATCTGCCGGACGCTTAGGGGCCCTTTGCACACTATGACATCGCAGGTGCGATGTCGGTGGGGTCAAATCGAAAGTGACGCACTTCCGGCATCGCTCTCGACATCGTAGTGTGTAAATCATTTTAACTACGATTACCGAGCGCAAAAGCGTCGGTATCGTATGATCGGTGTAGTGTCAGTCACGATGTTGTTCCTCGTGTTCCTGCGGCAGCACACATCGCTGTGTATGAAGTCGCAGGAGCGAGGAACATCTCCTACCTGCGTCCCGTCTGCAATGCGGAAGGAAAGAGGTGGGCGGGATGTTTACGTCCCGCTCATCTCCGCCCCTCCGCTTCTATTGGCTGCCTGCCGTGTGACGTCGCTGTGACGCCACACGACCCGCCCCCTTAGGAAGGAGGTGGGTTGCCGGCCAGAGCGACGTCGCAGGGAAGGTGAGTGCATGTGAAGCTGCCGTAGTGATAATGTTCGCTATGGCAGCTATCACCATGATATCGCAGCTGCGACGGGGGCGGGGACTGTCACGCTCGGCATTGCAGCATCGGCTTGCGATGTCGTAGTGTGCAAAGGGCCCCTTAGCCCTCTTCACCACTCCACACTGGCATCCCGTACCATGCTCCTGATCCTCCCTCAATACTGGGCTGTGACGTGTGGTAGTCAATTACTGTGAGTGGCGCCAGCATCCCCTGACGTAACGTCCAGTTTGAGAGCCCGGTACTTGACGGGACTTCAGAGGATACTAGCGGCCACAGCACCAGGGGGTCATGTGACTGGCACTGAGCGTGCAGGATAGCGCCGCTCAGTGCCAGAACTTCAAATAGAAGCCAATGAAGAAGTGACCTAAAATTGTAAGTTGCACTCATAAAGAAGACAAAAAAAAATCGGTGAACCACCCCTTTAATATGATGATAACTTTGGAATGCTTCTTCTTCTCCAAGGTTTTCCGAGATTGTTTTAAATTTAAAAAGATTATTAATTTTCAAAGTTTTAATCTAGATGGCCTTAAAAAATATAGTGATGCTGCACAAAAAATAAATAACATTTACCAGATTTCTAATTTATATCTGTAGCATTATTCAAAATCTTTGTTATTTTTTAGGATAACAGAAGGCTTATAAGTTTAGCAGCAAGTTGATAAATGTTCAATGAAATTTACAAGGCCTATTTTTTGGGGGGACCAAGTCATTTTGAAATGACTGAGGGAACTATAGTTTAGAAAATGACATTCTTCATAGTATCAAAAACTAGAGATGAGCGGACCTGAATTTTAAAATTTGGTGTTTGTACCGAACACAGACTTAACAAAAAAAATAATTGTTCGAGTTCAGAGTTTGGATGCTTTACGTATGCAAACCACTCAAGCGAGCTTCGGTGTGCTCGAGTACGCTCGGTGCTCGGCTGCTTGCAGTGTTTGAATGGCTCTTACTGGGGGTAAAATCAGCATTATCAGATGTAGTGTGTACAAAAAAACCCGGCCTACCCCGGAAGTGCTCTGTTTTTGGGTGCATTTGGGTGGAGACCTAAACTGCCTAATCAGTGGCTTCAAATGAGGTTCAGATCAACCTTGGGTCCAGAACAGAACGTTATCTAAAGTCTATATGGAGAGAAGGTATGCACACCAGTGACTATGTAAGGGGAATATATGAAAAGCAGAAACTGCTGTGTGAATACTGACATGAAAAATCCAATATGTAAGAATGAAAATATGAAAAATGGAATCTGCAGAACTGCCATGAACATATGAATAAAGAGAAATTTAGCTATTGAATTAATCAATGGAACAGAGCCCCAACACTACGCCAAAGTATTTCTCTACGTTGGGGTCCCTAGCTAGTGTGTGTCCTCTCATGCAGTTAAAAAACTTACCGTGTATGGGAAGCTGAGACCCAGGCTATATATGCGTATGATATGGATTGGCAATAGGTGTGGGTGGGGAGGATTCACAAACGAAAGACTATAAATCAATCAAGAATTAACGTCTGGAACACCATTCTGAGTCTTAACTGGGTGCAAAAACCTAAAAAATCTACACTATATGGAGAGAAGGTATGCACACCAGTGACTATGTAAGGGGAATATATGAAAAGCAGAAACTGCTGTGTGAATACTGACATGAAAAATCCAATAGCTATATGTCAGAATGAAAATCTGAAAATGGAATCTGCATTACTGCCATGAACATATGAATAAAGAGAAATTTAGCTATTGAATTGATCAATGCAACAGAGCCCCAACACTACGCCAAAGTATTTCTCTACGTTGGGGTCCCTAGCTAATGTGTGTCCTCTCATGCAGTTAAAAAACTTACCGTGTATGGGAAGCTGAGACCCAGGCTATATATGCATATAATGTGGACTGGCAATAGGTGTCGGTGGGGAGGGTTCACAAACGAAAGACTACAAATCAATCAAGAATTAACGTCTGGAACACCATTCTGAGTCTGAACTGGGTGCAAGAACCTAAAAAATCTACACTATATGGAGAGAAGGTATGCATACCAGTGACTAAATAAGGGGAATATATGAAAAGCAGAAACTGCTTGTGAATACTTGTGAATAATATTCATTATCTAAAGTCTGGCTGAACTCGCAGAACGCATACTTCCACGAGTCTGCTCTTCTCTATCAAAAACCACATACATCATCTATCAGGAAGTGGAATCAAAAAGTACGGTAAATGTTTTTTTCACTAAAATGTTTATGTAGAGTCAATTTTTTTCATTTTCACATAGGTGGATAGGAAAAAATTGGAGCCCATTGTTTGAGTGTACAGGAGATGTCAGAATGAAAGAAGTGCCATTTGGCTATTGGAATGCAGATTATGCTAGAATAGTTTGCAGGCATCGTTTCACTATTTGCAAAAGCTTTAATGTGACAAAATGGTAGAACACCAGAACCATTGAAAATACTATAAACTAATTCCATTTTGGAAATTTTACCCTTCCATGAATTCATCTATAAGAGTAGTGATTATTTTGACTCCATAGAGTTTTTCTGGAAATTAACGTGCAGTGGATGTTGCATGGTGAAAATTTGATGCTCCTCTAAGGAGACAAATTGCACATGGCAAGACAGATGGGAAGGGAAATATTGCCTCTAAGGATAACCAAGAAGGGCAACTCCTGATACTTACCCTAGGCAACCCTGAGCTCCTTGACATCCCTACACTGGTTCTTTCAGCCGGTGCATCGTTCACATTCCTATCCATGTCTTACCCTAAGCTCGGCCCTGACTAATGCACAGACAACGTTAAAAGAAACTTCAGCTATCTCCAGAAACTAGTACAAAGCAACTTTCACACAGATGCCAAGGTATAGCAGACTATCACTGGCAATTACCCAAGCTAAATAGTGCTTTACACGCTGCGACAACGCTAACGATATATTGTTGGGGTCACGGTGTTTGTGACGCACATCCGGCGTCGTTAGCGACATCACAGCATGTAACACCTCTGAGCGACCTAAAACGATCGCAAAACAGGTAAAAATTGTTGGTATTGGAGAGGTTGCTCCAACACCAAAAATCATTGACAGGTGAGTAGCGAGGTTGTTTGTCGTTCCTGCGGCAGAACACATCGCTATGTGTGACACCGCAGGCACGAGGAAACTCACCGTACCTGCGTCCCGCCAGCAATGAGGAAGGAAGGAGGTGGGCGGGATGTTTGGCGCGCTCATCTCCGCGCCTCCTCTGCTATTGAGCGGCCACTTAGTGACGTCGCTGTGACGCCGAACGAACCGCCCACTTAGAAAGGAGGTGGTTCGCCGGTCACAGCGACGTCGCTAGGCAGGTAAGTAGTGTGACGGGTGTAAGTGATGTTGTGCGCACAACTGACGGTGGTGGGTACGCTCGCTAGCGAGATCAGTACCGATATCGCAGCGTGTAAAGTACCCTTAAGAGGCGAGTATTTATGCCAGAGGGGGGTGGATAGACCAGGACGGAAAGCCTTGGGAGACAAAAGAACAGCTTTAACCTTTGCAGCACTAGCACATGAGAAATCTGCATGGCTAACTGGAAAGCAAAACAGCTCCAACCAGTACGGGTGTGCATGTAGTAGTCATGTGCCCCAACCTTTTGGAGACCAAAAAGAAGTTGGGGGGATGCATATAGAGGCTCTTTCTGTTGTGGTAGCTCTGTGACAGAAAATTGCAAATATGCCATTTTATTACCCAAACATAGCACCCAGGTTGTGTTCCAGGAAATTCAGTGGGTTCTTCTCACTACAGCAATGCCAAATACATACAGTGGGTACGGAAAGTATTCAGACCCCTTTAAATTTTTCACTCTTTGTGTCATTGCAGCTATTTGGTAAATTCAAAAAAGTTCATCTTTTTTTCTCATAAATGTACACTCTGAACCCCATATTGACAGAAAAAAAACAGAAATTAGAAATTTTTGCAAATTTATTAAACAAGAAAAACTGAAGAATCATATAGTCATAAGTATTCAGACCCTTTGCTCTGTATTGAGTAGAAGCACCCTTTTGAGCTAGTACAGATGTATCTGGCGGGGGCACAGACCATGGCAGGGGGGCTGCTCGAGACGCTCTGATCCGGAATCGTGGCTGTGGCTCGAGTGGCAGCCGGACCCGGGCTCGTGCAGCAGCCCGTCTCCCACAACTGAATAAAGGGGTTATTTACAGGGGAGAGTTTGTCAGTGACGCCACCGGTGGGTTGCGGTGATTGTTGGTGACACCAACGCTGCCTTGGTATGGGGTGCTCGGGGCTGATACTGACCGCGGCTAACTTCTTTAGACATTATTGGTAAAAAATGCTTTTTAATATCTACAGCGGCATGTGTTGGTCCTATTTGGGACAGTAAAGGTCTGTTCAGACACACCGTTTATCGCTCTCCTGAAGATGAGGAAACGCGTCGAGAGTGGAGCCCAGACGTGATTTTTTCAGCTGACAGATATATCAGATCCTTAAGCAATACCTGGGAGGACCGGGGGATCTGGTAATTGTCAGGTTCTGTCTGACAGCGATAAAAAGGGACACAATATCATGTCTGCAGAAGACTGGTGAGACGCTTCCTTTTTTTATTTTGATCTAGAGGATATTGATCTATACTATTATCGCTGCCTTTCTAATAGTGGTGTACTGTTGCCTCGTAATATCTATAAGGTAACCACATGGTATTACACCACAATACATGTGGCACGTGCTGCGCATGGTTTGTTTATGTTGTTTGTTGATATTTTAAATAATATTTATTAAAAGTTAATTTTTAGGCGTATTGTTTGAGCTGGGTACTTAGCTATACTTATGCTTCTGAAAGATGCAAAAAGGTAAAAGCATAACATGTAAAACTTTTGAACATTTCATTCCTTTTCAGGGAGGCACATTTCTTGAACGTTATGCAACCAAACAGTCCCTTTCCCACCAGTCCACCCCAAAGAGTCCCAAAGTCCAGAACCCTTTGGCCTGGAGGTTAGCCACCGGTTTTGTTAGTTGCTGGGCCTCGGCCGACTCAACCGCAGGCCCTTCCTCCAACCAACGTCTCCAGCGGGTGTTACAGACCTGGTGGTGGAGAAACAAGAAGACAAACGGGGAAAATATATACAATAACCCAAGAAAGTTTTTGGACGGCCTCTGCCAGTCCTGAGGCCCAGGTCCATTGATAATAACAAAAGGGGCAAGGCTGGATTAACTGGGGAAAGGAGGTAGCCGGGTTCCGCTACCTATTACTTCTTTTCATCTTTTTGGTGAAGGTGACGGTGGGACCCGAGGCATGGTTTCTCGTCAACCATTGCCCACCTTTTCACATCAAGGGCAAAACACCCCCGCTCTCCACAATGCCTGGTGTAGCTGACCATATCTACGGGTTCCAGATTCCGATCTTCATGGCTGGTGGGCAGATGAGGGGCTACATCCATCCAGTGTAATACTATTGTATGTATTGAGGATTTCGATTGCGTTAGGGCAATGACAACCAGAGACGAGTTCTTGGTGCAAAGACGTTTATAATATGCAACCACGGTATGTACATAAACGGAACAAAAACACAGCAGAACATAAAACACAGGAAATACCTTCCAGGATCGGAGCGAAGGGGAATTCCCGGGACCACGCACCGGACTCCCCCAGGGAGACCACCAAGAGCGAACCCCTATACAGGGACTGTCTGGCAATCACCCCAGAAGGCCTAAATGCGCAGCAGCCGGGACACAAAGGGCAATAGGTATAGTCCAAAAATATCCGTACGTGATGAGAGTCCAGAGTGGTTACGAACCGGAAGGAACCGGGCAGAAGTGCTGACCAAAGACGGCAGACGGAGTCCGGGCACAGCTTGATGAGACCAGGTGAAGTCCAGAGTCGGTGTCGGTTGATTTTCAAGAGGATCCAAATATTAATCAGGAACCAAGAGCAGCAGAGCAGGAGTACACAGCAAACAGTATACTCAGGCACTGGACTAAGCTTAGGGGCGGCCTTTTAAACAGATGGACAGGAAGTAGGGCAACAGAACAGCAAACTCCATGTTAACAAAGGGCAAGCTCTTTCAAAAGAGAACTGGGAATCCCGGAACTCTGACAGTACTCCCCCCCCCCCAGAAACGGCCTCAGGACGGATCAGGGCCTGGCTTGTCCGGGTACCGTCGATGAAACTGAGCAACCTTCCGGGGCGCTCGAATGTTACCCACAAGTTCCCAGGAATCGTCCTCGGGGGAGTACCCCTGCCAACGTACCAGATACTGAAGCCGATGCCGATGGAGCCGGGAGTCAATGTCTTCAACCACGAACTGTTCCTGGCCGTCAACCATCACAGGCGGAGGAGGAGGCACGATACGCCCAGGAAACGTATTAGGGGAGACAGGTTTGAGTAGAGAAACATGAAAGACCGGGTGTACCTTCAAATGGTGCGGCAACCTCAGCCGACAGGCAACAGGGCTCACGATCCCGGTGATCTTAAACGGACCGATGAATTTCTGCCCCAGCTTCTGCGAAGGAACACTCAATTTCAGATTATTGGTGGATAACCACACTGAGTCCCCTACCTTATACATGGGTGCCTGTTTCCGGTGAGTGTCCGCCGACTTCTTGTAACGCTCCTGAGCCGAAGCCAAAGAGTCCTTCAAAACCTCCAGATTCTGTCGTAGCTCCGTCACTCTGTCCTCCACCGCTGGCACCGAAACCGCCACCGGTGACCTAGGCAAAACATTCGGATGGTAACCCAAGTTAGCGAAAAAGGGCGTTACCTTAGTGGAGCTGCTCTGAGTGTTGTTATATGAGAACTCCGCCAAAGGAAGCAGCTTCAACCAATCATCCTGCAGATGGCTGACATAACACCATAGGTACTGCTCCAGGGTTTGATTAGTCCGTTCGGTTTGCCCATTTGTCTGAGGATGGTATGCAGAGGACAAACAGACATCAATACGGAGTGCCGAACAAAACCCCTTCCAGAATTTAGACGTGAACTGCACGCCCCGGTCAGAGATGATCTCATCTGGTACCCCATGCAATCGAAATACATTCTGGATAACCAAATCCACTGTCTCTGCGGCTGAGGGAAGACCGGTACATGGAATAAAGTGAGCAGCTTTGGTCAACCGATCCACCACCACTAAAATGGTATTGTTACCGCCTGAGACTGGCAATTCCACAATAAAATCCATGGAGATGGATCCCCAAGGGCGAGATGGAACGGGTAACGGTTGAAGGAGTCCCGTAGGAGCCACACGAGGGACCTTGCACCAGGCACAAACCACACATGAGTGGACATAGTCTTTCACATCCTTTAAACAGGTTGGCCACCAGAAAAAACGACTCAGAAATTCTTGCGTCTTCTGTACCCCCCTATGACCTGCCAACACGGAGTCATGGACCAATTTGAGAACCCGAAGTCTTACAGCCTCCGGGACATAAATACGTCGCTCTCTCAACCACACACCATTCCAAAGGACAAGAGTCACATCATTCGGGGGGGCAGCGAGAAATACGTCACCATCATAGGCCAGCTTGATGTCCTTCCACAAGTCCTGGTCCTGGATTACTCCAACGAAATTGGCATCAGATAACACGGTCTGAGACGGGGTTCCAGGCATGGAGTCCATGGCGTGGATTCGGGACAAGGCATCGGCTTTCCCATTACGTGAACCTGGACGGTATGTAACGATAAAATTGAACTGGTTAAGGAACAAGCTCCAACGGGCTTGCCGTGGAGACAGGCACCTGGCAGATTTAAGGAATTCTAGGTTACGATGGTCTGTGAGAACTACCACTTGCTGCGCTGCTCCCTGTAAGTGGTGTCTCCATTCCTTAAAAGCTGCAATAATCGCCAACAATTCCTTGTCCGCAATGTCATAGTTCTTTTTTGCAGGGGACAACCGGCGAGAAAAGAAAGCACACGGATGCAAGAGACTCTTGTCCCCAGTTCTTTGGGAAAGGATAGCCCCTAATGCATAATCGGAAGCGTCGACTTCCACAATGAAGGGGAGTGCGGGATTCGGGTGTATTAGTATTGGTGCTGAGGTAAAACAAACCTTGAGACGATTGAAAGCTTCCTGGGCCTGGGCGGACCACACAAACTTCTGTCCTTTCTTGGTTAACAGAGTGATAGGACGGACGATCTCTGAAAAGTTACGGATAAAGCGTCTGTAAAAGTTGGCAAAACCGACAAAGCGTTGTACCTCCTTGATGTTTCCTGGTTCCGGCCAGTCTAGAATTGCTTGTATCTTGCCAGACTCCATGTTCAGTCCCTGAGGAGAGATGACATATCCTAAGAATTGTATTTTTGAGCAATGGAATTCGCACTTCTCCAGTTTAATATACAGGTGGTTATCCCTCAGTCGGGTAAGTACTGTTTTGACGTGCTCCTGGTGTTCCTGTAGGGAATCAGAAAAGATCAATATATCATCCAGGTAAATCACCATGAATTGGTCCATTATATCCCTAAAAATATCGTTGACTAGGTGTTGGAAAGCCGCAGGAGCGTTACAAAGTCCAAAGGGCATCACTAGATACTCATAATGTCCATACCGACATCTGAACGCTGTTTTCCACTCGTCCCCGGGACGTATGCGGAGTAGATTATATGCCCCACGGAGATCCAATTTAGTGAATATCTTTGCCTGTTGTACTCTCTCCAATAGCTCAGGAATCAACGGTAACGGATACCGGTTCCGGATGGTTATCTTATTTAGTTCCCGGTAGTCGATACAAGGTCTCAGAGTCCCCTCTTTCTTTTTCACAAAAAAGATGGGTGCCCCTGCTGGTGAGGTAGAAGGGCGAATAAATCCCTTGGCTAGACTTTCATCGATGTAATCCTTTAGTGCTTCTAACTCAGGTGCCGCCAACGGGTAGACATGACCAAACGGGATCTCTCTGCCCCTGGGAGTAAGTCTATGGGACAATCATACGGTCTATGCGGGGGAAGCCGATCTGCTTTTCTTTTGTCGCATATATCAGCGAAGTCATGATAAACCGGGGGTAGAACAGGTACCTGTACAGTGCCCTCCGCATTCGGTGTTACTGGAACCGGTACAGTTGGACTAATGGTCGGACCACTCTGCGGTGGGAAGGATATTTCTTTAGTCTCCCAATCGATGACTGGATTTGTAGACCGCAGCCAAGGAATTCCTAGAATTATCGGAAAATGGGGAGAAGAAATTAACATGAAAACAAGGGTCTCCTGCTGACCTGGCTTCATCACACATTCTAGGGGTACTGTTTCCCGATCAACTGGTCCAGAAACTAATGGAGAACCGTCTACCGTCTCCATGGTAACCGGTGAGGATCTTTGTTGAGTATGGATACCGTGTTTCCTGGCAAAAGAAGAGTCCATGAAATTTCCCCCTGCCCCAGAGTCTATCATAGCAGAAGTAGGAATTAACTGTCCCTCCCACCGTATCTGAATGGGAAGCGAGCAATGGGTGTATTTCCCTTCTGAGTCCTTAGGTGAAGTTGACATTACAGTCAAGGGAAATACAGCATCCAGGTGTCCACTTGCCTCAGAGATATCGGACTCTGCGTCCGTGTTGTCACACTCTGCCATGGCTGCCAATACCTTATTTGGGCGATTTGGACGTTTTGGGCAGTCAATCAGAAAATGGTCCGGTTGACCACAATAGAAACACAAACGCTCACGGAGCCGGTGTTCACGACGTTCGTTGGTCTCTCGCTTTTGTAGAGAGTCCACTTGCATAGGAACATCCTCGGCCTCCCGTGGCGTCTTGAGAGCGGGTTCTCTGGAAGGAAACGCAAAGTTGGTTACCCGGTTTACAGCTGCCCATTTTTCCTGTCTACGTTCCGTCAAGCGGGTATCGATACGTACACAGTGTTGAAGAAACAGTTCAAAATCCCCTGGAGATTCGGAATGAGCTAACTCGTCCTTGATGGTACCGGACAAACCCTTTCTGAAAACTGACAATAACGCATTGTTTCCCCAGTCGGTGTCTACCACTAACCTTTTGAACTCAGTGGCGTATTCGACGACCGACCGCTTTCCCTGACGTAAGGAAAGGAGAGCCGATTCAGCGGTAGCACGGCGATTCGGATCATCAAACATTTGCGCCATTGCAGTTAAAAAGTCATCCAGGTGATTTAAACGGATATCACGATTCTCTATCATAGGATTAGCCCAAGCCAGCGCTCGGGAGGTTAACAACATGATTATACATAACACTTTTGACCGGTCAGAACGGTAATAATCAGCATGTACATCAAAAAACAGTATACACTGGTTAACAAATCCACGAAACTGACTACGATCACCACTGAAACGAAATGGGGGTAACCTAGGCATACCGGCAGCTGATACGGACGTAGTGGGGGCGGCTTCCTGAGCCTCCACTCTGGTTTGCAAATCCTGAATAGCCGGACCCAGTACCTGATGATCATGGCCCAGCTGTACCTCCACATCTCTAAGCTTAGTTTGCACCGCCTCCATCTCCTGCTGCAAGGAGTTAATCATGGAAAAAAGCTGATCTACTCGTGTCTCAGTCATTGCCCCAGCGAAATCCTTTTAGGGCCTGAGTATAATGTAATACTATTGTATGTATTGAGGATTTCGATTGCGTTAGGGCAATGACAACCAGAGACGAGTTCTTGGTGCAAAGACGTTTATAATATGCAACCACGGTATGTACATAAACGGAACAAAAACACAGCAGAACATAAAACACAGGAAATACCTTCCAGGATCGGAGCGAAGGGGAATTCCCGGGACCACGCACCGGACTCCCCCAGGGAGACCACCAAGAGCGAACCCCTATACAGGGACTGAAAACCGTAGAACAGTGTAACTGGATCTTAGCAACAGTAAGGGGCAAAGACTTCTGGAAGCATGAATGGATACAGAGGAAAAAGAAGTCATTCATTTTGCCAAGGTGCCTACATACCTCAAAACCAAAAGCAGAGAATAGTCAAATGCACCAGTGTGCAGATAAAAAATTCTTTTAATGAACAAGCAGTAGTACAATACAAAAGGCATGGATATAATGTATAAATAGGTTACAAAGACATAGGGGGTGATAAGAATCCCCACATGTGGATGCATGCAAAATCGTATCACATAGGTCACTTATAGCTCACTGGTATGGTCAGTGCTGAAGAAAATATATAACAACATAGTGCAGACAAAGGAAATACCAGCTGAAAAAATCAGCATACTGACTACACATAGTAAATAAACAACACAGCAAAAGACCAGAGACCAGTATGGAGCTTACCAGGGTAACAGGAGAAAAAGCGTGCAGGCACACACAGGGATAGTCCCGACACGTGTTTCGTGTGGTGACTGCTTCAGTCCCCTGAAGCGGTCACCACACGAAACACGTGTCGGGACTATCCCTGTGTGTGCCTGCACGCTTTTTCTCCTGTTACCCTGGTAAGCTCCATACTGGTCTCTGGTCTTTTGCTGTGTTGTTTATTTACTATGTGTAGTCAGTATGCTGATTTTTTCAGCTGGTATTTCCTTTGTCTGCACTATGTTGTTATATATTTTCTTCAGCACTGACCATACCAGTGAGCTATAAGTGACCTATGTGATACGATTTTGCATGCATCCACATGTGGGGATTCTTATCACCCCCTATGTCTTTGTAACCTATTTATACATTATATCCATGCCTTTTGTATTGTACTACTGCTTGTTCATTCAAAGAATTTTTTATCTGCACACTGGTGCATTTGACTATTCTCTGCTTTTGGTTTTGAGGTATGTAGGCACCTTGGCAAAATGAATGACTTCTTTTTCCTCTGTATCCACCTATACAGGGACTGTCTGGCAATCACCCCAGAAGGCCTAAATGCGCAGCAGCCGGGACACAAAGGGCAATAGGTATAGTCCAAAAATGTCCGTACGTGATGAGAGTCCAGAGTGGTTACGAACCGGAAGGAACCGGGCAGAAGTGCTGACCAAAGACGGCAGACGGAGTCCGGGCACAGCTTGATGAGACCAGGTGAAGTCCAGAGTCGGTGTCGGTTGATTTTCAAGAGGATCCAAATATTAATCAGGAACCAAGAGCAGCAGAGCAGGAGTACACAGCAAGCAGTATACTCAGGCACTGGACTAAGCTTAGGGGCGGCCTTTTAAACAGATGGACAGGAAGTAGGGCAACAGAACAGCAAACTCCATGTTAACAAAGGGCAAGCTCTTTCAAAAGAGAACTGGAAATCCCGGAACTCTGACATCCAGGACACAAAGATCTCAGCTTCCAGTCCCGGCTCATAAATGAACCCCCACCCTTTTTGGGGGTCAAACTAGCGGACCTGCACTCGGTATGTCGGGCCCCTGACCCGAAAAGTGGCTTGCCGCAGGCATCCTTTTCCCGGTTGGTCCGGGCAATCACATCCGCCTTTTTCTTTTCCCGGGCAGCTATTTCTCTGCGGAGCTGCTGCTGCTGCCATTCCCAGTACGGGGCACGGTTCCCGCGCTCCTCCTCCTGCTCAGGAGCCAGGCCCACTCAGATGCCCTCGGCGCCGGCTACGACCGGCCTCACAGGTTGCCATGGGCCCCATCGGTCGGTGGCCTGCTTCTCTTCCCTGCAGTAACACGCCGGCTGCACCTCAGCCGGGGCGGGGTGCTTGGGGGCTGTTGGTGCTGCAACTGGGGTACAAACAAGGACGGGTGCCGCCTCCGTAGTGGCTGGACTCAGGGCCGGGTCTGACGTCATCAATGGTGCGGCCAGGCTCGGGGCCGGGACGGACGTCGTTGGCAGTGCGGCCAGGCTCAGGGACGGACGGCGGCGGCGGTGCGGCCAGGCTCGAGGCCGGGGCGGACGTCGTCGGTGGTGCGGCCTGGCTCGGGGCCGGGTCTGATGTCATCAGCGGTGCTGGAGTGGTGGTAATGGTAAGGCCCGAGGACCCAGTGACCGGGTCCTCCCCCGCAGATGGTACGGGGTCCGCTGCCTCACACTGAGGCAACGGGTTGGTCGGGGCATTGGCCGCGGGCACGGGTGAAGAGGGAGGTGGCGTGACGGACGGGAGCAGAACCGACCCCTCAGCTGGACAGGCCGGTTCTTGGGGAACATAGGGACGTGGGTCTCTGTTTACCCGATCCTCAGAGGCCATCTCCACTTCGCGCACCCGGACAGCTGCAGCCAGGCCCTTCATTTCCAACGTCCACTTCGCCAGCATGAAGTGGGCTTGGGCCTGGATCCTCAGGCACATCCTCTCCATCAGCTCCTCGATCCAGTCCACGGTTCTGGGGCTCTCTGAGCACTGCCTGTCTGGTTGCTGTGACATCTTGCTGCGTTGTTTCCAGGAACGGATTACTGCAGAGTCCTGGTGTCCCTGAACTTTATCAGCTCTGGTCACATGCCACTTCTCCACCTTCCCCCTTGGTTTGTCAACAGCAATCTCCTGCTGCGTTCACAGGAGGGTGGGCAGAGCTCCAGACTCGTGCTCTTTTCGGGGATGAAGATGGTGAAGTTGTTGTTTTTGGCGGCAAGAATGGCGGCGGTCTGAAAAATGTCAGCGTTTCATGGGTCAACAGTCCAGGAAAGGCGCACTTCACCCAGGTTAGTGGATGGGGTAAGTATCCTGTTCATGACACCAGAAATGTTGTATCGGGCGGGGGCACAGACCACGGCAGGGGGGCTGCTCGAGAAGCTCAGATCCAGGATCGTGGCTGCGGCTCGAGTGGCAGCTGGACCCGGGCTCGTGCAGCAGCCCGTCGCCCACAACTGAATAAAGGGGTTATTTACAGGGGAGAGTTTGTCAGTGACGCCACCTGTGGGTTGCGGTGATTGTTGGTGACACCGCCGCTGCCTTGGTATGGGGTGCCCAGGGCTGATGGAGTGGGGCAGCAAGATGGTATCCCCTCCACGGGTAGGGGGAGGTGTTGTCCCGGGGCCCAAGTGTAGGTGGAGTAGAGTGCTGGGACGCAGTCTGCGGGGATGGACCGGATGATACCGGTGTACTCCTTATTTGAATAAAGTCACACAGAGTCCAGATAGTAAACCAAGTGCCGGATACCGTTAGCCTCTGGAGGAGTGTGCTCGGGTCCCGCACAGCGGTAGATAGGACAGGGGCCCTTCCTCCTGCACTTCTGTGTTGTTGTCTTGTGTGTTGACTAGTCCGCATGAAACAGGAAAAGTCCGCTCCCAGTGTCTTTGCTGTGGGAGCTGTTGCCCGTGAAATCTGACCCTTGGGATTTTTGCAGGCACTTGCAGACGCCCTATCCCCCGCGTTGGGCTTCTGTCTCGCTCTATCTGGGCTGCTAGTGGGACAAGACTTGGAATCTCGTCCCCTGCTGGTTAATTGGAAAGGTGCTTGAAGCTGTCCTCGCACTAGGGTCCAGGTACCCCGACTGTGCACGGCCTCCGGACCGGATTCCCGCTGTCGGCACCGGCAGGCTACAACCCTGCCCCGGTCCACTTAAGGTCTCCCGCGACTGGATCTCCGTCGCCTGTGGCCCTGCTCTGCCATCTGCCACCTAGTCAGCTCAGGTAGTCCGGGAGCTACAACCCTCGACTACCACTTCACTCCTCACACTTCCTCTGTCTAGACTTATCTGACTTGTTCCCTCCCCTTGACACCTCAGAACCCCTAGGTGGGCGTCACCATCTGTCTGGCCCCACCAACTGGTGTGTCCCTATTGTCCTTGGGGGGGGTGACTAGGCTTTTGTGGCTGGTGTTTGTACCTGTGGGGGGTTGTGTTGGAGGCTAAGAAGTAGAGAGTCCTGAGCCTAGAAGATGGATGCAGTCTCCTGTGACAACCTGATTTTGTCAGGGCATCACACAGACATGAGTCTTCTTGGGAATGATGCAACAAGTTTTTCACACCTGGATTTGGGGATCCTCTGCCATACTTATTTGCAGATCCTCTCAAGTTCAGTCAGGTTGGATGGTGAATGTTGGTGGACAGCCATTTTCAGGTCTTGCCAAAGATGCTCAATTGGGTCTAGGTTAGGACTCTGGCTGGGCCAGTCAAGAATGGTCACAGAATTGTTCTGAAGCCACTCCTTTGTTAGTTTAGCTGTGTGCTTAGGGCCATTGTATTGTTGGAAGGTGAACCTTTGGCCAAGTCTGAGGTCCAGAGCACTCTGGAAGAGGTTTTCTTCCAGGATATCTCTGTACTTGGCCGAATTCATCTTTTCTTCAATTGCAACCAGTCATCCTGCCCTCTTGTACCTGCAGCTGAAAAACTCCCCTACAGCATGATGTTGCCACCACCATGTTTCAATGTTGGGATTGTATTGGGTAGGTGATGAGCAGTACCTGGTTTTCTCCACACATACCACTAAGGGGTCCTTTGCACACTACGACATCACAGGTGTGATGTTGGTGGGGTCATGTCGAAAGTGACGCACTTCCTGCGTCGCTCTCGACATCGTAGTGTGTAAATCCTAGATGATATGATTAACGAACGCAAAAGCGTCGTAATCGTATCATCGGTGTAGCGTTGACGAATTCCATAATTATGCTGACGCGACGGTCTGATGTTGTTCCTCGCTCCTGCGGCAGCACACATCGCTGTGTGTGAAGTCGCAGGAGCGAGGAACATCTCCTACCTGCGTCACCGCGGCTCCCGTCGGCTATGCGGAAGGAAGGAGGTGGGCGGGATGTTTACATCCCGCTTATCTCCGCCCCTCCGCTCCTATTGGCCGCCTGCCATGTGACGCCGCACGACCCGCCCCCTTAATAAGGAGGCGGGTCGCCGGCCAGAGCAACGTCGCAGGTCAGGTGAGTGCATGTGAACCTGCCGTAGCGATAATCTTCGCTACGGCAGCTATCACAATGATATTGCAGCTGCGACGGGGGCGGGGACTATCGCGCTCGGCATCGCAGCATCGGCTTGCGATATTGTAGTGTGCAAAGTACCCCTTAGAATTATCACCAATAATCTTCGTCTCATCAGACCAGAGAATCTTATTTATGTCTGTCTGTCTATTTAGTCTGGGAGTCCTTCATGTGTTTTTTTGCAAACTCTATGCATGCTTTCATATGTCTTATACTGAGGAAAGGCTTCCATTGGGCCACTGCCATAAAGGCACGACTGGTGGAGGGCTGCAGTGATAGTTGGCTTTATGGACCTTTCTCCCATCTCCCTATAGGATCTCTGGCGCTCAACCACAATGATCTTGGGGTTCTTATATACCTCTTTCACTATAGCTCTTCTCCCACGATTGCTCAATTTGGTTAGACGGCCAGGTCCAGGAAAAGTTCTGGTCATCCTAAACTTCCATTCAAAGGGAACCAATCACCAGGATTTTCCTATATAACTAAACCCAGTGATATACGAGCACTATGAGGCTGATTCTTTGCATACCTTTAGTGGTCAGCTTGGATGTTTAGGCTTTGAAATCTAAGAAAGTGAAGTTAATAGAATATTCAGCTTCTTGAGTGCCAGCTGCTGAGGATCAGATAATATCTGGGGGTGGTATTCACACTTATCCCCTCCCCCTGTTAGAATTAGCATAAGTATTATACAATTGATTTAACTTTTCAGTACTAGGACCTGTGTGAGGTCATACCCATGTGACCTGGTATCCAGCTTTGTTGGCTGAGGCCCCACCCCTTCTGGTCACATGGGTATGACCTCACCACAGGTCCTGGAAGTGAAGTTACATCAATTGTATAATAATTATGCTAATTCTAACAGGTGGAACTAATAACTATGAATTCCCCCCCCCCAGATATTATCTGCTCCTCAGCTGTTGTCACTCAAGCAGCTGCAGATTTTATAAACTTTACTTTCTTGGATTTCAAAACCTAAACATTCGAGCTGATCACTAAAGGTATGTAGAGAATTATTATTATTATTATAGCGCCATTTATTCCATGGCGCTTTACAAGTGAAAGAGGGTATACGTACAACAATCATTAACAGTACAAAACAGACTGGTATAGGAGGAGAGAGGACCCTGCCCGCGAGGGCTCACAGTCTACAGGGAATGGGTGATGGTACAATAGGTGAGGACAGAGCTGGTTGCGCAGTGGTCTACTGGACTGAGGGTTGTTGTAGGTTGTAGGCTTGTTGGAAGAGGTGGGTCTTGAGGTTCCTCTTGAAGCTTTCCATGGTAGGGGAGAGTCTAATGTGCTGAGGTAGAGCGTTCCAGAGTATGGGGGATGCACAGAATCAGTCTAATAGTGCCCGTATAGCAGTGGCTTTAGGTCAGGGTCCACGAACTACGGCCCCTGGGTCGCATGCGCCCCCCTGAGGCCATTTATCCGGCTCCCGCCGCACTTCCGGAAGGGGCGCCTCTTTCATTGGTGGTCAGTGAGAGGAGCACAGGGTGCATTTGCATCCTTTGCTCCTGGAGTTCTGTATGTGGTGGCGTTGCAAAGTGCGGTGTCGCTCATGTAGAGTACTACTTCCGGTGACGCGGGACGCACGGCTCCGGAAGCGAGTCATATGATGCACATCTGATCTGCAGCTTGCGGCTGCAAGGTGTGTCAGGCCCATCACAGCCAGCGCTGCAGCCTCCGCTATCCCAGACAGCGGTATACAGTGTCACAGGCCCAGCACCGCCTCCAGTGCTGTATACAGACATCAGATAGCTGTGATCTGCCCTGTGACATCAGCAGTGAGCCTCTACTGTGAGAAGCTCACCACTGCCACTGTTTTATAAGACACCCCCTGTTATTTGGGGGTTTAATAAATATAAGACAGGGTCTTATTTTTAGGGAAAAATGGTAGTACAATGGCCCTCATTCTCCCCTAGATGCACAACATATTGGCCCCTATTATAGGGGCCATTATGTTGTGCATCTAGAGGAGTATAGGGTGCATTGTACTGTGTAGTAATGTGGAGAGAGACTTTTGGGCAAAGGGAGGTTATAGGGACCATTATGCTGTGCATTTGGGGGAGTATGGTTGCCATTGTATTATGTGGGGGAAGTGAAGCAAGTGTTTTTTGTATTACGGTATATAATTACAGAACCATAAATACGGACCGCATTAGGACACACACTAGTGTTGTGCTGTTAGGACCAGGAGGACGGGTAGGCCCAGGAGGTGGATCCACTGGACTGAGCACCCCACCGAGGGCAAGGTGCCCGGTAGCCGGAGCACTACGGGTAGCAGGACAGTCCGTTCTAAGGAGTGGAGTGAAGAAGTCCCTGGGACCACGGAGTCTCTGAAGGTAGTCCGGGTGACGGAGCTCAGGTTTGGAGGCTGGGATGATGTCAGGCAGAGTCGGGAACCAGCTGAGCGAGGAGGTCGGTCACCACACGGATCCAGGGATCGGAGACGGTAGGGACTGACGGGATGGCGGACAGTCACCGTTCGGGGTTCTGGAACTGTCAGGACCGGTTGGCGAGACAGGAGCGGCTCTACAAGAGAGATAGGTAAGTACGGGACAAGGCACAGGGGGACCTGACTCCTAGCTTAGCAAACACGAAGAACAGGCCCCGCCCACTTGGAAAGGAACCCCCTATATACCCTGTACCTGAATCTTCAATATCCTGTTGGAGGACACTGGCCCTTTAAGAGAGGTTCAATGACCGCGCGCGCGCCCTAATGCGCATGCGCGAGGCCCGGATGCCAGAAGCCAGAGCAGGAAGCGGTGCACGAGGCAGGAGTGCCGGGCTGGCTCAGCATCGCAGACGGGCGCCGGGAGCGAGGACCGGGTTGCCTGGAGAATGCAGGTGAGGGAGCATGGAGGCTGTGGAGCGGGGGACCGGGGAGCATGGCACGGGAGCAGGGAAGCATGGCACGGGAGTCGGGGAGCGTGACATGGAAGCGAGGAAGTGTGGCAGGGGAGCCGGGGAACGTGGCAGGGGAGCCGGGGAGTGTGGCACGGAAGCCGTGGAGCGTGGCACGGGAGCTGGGGAGCGTGACAGTACCCCCTCCCCCACGCCCCCCTCCTCGCAACCGGGACAGGAAGGCACATATCAGGGGAGTACCCACATTCTCCCGGGGTTCCCAGGACCTGTCCTCAGGACCATACCCAGCCCAGTCCACCAGGAAGAACTGTTGGCCCCGCACGGTCTTCATGGCCACGATATCCCTTACCGCATAGATGTCATTGTCAGCAATAGGAGGAGGAGCAGAACTGGCATCAGCGGAAAAGGGACCAAGGACAACCGGCTTGAGCAGGGAGACGTGGAAGGAGTTGGGTATCCTCATCGTGGCCGGGAGCTGCAGCTTGTAGGAGACCTCATTGATCTTGCCGATGACTTTAAACGGCCCGATGTATCGAGGACCCAGCTTGTACGAAAGTAGCTTCAATCGGACATAATTGGAAGCAAGCCAGACCAGATCTCCTGGAGAGAAACACGGAGGATCCAGACGCCTCTTGTGCGCGTGTCTTTTCATCCGCAGGGAAGCGCGTCCAAGGGACGTCTTGACAGAGTCCCAAATTGTTGAAAAGTCACGGACTACGGTATCAGCAGCAGAGACATCCGAGGAAGAAGATACAGGTAATGGGACGGAAGGTTGAACTCCGTAAACGACATGGAAAGCTGGAGGAGGACTCACTGACGTGATGGTTATGGGAGAATTCAGCCCAAGGAAGGAGCGTGGACCAATCGTCGTGATGGGTGTTAACGTAGTGACGCAAGAAGGAGGTCAGGATCTGATTGACTCGTTCCACTTGGCCATTCGACTGAGGATGGTAGGCCGAAGAAAAGTCCAGAGCCACTCCCAGATGTTTGCAGAGAGCCCTCCAGAAGCGCGAGGCAAACTGAGTTCCGCTGTCGGACACAATGTGTGAGGGAAAGCCATGCAACCGGAAGATATGCTGTATGTAGGCGTCAGCGAGCTCCTGGGCAGAGGGCAGTCCAGCCATAGGGACGAAATGAGCCATTTTGGAGAATCGGTCCACCACGACCCATATGACCGTGTGTCCGGAGGACAAGGGCAAGTCTGTAATAAAGTCCATTGCAATGTGTTGCCACGGAACGGAGGGAATTGGCAGCGGCAGAAGACGACCATATGGCAGGTGTTTGGGCGTCTTGTTCCGGGCACAAGAGGTGCAGGCTGAGACAAAAGACGCGACGTCCGTGCGAAGGGATGGCCACGAATAGTGACGTACAATTGTACTCCATGTTCTCTTCTGACCAGCATGGCCGGCTATTTTCGAGGCATGGCCCCAGTGCAAGACTTTTTGTCTGTCAGTTTCAGAGACATAGGTCTTCCCGGGCGGTATCTGGGCCAGAGAGACAGGAGCCACCGGAATGACTTTACTTGGGCAGATGATGGGCTGGGATGTCTCCTCCTCCTGTTCCATGGGCACAAATGACCTGGACAAGGCATCTGCTCGCACATTCTTTTCCGCGGGACGAAAATGGAGCTGAAAATCGAACCTGACAAAGAACAAGGACCACCTGGCTTGTCGTGGGTTCAGTCGCTGAGCAGACCGCAGGTATTCCAGGTTCTTGTGGTCCGTGTAAATGATCACGGGGTACACTGCTCCCTCCAGAAGGTAGCGCCATTCCTCCAGAGTCAGTTTGACTGCTAATAGCTCTCGGTCACTGATGGTGTAGTTGCGTTCAGGCGCTGAGAAGCTCTTGGAGAAGAAACCGCAAGTGACCATCTTCCCGGTGGAGGACTTCTGCATGAGCACTGCCCCGGCCCCATAGGAGGAGGCATCTACCTCCAAGGTGAACTGTCGGTTTAACTTAGGACGGTGGAGCACAGGAGAGGAAGCAAATGCCCGCTTCAGGGAGCCAAACTCGGCGTCAGCCGCAGGTGACCAGTCCTTCGGATTAGCCCCCTTCTTGGTCAAGGCAGAGAGAGGCACAGTCAGGGCAGAGAAGTGAGGGATAAACTGACGGTAATAGTTCGCAAAGCCAAGAAAACGTTGAATTGCCTTCAGTCCGGAAGGAGGGGGCCAGTTGAGAATGGAAGAGACCTTCTCCGGGTCCATCTGCAGGCCGGTATCAGAGATTACGTAACCCAGGAAGGGAAGGGAAGACTGCTCGAAGACACACTTCTCGTACTTGGCGTACAGGCGATTCTCTCTAAGCCTTTGTAGTACCAGCTGCACGTTCTCTCTGTGGGTCTGGAGGTCCGGAGAGAAGACCAGGATGTCATCCAAATATACCACCACACAGACGTAGAGAAGGTCCCTGAACACGGTGTTCACTAGTTCTTGTAAGACTACCGGTGCGTTACACAGGCCGAAGGGCATCACACAATACTCGTAGTGCCCATCGTGAGTGTTAAATGCGGTCTTCCATTCGTCCCCAGAGCGGATGCAGACCAGGTTGTAGGCACCACGAAGATCCAACTTGGAAAACAAACGAGCTCCTCTAAGCCGATCAAACAATTTGGGGATGAGCGGCAGGGGGTATTTATTCTTTACGGTGATTTGATTCAATCTCCGGTAGTCAATGCAGGGGCGCAGGTCACCCTCTTTCTTCTTGACGAAGAAGAAGCCTACTCCAGCAGGAGAGGAGGATCTCCGGATGAATCCCCTTGCCAGGTTCTCAGTGATGTAGGCAGACATGGCCCTTGTTTCCGCAGGGGACAAAGGATATATCCGTCCTCGAGGTGGTATGGTTCCCGGGAGTAGGTCGATGGCACAGTCGTAAGGACGATGTGGCGGCAGTACCTCTGACTCTTTTTTTTTTAAAAAACGTCCGCGAAGGACCAATAGGCCGAAGGCAGTCCTGGTAGGGACTCCGGGACCGGAGGTCGTCGGATGGGCTGTATGGACTTCAGGCAGTTCTCGTGGCAAGAGGAGCCCCATCGGGTAATTTCACCAGCACGCCAGCTGACCGACGGTTCGTGTGTCCGTAACCAGGGGAGTCCCAGCAGGATTTGATGAGACATGTGCGGGAGGACGTAGAGAGTGATTTTCTCGGTGTGCAGGGCACCGATACGTAGTTCTACAGGCTTGGTGATCCACGAGATGGTGTCAGAGAGGGGTCTCCCATCTACAGAGGCAATCACGAGAGGTTTGTCGAGTGGAGTAACAGGCACCTGGTACTTGTCCACCGTGGCCTGCTGGATGAAATTGCCTGCTGCCCCGGAATCGAGGTACGCCTCTGCCGTGAACCGCGTCTCTCCCGCTGTCACTTGAACAGTCCACGTAACCGGGTCTGAGAGAGTCCCAGTACCTAGGGTGGCCTCTCCTACCAACCCTAGGCTTTGGAGTTTCCCGGCCTCTCTGGACAGGAACGTAGCAGGTGTGCGCCCTCTCCGCAGTAGAAGCACAGGCCCTTGGCGAGACGTTCTGCTCGGTGTTGTTCGGACTGCCGCAAGGAATGCCGTATCGGACGTCTTTCGTGGGACACCTCTTTGGATCGTTCCTGAAAACGGAGGTCCACGCGGGTGGCTAGTGCGATCAGGGCATCCAGGGTGGAAGGAACATCGCGGCCGGCCAGCTCGTCCTTAATACGACCGGAGAGTCCTTCCCAGAAGGTGGCGGTTAGGGCCTCATTGTTCCAGCCTAATTCTGAGGCCAAGGTGCGGAAGCGGATGGCATATTGACCCACCGTCAAGGTCCCCTGACGTAGCCTGAGGAGTGATGAGGCGGACGCGGCGGCACGTCCGGGTTCGTCAAAGGTGGTTCTAAACGCCTGCAGGAATTCCTGGATGTTAGTAGTTACAGGGTCCTCCTTCTCCCACAAGCGGTTCATCCAGGCCAGTGCCTCACCCTCCAGATGGGACATCACAAACGCCACCTTGGCTTGGTCGGAGGCAAACAGATGCGGAAGCAGCTTAAAGTGGAGGGAGCACTGATTCAAGAATCCTCTGCAGGTCTTAGGATTTCCGGCATATCGGGGTGGAGAGGCCAAGCGGAGTTTAGAGGCTTCCGAGGAAGCTGCCACAGGAGCTGTGGACGTGGACTGTGATGCCAGGGACGTGGCTGTTGCTTGCAGCGTATTCAAGCGGGTGTCCACTGAGATCATAAAAGCTAGCATGCGGGATTGGGTCTCGCGTTGTCGACCGAGTTCCTGCTGCAATCCGGCCAGCTGGGACGCTAGTACTTCGGCGGGATCCATGGCCTGTTCTTACTGTTAGGACCAGGAGGACGGGTAGGCCCAGGAGGTGGATCCACTGGACTGAGCACCCCACCGAGGGCAAGGTGCCCGGTAGCCGGAGCACTACGGGTAGCAGGACAGTCCGTTCTAAGGAGTGGAGTGAAGAAGTCCCTGGGACCACGGAGTCTCTGAAGGTAGTCCGGGTGACGGAGCTCAGGTTCGGAGGCCGGGATGATGTCAGGCAGAGTCCGGAACCAGCTGAGCGAGGAGGTCGGTCACCACACGGATCCAGGAATCGGAGACGGTAGGGACTGACGGGATGGCGGACAGTCACCGTTCGGGGTTCTGGAACCGTCAGGACCGGTTGGCGAGACAGGAGCGGCTCTACAAGAGAGATAGGTAAGTACGGGACAAGGCACAGGGGGACCTGACTCCTAGCAGGCAAACACGAAGAACAGGCCCCGCCCACTTGGAAAGGAACCCCCTATATACCCTGTACCTGAATCTTCAATATCCTGTTGGAGGACGCTAGCCCTTTAAGAGAGGGTGAATGACCGCGCGCGCGCCCTAATGCGCATGCGCGAGGCCCGGGTGCCAGAAGCCAGAGCAGGAAGCGGTGCACAGGAGGCAGGAGTGCCGGGCTGGCTCAGCGTCGCAGACGGGCGCCGGGAACGGGGACCGGGTTGCCTGGAGGACGCAGGTGAGGGAGCATGGAGGCTGTGGAGCGGGGGACCGGGGAGCGTGGCACGGGAGCGGGGAAGCGTGGCACAGGAGCCGGGGAGCGTGACATGGGAGCGAGGAAGCGTGGCAGGGGAGCCGGGGAGCGTGGCAGGGGAGCCCGGGAGCGTGGCACGGGAGCCGTGGAGCGTGGGACGGGAGCTGGGGAGCGTGACATGTGCCTTCTTTTTTCTTGCCATGGAATCTGATTGCATGGGACTTCTCACCCATGCGATCAGATTCCTGTGTGAGTTCACAGATCGCAGTGCAGTTCACACAGGGTAGTGTGAACTGGAAAGTGGTGGAGGAATCGGCTCTGTAATTGTGCCAGTTCCCGCACAGCACCAGTGTGAGCCTGAGGTAAAAGTGGAGTTCCACCAATATGGCCGCTGGTGAGGCTGAAATGATGTGGTCTGGCAAGGCTGCATTGATGGACACAATTCAGACTGCATTGATGGGCAGTGCAGTCTGTATGCCTCTGTGTGAGCAAAATTATTGTTGGTATGTTGTTTTTGTAGGGCTGTATATATACCAATATATCTATTGGTATTTTATTAATAGCAATTTAGAATCCCTAGGAAACAATGACGACAAGAAAGAGAAAAATTGACTCGGAGTACAGGATATTCAAAGAACAGTGGACTTATGATTACTTTTTCATGCAGTACAAGGAAAGAGCTGTGTGTTTGATATGCCAGAATATAGTGTCTGTTATCAAAGAATACAATTTGCGTCGACACTATCAAACTCAACATAAAGATAAATATGATTGTTTGGTCAGAGATGTGAGAAAAGATATAATATTAAAACTGAAAAATACATTGACAACTCAGCAAAATACTTTTGTGAAGCAGAAGCATCTAAATTTTTCATCACTGCAAGCAAGTTTTCAAGTTGCCAAGCTAATAGCGTGCACTGGCTGACCATTCGTGGAGGGAGAATTTGTTAAAAGTCTTTCTGTTGCCAAAGAGATGTGTCCAGAAAAGGCAGACTTATTTACAGTAGTACAGTTAAGGGTGCTTTACACGCTGCAACATCGCTAGCGATGTCGTGCGCGATAGCACCCGCCCCCGTCGTATGTGCGACATTTGGTGGTTGCTGCCGTAGCAAACATTATCGCTACGGCAGCGTCGCACGCACATACCTGTGCAGCGACGTCGCTGTGACCGCCGAACAATCCCTCCTTCAAGGGGGAGGTGCGTTTGGCGTCACAGCGACGTCACCGCAACGTCACTAAGCGGCCGTCCAATAGAAGCGGAGGAGCAGAGATGAGCGGGATGTAACATCCCGCCCACCTCCTTCCTTCCACATTGCCGGTGGACGCAGGTAAGGAGATGTTTGTCGTTCTTGCGGAGTCACACCTAGCGATGTGTGCTGCCGCAGGAACGACAAACAACATCGTACCTGCAGCAGCAACGATATTAAGGAAAGGAGTGACGTGTCAACGATCATCATTTTTGAACGATTTTGCGATCGTTGATCGTCGCTCCTTGGTGTCACACGCTGCGATGTCGCAACCGGTGCCGGATGTGTGTCACTAACGACGTGACCCCGACGATATATCGGTAGCGATGTCGCAGCGTGTAAAGCACCCTTTAGTCTTTCAGGATCTTCAATTACATGAAGGATTGAAGAAATGGAAGACAATTTGCTTCAGCATTTGCAAAACTCCTCAAGAAAACGTTCCTATTTTTGCTTGGCATTCGACGAGAGCAATAACGTTCGTGATTCTGCACAACTTCTAATTTTTATTCGTGGGACGAATGACAATTTGAAACTCCTAAAAGAGCTTGCTTCACTGCAAAGTATCAAAGGAACAACTACGGGAGAGGATATCTATGAAAAGGTTTCCCAAACTGTGAAGGATTTGGAGCTGGACTGAGCTAAACTAGCCAGTGTGACAACTGATGGTGATCCTAGCATGGTGGGCAGTCTAAAAAAGGAGTATTTGCTCGCATTAGCCAAGAGATGGACAAACGTAATCATTCTCATCCAATAGCCATACATTGCCTCATCCACCAACAAGCGCTGTGTAGTAAATCACTCAAGTGGGACTCTGTTATGAAAATTGTGGTATCTTGTGTTAATTTCATTAGAGCTAATGCACTAAACCACAGACAATTTCAGGAACTTCTGTCTGAGCTAAATGTTGCCTATGAAGATGTTTTGTACCACACAAGTATCAGTTGGCTGAGTCGAAGGAGAGTTTTGAGACATTTCTATTATTTACTTCCTCACATTACAGCTTTTATGCTTTCAAAAAACAAAGTACCAGAGCTCAATGATGCAGAATGGAAATGGCACCTCGCCTTTCTCACAGATGTAACACAGATACTCCACAGTTTCAATGTGCAACTTCAAGGAAAAGGGAAGCTAATCTGTGATATGCAATCACATGTGAAAGCATTTGAAGTAAAATTAGTCCTCCTTATCAAACAAGTAAAGGAGGAAAATTTCTGCCATCTCCCCTTAACTCAAAATCTGTTAGCGGAAAAAACCTTGATTGCATTCCCAAAAGAAACGTGTGGATTCACTAGATAAGTTGCAAAAGGAGTTCCAATTCAGATTTAAAGAGCTTCATCTCGATGAACAGGACAGCTTTTCCGTAACCCATTTTCTATTGGCATTGAAAATGTGGATACAATTTACCAAATGGAACGTGCTGAACTGCAGAATTGTGACTCTCTGAAAGACGCATTCAAGTCAAGCAGCTTGACTAATTTTTATGCACCTCTCTCCTCTGAGACTCATCCTAATCTCAGGAACCATGCACTCAAAATGGCAACCATCTTTGGCAGCACTTATGTCTGGGAACAGACTTTTTCCAGAATGAAACATCTGAAAATTCCAACCAGATCTAGACTAACTGATGCACACTTGCATCATTTATTACAGCTAGCAGTGACAAATATGGAACCGGACATTGACCATCTCATTAGCCAAAAGCAGGCCCATAGTTCCTATTGAAATACTGGCCAGTTTGTTGATTTAAATTCACTTGTTCTTTATTTTAACCCCTTAACGACCGCCAATACGCCTTTTAACGGCGACAAATTTGGGTACTTCTTCCAAACCGCCGCTTTTTAACGGCAGTCGGAAAAAAGGGTCTAGCGCCCCCCAGAGTCGGAAAATTTCCGGGGTCTCAGCTGCCGGGGGTAGCTGAGACCCTGGAGATCATGATTCTGGCCAGTTTTTCCGGTCCCCACTCACGTGATCACCGGTACACACCGTTTACCGATGATCACCTTACAGTAAATGACCACGCCGGTAAAAAATCATTTATCTCCCATCTGGCATAAACAAACATGTCAGATGGGAGATAAATCTCCTCCCTGGTCCTCTCCGGTCCCCCGGTATCGCTAAAGTGTCCCCCCACCCCCACCGTCCTCCCGAAAATCTAACATGGCGCCGCGCACACCGGCGCGCACAGCAGCGCGCCGGCCGCATTTACCCTGTTCCTCTGGTTTCTGTCGCATGTGCTATGACACATACGACAGAAAACTGCTCCCCAGGCCCTGCCAGGTCACCCCCTATTCCTACCCCGGTGTTCCCTGGTGTCCCCCGTACCCGTCGGAGCTCCGATACCGCGCGGCCCCCTCCTCCTTCACAGTGAACGCCGGTCACACGTGCAGAGCGCGGCTGTCAGCTCAGCTTCCTGGTTTGCTTTCAGAGATGCTGGCTGCTGCTCGCACTCTGCAGCTGTGACCCGGGGAGGGTGGGTGAAAATTCTTTGCACCCACTCTCTTCAAATGGAGGGTCTGCACTTCTAGAAAATGGGGGATACATTCCCTGAACGTGCCCCCCATATTCTAGAAGGTCCAGAATCGCCGCGGGACTTTAACAATGGATTACAGCAGGGACCCGATTTTTTTTTCTTTTCAATAAATTGGTCAAAGAGGGAATGTTTTTGGGGAGTGTTTTTTCAAATCATTTTTTTTTTTGTTGTCAATTTTTTGTTTTTATTACTGTCAATTAGTTATGTCTGGTATCAAATAGACGCCGTGACATAACTAATTGCTGGGCTTGATGCCAGGTGACATTACACATCTGGTATCAACCCCATTTATTACCCCGTTTGCCACCGCACCAGGGCAATGGGATGAGTTGGGGCGAAGCGCCAGGATTGGCACATCTAATGGATGCGCCACTTCTGGGGCGGCTGCAGCCTTCTATTTTTAGGCTGGGAAGAGTCCAATAACCATGGCTCTTCCCACCCTGAGAATACCAGACCCCAGCTGTCAGCTTCACCTTGGCTAGTGATCTAATTTGGGGGGACCCTACGTTTGTTTTTTTTTTAATTATTTATTTATAAATAATTAAAAAAAAAAAACAGCTTGGGGAGCCCTCCAAATTGATCACCAGCCAAGGTGAAGCTGTCAGCTGTGGTTTGCAGGCTACAGCTGTCTGCTTTACCGTAGCTGGCTATCAAAAATAGGGGGGACCCCATGTCATTTATTTTAATTCTTTTTTTTCTTTTTGGGCTAAATACAAGGCTAGGCACCCTTTAGTGCCACATGAAAGGCACTAAAGGGCGCCAGCTTAGAATATGCAGGGGGTGGGACGTTATATATGTTTGACATCTATACATTCATCCATTGTAGCATTTTACGCTGTGTGCCCACAATCAGGGTTTGCAGCGTTTTGGGCGCAGAGTGTTTTCCCTGCATCCATAATGCTGCGTTGTGCAGTAGAAGCACAGTGGAAGGATTTTTAGAAATCCCATGCCCACTGGGCTTCTTTTCTACGCAGCATAAACCGACCTGTGGTGCAGCTTCCCGAGCCTCAGCATGTCAATTTATGCTGCGGAGATGAGTGTTCTCTGCAGGTAGAATAGAACTAAAGTCCACAGCAGCCTGAACCCAAATCGTGGGCATGGGCAGCTGCGTTCTCCCGTGGACAACACTCACATCTCTGCAGGAAGGCTGACACTGTGTACTAGACGCCGTGTCGCTGGATCATGGCCACATAGCCTAACAGTGAGAATATTGTTGCTACAGCAACATTTTTGTGAAGTACCTGTGGATTCAAAATGCTTACTATACTCCTGAATAAAATCCTTGAGGGGTCCAGTTTCCAAAATGGGGTCACTTGTGGGGGGTTTCTAATGTATAGGTACCCAAGAGGCCCTGCTAATGTGACATGGTGCGTGCAATATTTTTGAACTTTTCCAAAATTCAAATGCTGCTCCTTCCATTCCAAGCCCACCCATTTATCCAAACAGAGGTTTTTGGCCACATATGGGGTATCCCTGCGCTCGCAAGAAATTGGATAACAACCTGTGGGGTCCACGTTTTGTTCTTGCCTCTTGAAAAAGTGAGAAATGTGATGCTAAAGAAACATTTTTGTGAAAAAAATGAAAATTTTCAATATGGCAACCTAAGCTTATCAAATTCTGTGAAGTATTCGTGGATTCAAAATGCTCAATATACACCTAGATAAAAGCCTTGAGGTGTCTTGTTTCCAGAATGGGGTCACTTGTGGGGGACCTCCACTGTTTAGGCACTTTAGGGGCTTTCCAAATGCGACATAGCGTCCACTAATTATTCCAGCCAAATGTTCAGTCAAATGGCACTTTTTCCCTTTCGAGTCCCTGCTGTGCACCCAAACAGTTGATTTCCACCACACATAAGGTATCAGCATACTCAGGAGAAATTGCACAATAAATTTTATGCTGCTTTTTTTCCTTTTACTCTTGTTAAAAAAAAAGCTATGTGGTTGAAGTAACAATTTTGTGGTAAAAATGTATTTTTTTTATTTTCAAAGCTCAACATTATAAACTTCTGTGAAGCACCTGGGGGTTCAGGGTACTCACCAAACATCTAGATAAATTCCTTGAGGGGTCTATTTTCCAGAATGGGGTCACTTGTGGGGGACCTCCACTGCTTAGGCACCTCAGGGGCTCTCCTAATGCAACATGGTGTCCGCTATTGATTCCAGCCAATTTTGCAGTCAAATTGCACTCCTTCCCTTCCAAGACCTGCCGTGTGCCCAAACAGTTGATTTCCACCACATATAAGATATCACCAAACTCAGGAGAAATTGCACAATAAATAACATGGTGATTTTTTTTACTGTTACCCTTGTGAAAAAAAAGCTACCTGGTTGAAGTAACAATTTTGTGGTTAAATTTTATTTTTTTATTTTCATGGCTCAATGTTATAAACTTCTGTGAAGCACCTGGGGGTTCAGGGTACTCACCAAACATCTAGATAAATTCCTTGAGAGGCCTAGTTTTCAATATTTTCAATATGACAACGTAACGTTATCAAAATCTGTGAAGTGCCTGTGGGTCCAAAATGCTCACTATACCCCTAGATAGAAGCCTTAAGGGGTCTAGTTTCCAAAATGGGGTCACTTGAGGGGGGTTCCTGCTGTTTAGGTACCTTAGGGGATCTGTAAATGCAACATGGTGCCCGCAATCTGTTTCAGCCAACTTTGCTTTCCAAAATTCAAATATTGCTCCTTTCATTCCAAGCTCTCCCATTTACCCAAACAAAGTTTTCTGACCACATGTGGGGTATCGGCGCGCTCATAAGAAAGTGGGTAACAAAGTGTGAGGTCCAATTTTTGGTGTTACCTCTTGAAAAAGTAAGAAAATTAGTGCTAAAGCAACATTTTTAGGTAAAATGTCAATTTTTATTTTTTTTCATTCCACATTACTTTAGTTCCTGTGAAGCACCTGAAGGGTTAATAAACTTCTTGAATGTGGTTTTGAGTACCTTGAGGGGTGCAGGTTTTAGAATGGGGTCACTTTTGGGTATTTTCTGTCACCTAGGCCTCTCAATGTCACTTAAAATGGGATGTGGTCCCTAAAAAATGGTTTTGTAAATTTTGTTGAAAAAATGGGAAATTGCTGATGAACTTTGAACCCTTCTAACTTCCTAACCCCAAAAAATTTTGTTTCAAAAATTGCGCTGATCTAAAGTAGACAAGTGGGAAATGTTATTTATTAACTATTTTGTGTGACATAACTCTTTGGTTTATGGGCATAAAAATTAAAAGTTTGAAAATTGCAAAATTTTTAATTTTTTTTGTCAAATTTCAGATTTTTTCACAAATAAAATAAAAAAATATCATCCTAAATTTACCTCTAACATGAAGCCCAATATGTCATGAAAAAACACTCTCAGAATCACCGGGATCCATTGAAGCGGTCCAGAGTTATAACCTTATAAAGTGACACTGGTCAAAATTGCAAAAAATGGCCTGGGCATTAAGTACAAAACTGGCTTCGTCCTTAAGGGGTTAAATATTGTATTTGTTCCCGTTTGTTTTTTTTACTTTAAAACAAGATATGTGCAGTGTGCATAGGGATTTGTTCATAGTTTTTTTTATAGTCTGGCCTTCCAACGGTCTGGGGGACAATGAACTGGCCCCCTGTGAAAAAAGTTTGGGGACCCCTGCTTTAGGTTATATACGAAAATCCTGGTCATTGGTCCCCTTTAAGGATTATGGAGGCCACTTCACTCTTAGGAACCTTGAGTACTGCAGAAATTATTTTGTAACATTGGCTAGATCTGCGCCTTGCCACAATTCTGTTTCTGAGCTTTTTGTGCAGTTCCTTTTGACCTCAGGATTCTCATTTGATTTCACATGCACTGTGAGCTGTGAAGTCTTAGGGCGCTTTCACACTTGCGTTCAGTGCAATCCGCCGTTATGGAAAATAGTGCAGTCAGTTAACGCACTGAGCTATTCTCCATGCACTTGTATTGACGACGCACTGTAACGCAAGTGTCCACGTTGCATCCGCTAGACGACGCTAAGTCGTTATTTTGACGCAGCGTCGGGCGGAGGGAACGCTGCATGTAGCGTTTTTTTGGGTCGTTAAAATAACGCACATTGACGGATTCCGTTAGAATCCGTCAAGGTGTCTAATGATTGTCTAAGGGGGTGGATTCCGCCGCAATGCACTAAGCAGCGGAATCCGCTGACGGATTCTGTCACGTTCTACTGCGCATGCTCAGCATGTCCAGCAGAACGATCTAAATCATTTAAACTCACTCCTGGTCTCTCTCTCCTCTCTCATACTCACTGATCACCGGCGCCATGCTGCACAGCTGTCACACTGTTCTGGCGGCTTCTCCTGCTTTTGAAAATGCCGGCCACTCATTCCATCTCGTATTCCCTGCTTCCCCCGCCCACCGGCGCCTATGATTGGTTGCAGTCAGACATGCCCCCACGCTGAGTGACAGCTGTCTCACTGCAACCAATCACAGACACTGGTGGGCGGGTCTATGTAGTGCAGTAAAATAAATAAATAATTTAAAAAAAGCCGGCGTGCGGTCCCCCCAATTTTGATACCTGCCAAGATAAAGCCACACGGCTGAAGGCTGGTATTCTCAGGATGGGGAGCCCCACATTATGGGGAGCCCCCCAGCTTAAAAATATCAGCCAGCAGCCGCCCGGAATTGCTGCATCCATGAGATGCAACAGTCCCAGGACTCTAACCGGCTCATCCCGAATTGCCCTGGGGAAGTGGCAATCGGGGTAATAAGGAGTTAAAGGCAGCCCACAGCTGCCACTAAGCTGTAGGTTAATCCTGGCAGGCGTCTATGAGACACATTCCATGATTAATCTGTAGTGAAGGTAAATAAACACATACACCCGAAAAAATCCTTTATTTGGAATAAAAGACAAAAAAACACCCTCTTTCACCACTTTATTAAAACCCCCAAATACCCCTCTAGGTCCGACATGATTCACAGAGGTCCCACAACGCTTTCAGCTCTGCTACATGAAGCTGACAGGAGCGGCAGTAGAACACCGCCGCTCTCTGTGAGCTCCATGCAGCAACTGAAGTGAATCACGCTGTCAGCGGAGACGTCACTGAGGTAGTGCTGGTAGTGCCTGCGTGTGTGCGGTGATGATGGGTGCAGTAGGGCCGGGGTGTGTGTGGTGATGATGGATGCAGTAGTGCCGGGGTGTGTGCGGTGATCATGGGGGCAGTAGTGCTTGCGTGTGTGCAGTGATGATGCGAGCGGTAGTGCCGGTGTGTGCAGTGATAATGATGGGATGATGGGGACGGTAGTGCTGGTGTGTGCAGTGATGATGATGGGGGCGGTAGTGCCGGTGTGTGCAGTGATGATGGAGGCGGCAGTGCCTGCGTGTGCGGTGGTGTTGGGTGCAGTAGTGCTGGGGTGTGTGTGGTGATGATGGGTGCGGTAGTGCCTGCGTGTGTGTGGTGATGATGGGTGCAGTGGTGCCGGGGTGTGTGCGGTGATGTTGGGACGGTAGTGCCTACGTGTGTGCAGTGATGATGGGTGCAATAGTGCCGGGGTGTGTGCGGTGATGATGGGTGCAGTAGTGCCGGGGTGCGTGCGGTGATGATGGGTGCGGTAGTGCCTGCGTGTATGCAGTAATGATGCGAGCGGTAGTGCCGGTGTGTGGAGTGATGATGATGGGGGCGGTAGTGCCGGAGTGTGCAGTGATGATGATGAGGGCGGTAGTGCCAGTGTGTGCGGTGATGATGGGGGCGGTAGTGCCGGTGTGTGCGGTGATGATGGGGGCAGTAGTGTCGGTGTGTGTCTCTCTCGGCTAAAGAAAACTTAACGCAGGAATCCGTTGCCTTTATTATCACACTATTTGTAAGGCATCAGTCACACAACGCATTGTGACGGATGCCGCACAACTCAAGTGTGAAAGCGCCCTTATACAGACAGGTGTGTGCCTTTCTAAATATCAAGCCCTATCAGTTTAATTAAACACAGCTGGACTCTAATGCAGGAGTAGAACTACTGTATCTCAAGGAGGATCACAAGGAAATGGACAACATGTGACTTATATATGAGTGTCTGAGCAAAGGGGCTGAATACTTATGGCCATGTGATATTTCAGTTTTTCTTGTTTAATAAATTTGCAAAAATTTCTACATTTCTGGGGTTTTTTTCTGACAAGGAGTGCAGAGTGTACATTGATGAGAAAAAAATTGAACTTTTTTGCATTTACCAAATGGCTGCAATGAAACAAAGCGTGAAAAATGTAAAGGGGTCTGAATGCTTTCCGTACCCACTGTATTTGCTAAAGGTGCTCAGAAGAAACAGGGAGATTTGACTATAGCACAGTGAATTTTGCTGAATTAGTTTATGGAAGTCATGTTGCTTTTCACGAGCCGTTGAGCTACTACAGTAGTAATGAGAAAACTCTACTTTTCCATGTACAGATAATGGACCTGAGTGGAGACTTTTTTTGATGGATAAGCAGAAGTTATTGGTACAATGTTATACTACAGAACATTATTTTGTGGTTTATTATTCCAGTATTTGGTATGCAGAATGAACAAAGTTCAACATTACGCTCTACTGGTTTGTGCTCAGAGGGCACAGTACTTTTTTTGTTCAGCACAAAAAAGCTGCTTTTTTGTGCTTCTTTTCATGCTTTTTTTCATTCTTTCATGCTTTATTTCAATCTTTTTTTTCATGCTTTTTTTTCTTGCTTCTTTTCATGGTTTCATGCTTCTTTTCATGCTTTTTTCATGCTTCTTCTTATGTATTGAGTTAGGGAAAAAAAAGCAGGAAAAAAAGCAGAAACAATTGACATGTCGCTTCTTTTTTTCAGCAACAAAAAAAGCAAGGAAAAAAGAAGTACTGTGGGCACAGCACGTCACAATTCTCATAGATTTTGCTGGGATGCATTTTCCTTGCTTTTTATTGGTTAAAAAAAAGCAAGGAAAAAAAGCATAAAAATGTCCTGTGGGCACAAGGCCTAGATTGTGAACTATTATCTTGGCAAAAGAAAATATTTTTTTTCATAACATGCAATATTTATATGGTATATATAGAAATGCAAAAAATATATATAATTTTCAAGGATATTTTGTTGAAATATAAAATTGGTTTTATTCTTGCAGATGACTTTACCATGAAATTAGAGGGACACCTGACATCTTTAATTTTTAATTCAGATAAGCTTGAGATCTCACAGGATACAATTGAAGTGAATGACCTTATTCCAGATATGCCATCATCCCTTCACAGCAAAGATCTATCATCTGATCTTTTGAAAGTGGTCCTATCTTCTGATTCATCACAGTCTATTAAGAAAAATGAAACTGACAAAAGGAGTGTTAAAAATGAAACTGTTCTTACAACAAAAAAGCTATTTTCAGGTTCAGAATATGGAAAAGGATTATGTTGTTCCAGGTGTGGGAAATATTTTAACCAGAAATCAAAGCTTGCTAGGCATGAGATTATTCACACAGAGAAGAAGCCATATTCATGTTCAGAATGTGGGAAAGGTTTTGTAGATAAATCACATCTAGTTAGACATCAGAGAATTCACACAGGGGAGAAACCATATTCATGCTTAGAATGTGGGAAAAGTTTTGCAGATAAAACATATCTTACTATACATCACAGAAGTCACACAGGGGAGAAGCCATATTCATGTCCAGAATGTGGGAAATGTTTTTCGGATAAATCACATATTCTTAGACATCAGAGAATTCACACTGGGGAGAAGCCATACTCATGTTCACAATGTGGTAAATGTTTTACTAATAGATCACATCTTGTTAAACACCAGAAATTTCACACAGGGGAGAAGCCTTTTTCATGTTCAGAATGTGGAAAATGTTTTAAAGAAAAATCAATTCTTATTATACATCACAGAATTCACACAGGCGAGAAGCCCTATTCATGTTCAGAATGTGGGAAATATTTTAACCACAAATCATCTCTTGTAGTTCACAATAGAATTCATACTGGAGAGAAGCCTTTTTCATGTTCAGAATGTGGAAAATGTTGCACAGATAAATCAAATCTTATGAAACACAAAAAACTTCACATAGGGGAAAAGCCCTTATTATATTCTGAAAGTAGAACATTTTTAGTAGACAGCACAGATTTCATGGAACACCAGAGAATTCCCACATGGGAGAAGCCATTTTCGTGTTTAGAATATGGGAATTGTTGGGCAGATAAATCAAGTCTTGTGACACATTAGGCAATTCACACATGGAAGAAACTTTTTTCATGCCCAGGATGTGGGAAATATTTTCTACATAAATCACATTTTGTTGGAAAACAGAATTCACCCATGGGAGAAGTTTTTTTCATGTTCAGAATGTGGGAAATGTTTTACCTGAATATTGCCCTTTCTTAGAAATCAAAACTGCCACATGGGTGCCATTTTCCTACATAGAAATATATACTGGAAAATCATATTTTGTTGACCATCCTAAAAAACCTCACACGGAAGAAACCATATATTTTATTGTCAAATTGTATAAGAAAACCTCTAACAGAGACAATAGTATAAGTAAATGAGAAAGGGAAAATAATTTAGATCTTATACTAGGATTAAAAATATATGTACTTACAAGTTTTTTCAATCTCTTAACGCCTTGCTGCGCTTTAGTCCTGTGTTCAAATACTACCAAGGACAACACCTGCAAGGAGTTTATATGTTCTCCTTGTGTTTGCGTGGGTTTCCTCTGGGTTCTCCAGTTTCCTCTAACACTCCAAAGACATACAGATAGGGAATTTAGATTGTGAGTCCCAATGGGGACAGAGTTGCTGATGCATGTAAAGCGCTGTGGAATATGTTGGCACTATATAAAAATAAAGATTATTATTATTATAGGGGTTGAGATGAGAGGACCTGTTGAAGTTCGGTTCAGCTGAACCTCAATGTAATTCACTGTTTGGGCAGCTCAGCCTTAAACAGAGTACATTCGGGGAAGCGAAGGCAGGATTTTTTCATTATTATTTATTTTTTATTTTGTGCACACTACATCTGATAACGCTGTTTTTATCCCCAGTGCGATTCATTCAAACACTTCAAGCAGATGCACTGGTACCAGCACCGGGCGTACCAGAGCACATCAACTTGTCCCACAAATAACAAGCCATTATATGTCTCTTTTGTCAGAAAAAAAAAAAAAAGCTCTCAGAATATGGCAATGCAAAAAAAACCCCAATTTTTTAAAAAAAGAAACTGTTTCAGTGCACAAAGTAGAAAATCATAAAAAGCAGATATAAATTTGGCATTGCTGTAATCGTACGGACCCAAAGAACAAAAAATCTGAATAAAAAGCGGTCAAAAATGTTATGTATTCCAAAGTGGTAAAAATAGAAACTTCAACAAATCGCACAAAGAAGCCCCCACTCAGTTCTGTCATCATACAACAGAAAAATAGTGGGTTTATATGTTAGCCTGGGTTCTGTTTGTATACTGTCCACAATGTCCACAGCAACGGCTTTCATAAACCAATCCTGCAAAAACTGAGCTTCAAAATCCAAATGCTTGCTCTGAGCTCCACAATGCCTAAAGCAAAGTTTGTAAACACATTTATGGCAATGGTGAATAGGTAAGAACCTACTTAAATTATGGGGTGCGATTCTTGTTATGCATGTATAGACCTATTGCTCTACTACATATGTACATATAGACACACACGGTTCTGCTACATGCATATTTACACACACACACACATACACACACTATACATTACTACTAGTGATGGGCAAATAGTAACTATTTGGGTTCGGATTATACAAAACGAATCCAAAAGTACTATTCCGGTATTAGGCATAAGTAACAAACCTAATGCAAATCAATGAGGAACTAGAGCATTTTTCTTATCATGACAAATAGTGGAATAGTACTCCAGATTTGGTAAGCATTGTCCAAACATGAATAGTTATTATTCACCCATCACTAATTACCACATCTTGGCACCTGAATGGAGGCTGCATGAGCTGAGTAGTTGAAGTACCTTCCATACAATTAACTTAAGGATCTTTCAGGTCATGTGATCAGTCACATGACCTGAGTGGTCCTTGAATTAATCAAGTGGGGAAGGTCCTTCAGTTTTCAGCTCATGGAACCTCCGTTCAGATCCCAGTAAGCTTCCTCTCCTACACCAATCACATATAATAATAATAATAATAATATAATAAAGTTTTATTTAATAATAATAAAGTTTTATTTCTATAGCGCCAACATATTCCGCAGCACTTTACAATTCAGAGGGGACATGTGCAGACAATTTGAGACAATACAAAATAACAAAATTAAGATACCAGGAAGAGTGAGGGCCCTGCTCGTAAGCTTACAGTCTATGAGGAAATAGGGGAGGCACAAAAGGTGAATGGGGGGGGGGGAAATCTTGTCATATATGGTCCAGCCATCGATTTAATAGGTTATTCAAAACCAGCTGCATGAACCCGTCATCTGACAGTATTTATACAGGTACAGGGGACAAAAATTGGAAGTAAATTGTTTGTTATGAAGGGCAGAAAAGGACTACATTAGATCAGGGAAGTGAGGTGATAGGCTAGTCTAAAGAAATGCGTTTTTAGGGCACCTTTTTAAAGGTGTGGATGTTGGGAATTAATCGGATTGCTCTTGGTAGTGTGTTCCAGAGCATTGGTGCAGCTCGTGAGAAATCTTGAAGACAGGAGTGGGAGGTTCGAATTGTTGAGGATGTCAGTCTTAGGTCATTAGCACAGCGGAGGGCATGAGTGGGGTGATAGACAGAGAAGAGGGAGGAGATGGAGTGTGGTGCGGAACCGTGAAGAGCTTTGTGAGTGAGAGTAATAAGTTTATGTTGGATTCTGTAGCGAATGGGCAACCAGTGCAATGACTAGCAAAGAGCAGAGGCATCAGTGAAGCGGTTGCAGAGGAAAATGATCCTGGCTGCGGCATTCAGGATGGATTGGAGAGGGGAGAGTTTAGTAACAGGGAGACTAATTAGTAAAGAATTACAATTTTCCAGGCGAGAATGAATGAGAGCGACAGTAAGAGTTTTTGCAGAGTCAACTGTAAGAAAAGGTCGAATTCTAGAGATGTTTTTGAGGTGGAATTGACAAGAATGAGCAAGTGAACGAATGTGGGGAGTGAAGGAGAGATCGGAGTCAAATATAACCCCAAGACAGTGGGCGTGCTGCTGGGGCGTAATGGTAGAGCCACACACAGAAATGGTAATATTGGCTTTCGGAAGGTTAGGAGAGGGAGGAAACAGAAGAAGTTCAGTACATAGATTAGTTTGTGGCAGGAGAAAGAGCAGATCTCTCTGTAATGGGGTAGGGGCGCAGTGTCAGCATTCTCCTCCATCACAAGAAGCTGCCTCTGGACTATAAGAAGACAACTTTTTAGCAAACGTTTTTCTTGTTAAAAACGGCGTCTTCCAGACCAAAAAATATGGTTTTATATATATATATATATATATATATATATATATATATATATATATATACAGTGCCTACAAGTAGTATTCAACACCCTGCAGATTTAGCAGGTTTGATAGGATGCAAATAAGTTAGAGCCTGCAAACTTCAAACAAGAGCAGGATTTATTAACAGATGCATATGTCAGGACCGGGAGGACTGGTAGACCCAGGAGGTGGATCCTCTGGACCGAGCACCCCACCGGGGGGCAGGGCGCACGGCAGCCGGAGCACTGGCGTGGCCGGGACGGGAGCCGTGTCCCACAGGGGACGGGAAGACCAAAGTCACTGGTACAGGTGCCAGGTACCAAAGACAAACAGTAGTCCAGGTAATGGGACACGGCACAAGAGGACCTGAGCACCTAGCTCATAAGACTAAGCTTCAAGACACGTTGATCAGGCGCCGCCCACATGGAAAGGCCAGTCTTATATACCCAGCACAGCCTCATGTCATTTCCTGCTGCAGGTGTGCTGGGCCTATAAGACCAGGAGAGTGGGCGCGGCCTGGTCCTATACAGATCCATGTGGCTAAGACTCAGAGTCAGACTCATAAGACCAGGAGCAGGACACAGGAGAGCGGGAGCGGCAGCCATGACCGGTGGACACGTGGACTGGATCAGTGGTTAAGGAGCAGTGCAATGACGGTGAGGCCGGATCAGTGGGTAAGGAGCGGTGCTGAGGCATCGGGAGCGTGACAGTACCCCCCCCTCTATGCCCCCCCTCCGTGCACAGTACCCCAGGGGCACCCCGGATCGAGTCACCGGACCAGGAACCAAGGCAAAGGCGGGGAAGGACCGCTGACCCCGTGCCGCCTTCTTGGCCGCACGACGCTTAGCCGTCGATCTACCAGTAGTGGCAACGGGGGCAACGGGAAGCAGAGGACAGACAGAAGTAGGACCAGGGTCGTGGACGACCGGATCGGGCGTCTCGGACCGGGTACAGGACAGTGTCTCGTCCTCAGTAGCCGGTGGCATCAAAGTCTCAATTGTCAGGGACGGTGGAACGACGCTGGAGTGCGTCGTCTCTTCTGGTTCCGGTGGCACCACAAGCACAAGTGACAGGAGTTGTGGTACGGCACTGGACTGCGTTGTCACCTCTTCCTCTTCCTGCGGCATAACAGGTTCAGGTGACAGGGGCCGAGGAACGGGCTGTAGGCAGTGGTCATGACACAAGGGCCCCCAGCGAGTAATAGCGCCAGAGCGCCAACTAATGGCAGGGTCATGGAGTTGAAGCCAGGGCAGATCCAGCAGGAGCTCAGGAGCCATTCTTGGGATGACATAGAAGGCAATGGTCTCAGTATGCAAAGTGCCAACCTGAAGTCTCACGGGTTCAGTGGTATACCGGACAGGTTCGTATAGTGGTTTACCATCCACAGAAGCGAACCAGAGGGGCTTGGCAAGCGGGATCACAGGTACCTGGTATCGGTTCACTGCAGACTGGTGTATGAAATTACCCGCTGCCCCAGAATCAATGTGGGCCTCTGCTGTGAACCTGATCTTCTCCGTCGTCACCTGGACAGTCTGCGTAACTGGAACGGAGGGGATTCCGGTGCTAAGGGTGGCGGTTCCCACCATCCCTTGGACCCGGGGTCTACCTGGTCTCTCAGGGCATGAGCGGAGCAGATGTGAACCGCTTCCACAATAGAAACACAGGCCCTGGGCGAGTCGCTCTGCACGGCGTTGCTCAGCTTGGCTCAGTCGGTCAATTTGCATTGGTTCGGGAGTTGAATCACAGGAAGGCAATGGCGGGGGAACGGTAGACCTCTGCAGGACAAAGGCGTGACGGACTGGTTGCTTCTCCCGGGATACTTCCTTGGTCCGTTCCTGAAAACGGAGATCAATCCGGGTGGCTAGGGATATCAAAGCGTCCAACGTACGGGGAACATCACGACCGGCTAATTCGTCCTTAATGCGGCCCGACAGGCCCTCCCAAAAGGCTGCCATCAATGCCTCGTTGTTCCAGCCTAGCTCGGAGGCAAGCGTGCGGAACTGGATGGCGTACTGGCCCACCGTCAGGGTTCCTTGGCGTAGCCGGAGGAGCGAGGAGGTAACCACGGTGTTGCGTCCCGGTTCATCAAAGGTATCACAGAAGGCCTGCAGGAATTCCAGGAGGTCGGTGGTCACTGGGTCCTCATTCTCCCACAAAGGATTCATCCAGGCCAATGCTTCGCCTTCCAGATGGGACATTAGAAAGGCCACCTTAGCTTGGTCTGAAACAAACAAATGGGGAAGCAACTTGAAATGCAGGGAGCACTGGTTCAAGAAGCCTCTGCAGGTCTTGGGATCCCCCGCATAGCGAGGCGGAGCAGCGAGGCGGAGTTGCGAAGCCGAGGGGACAACAGGTTCGGACTTAGACGCTGTCTGCTGCGTCGACGGAGACGAGGCGGCGGTCTGTAATGTGTACAACCGGTGGTCCACAGACGTCAGGAACTTCAATATGCGGTGTAAAGTGTCACGCTGTTGCACCAGTTCCTGGCGTAGTTCAGCCAGCTCAGACGCTTGTGCTCCGGCGGAATCCATGGCCTGATCAATCTGTCAGGACGGGGAGGACTGGTAGACCCAGGAGGTGGATCCTCTGGACCGAGCACCCCACCGGGGGGCAGGGCACACGGCAGCCGGAGCACTGGCGTGGCCGGGACGGGAGCCGCGTCCCACAGGGGACGGGAAGACCAAAGTCACTGGTACAGGTGCCAGGTAGCAAAGACAAACAGTAGTCCAGGTAATGGGACACGGCACAAGAGGACCTGAGCACCTAGCTCATAAGACTAAGCTTCAAGACACGTTGATCAGGCGCCGCCCACATGGAAAGGCCAGTCTTATATACCCAGCACAGCCTCATGTCATTTCCTGCTGCAGGTGTGCTGGGCCTATAAGACCAGGAGAGTGGGCGCGGCCTGGTCCTATACAGATCCATGTGGCTAAGACTCAGAGTCAGACTCATAAGACCAGGAGCAGGACACAGGAGAGCACGAGCGGGAGCGGCAGCCATGACCGGTGGACACGTGGACTGGATCAGTGGTTAAGGAGCAGTGCAATGACGGTGAGGCCGGATCAGTGGGTAAGGAGCGGTGCTGAGGCATCGGGAGCGTGACAGCATAAATCTTACAAACCAACAAGTTATGTTGCTCAGTTAAATTTTAATAAATTTTCAACATAAAAGTGTGGGTCAATTATTATTCAACCCCTAGGTTTAATATTTTGTGGAATAACCCTTGTTTGTAATAATAGCTAATAATCGTCTTTTATAAGACCTAATCAGGCCGGCACAGGTCTCTGGAGTTATCTTGGACCACTCCTCCATGCAGATCTTCTCCAAGTTATCTAGGTTCTTTGGGTGTCTCATGTGGACTTTAATCTTGAGCTCCTTCCACAAGTTTTCAATTGGGTTAAGGTCAGGAGACTGACTAGCCCACTGCAACACCTTGATTTTTTCCCTCTTGAACCAGGCCTTGGTTTTCTTGGCTGTGTGCTTTGGGTCATTGTCTTGTTGGAAGATGAAATGACGACCCATCTTAAGATCCTTGATGGAGGAGCGGAGGTTCTTGGCCAAAATCTCCAGGTAGGCCGTGCTATCCATCTTCCCAAGGATGCGGACCAGATGGCCAGGCCCCTTGGCTGAGAAACAGCCCCACAGCATGATGCTGCCACCACCATGCTTGACTGTAGGGATGGTATTCTTGGGGTCGTATGCAGTGCCATCCAGTCTCCAAACGTCACGTGTGTGGTTGGCACCAAAGATCTCGATCTTGGTCTCATCAGACCAGAGAACCTTGAACCAGTCTGTCTCAGAGTCCTCCAAGTGATCATGAGCAAACTGTAGACGAGCCTTGACATGACGCTTTGAAAGTAAAGGTACCTTACGGGCTCGTCTGGAACGGAGACCATTGCGGTGGAGTACGTTACTTATGGTATTGACTGAAACCAATGTCCCCACTGCCATGAGATCTTCCCGGAGCTCCTTCCTTGTTGTCCTTGGGTTAGCCTTGACTCTTCGGACAAGCCTGGCCTCGGCACGGGAGGAAACTTTCAAAGGCTGTTCAGGCCGTGGAAGGCTAACAGTAGTTCCATAAGCCTTCCACTTCCGGATGATGCTCCCAACAGTGGAGACAGGTAGGCCCAACTCCTTGGAAAGGGTTTTGTACCCCTTGCCAGCCTTGTGACCCTCCATGATCTTGTCTCTGATGGCCTTGGAATGCTCCTTTGTCTTTCCCATGTTGACCATGTATGAGTGCTGTTCACAAGTTTGGGGAGGGTCTTAATTAGTCAGAAAAGGCTGGAAAAAGAGATAATTAATCCAAACATGTGAAGCTCATTGTTCTTTGTGCCTGAAATACCTCTTAATACTTTAGGGGAACCAAACAGAATTCTGGTGGTTTGAGGGGTTGAATAATAAATGACCCTCTGAATAAACTTTTCACAATTTAAAAAAAAAAAAAAAAAAGAAATAGTATTTTTTTTTTGCTGCAGTGCATTTCACACTTCCAGGCTGATCTACAGTCCAAATGTCACAATGACAAGTTAATTCCGAATGTGTAAACCTGCTAAATCTGCAGGGGGTTGAATACTACTTGTAGGCACTGTATATATATATATAATATATATATATAAATATATATATATATATATATATATATATATATATATATATATAATGGATTTGTGCAGAAATGCATGCCATTAGGAGAGCAAGTATTGAGTTGCAATATCCAAATACCTCTGTATTTAACCCTAGAACGCGCAAGCATAACAATCTACCATAGAAAACAAATGACCTAGCAGGCCTGCGAGGCCCCAGGTATGCGTTCTAGGGTTAAGCCAGTCACCACCCTATTTGGGTTTATTAACCTTTTCAATTCACCTCCCCCCCAAAACAAAATAAAAAATGGAAGCTGCAAATGCTTGGTAGTGCCCTATATATGTACAGTTTTCTGTAATATTTCAATATATATAAGCTATATGTTTAGCAATTCTTGATTTTAATTTTTCGTATTATCAAACAATATATTTAAGTCTGCAACATGTCCATTCCGCAATATAAACTATGTGTGGTGTCACAGTTTATAAAGGTTCGAATTCTGTTAATGACTCAACTGTTGTGTAGAAAGTATTTTTGTTCACAAATTGACAGACTTTGCCCTTCCTGCCACCACACTTGAAAAAGCCATGTAGTGTTAAGCAGGTGTTGTTAGATTTGGTAACATTTCAGAAGTCACCACCATTTTTGAAACATATTTAATGCTACATTTCAGTATTTTTTGGGGTGAGTGATCTATCCTGATCAAAAATAGGTAAATATTTTAAAATAACTTTTGTTATAATTTTGTTAAACTGTGTGCTGTAACCTGTGGAAAAAATTGTATTTATTACCCTTATTACTATTTCTCTTATTGTTGCTATTTATTTTTTTTAAAGGGTTATTCGTCAGTGTTTTTGTTTTTTAGCTCAGCATTTTGTAATAAAGATTTATTATAATCCCTATTGTAAAAGTCTGTTCTTGATAATTGTGCTTTGTTCATTGAACAGATGGTCATTAGTAGAGATGAGTGAACCTTTCAAAGTTTGGTTTGCAAGCCTTACCGAACAAACGCTAAGTTCGCCGAACCTTTTAAAAACTCATTAGATTCAATGGGAGGCCAAACCTAAGGCAGAGAATACACCTTAGGGCTCCAACACACATCCGTTAAAACCACGCACGTGTGATACGGGCCGTTTTTCGGGTCCGTTTTCCGTTTTTTAGATCCGTTTTTATGGTATGTGTGGCCTGCGTGTGTATCCCGTATGCTAGCCGTATGTGCGTGTGGAATGTCCGTGTGTGCGTGAGTGAAATAACTGACATGTGTGTGTGTTGTCCGTGTGAAATGTACGTGTGTGATGCAAAATGTCGTTACTACATGTCGGAAGACAGAGTAGCGGGATGAGAATGAACTCGGGTGAACTTCACCCAACTTCATTGTCATGCCGCGGCTCTGTCTGTGCCGTGTACTGATTAGCGGTCACCTGTGAAGGATTCACCGGTGACCGCTAATCCCCCGAGTGACTGGAGTGTCCCCCCCCTCTCTCATACTCACCGATCCCCGATCACCGGCGCTGCACGGCGTTCACACTGCTCCGGCGGCTTTTTCTAATTTGAAAAAGCCGGCCGCCCATTAAACAATCTCGTATTCCCTGCTTTCCCCGCCCACCGGCGCCTATGACTGGTTACAGTGAGACACGCCCCCACGCTGAGTGACAGGTGTCACACTGCACCCAATCACAGCAGCCGGTGGGCGTGTCTATACTGTGCAGTAAAATAAATAAATAAATAATTAAAAAAAACGGCGTGCGGTCCCCCCCATTTTAATACCAGCCAGATAAAGCCATACGGCTGAAGGCTGGTATTCTCAGGATGGGGAGCTCCACGTTATGGGGAGCCCCCCAGCCTAACAATATCAGTCAGCAGCCGCCCAGAATTGCCGCATACATTAGATGCGACAGTTCTGGGACTGTACCCGGCTCTTCCCGATTTGCCCTGGTGCGTTGGCAAATCGGGGTAATAAGGAGTTATTGGCAGCCCATAGCTGCCAATAAGTCCTAGATTAATCATGTCAGGCGCCTCCTCGAGATTCCTTCCATGATTAATCTGTAAGTGACAGTTAAAAAACACACACACACCTGAAAAAATCATTTATTAGAAATAAAAAACACAAACAAATTCCCTCATTACCAATTTATTAACCCCGACAAAGCCCTCCATGTCCGGCGTAATCCACGGACCTCCAGCGTCGCATCCAGCTCTGCTGCATGCAGGTGACATGAGCAGCAGAAGACACCGCCGCTCCTGTCAGCTCCACGCAGCTAATGAGATGAGTAGCGCGATCAGCTGCTGTCAGTCAGGTAACTCCATCGGTAACTCCAACTGGATCCAGCGGTGGCCGCGGGTAACCTCAGTGACAGCTCAGCTGATCGCGATATTCACCGCCGCTCCGGTCAGCTCCACGCAGCAACTGAGGTGAGTAGCGCGATCAGCTGAGCTGTCACTGAGGTTACCCGCGGCCACCGCTGGATCCAGCGGTGGCCGCGAGTTACCTGACTGACAGCAGCTGATCGCGCTATTGCCTTCATTAGCTGCGTGGAGGTGACAGGAGCGGCGGTGTCTTCTGCTGCTCCTGTCACCTGCATATAGCAGAGCTGGAAGCGATGCTGGAGGTCCGTGGATTACGCCGGACATGGAGGGCTTTGTCGGGATTAATAAATTGGTAATGAGGGAATTTGTTTGTGTTTTTTATTTCTAATAAATGATTTTTTCAGGTGTGTGTGTGTTTTTTAACTGTCACTTACAGATTAATCATGGAAGGAATCTCGGGGAGACGCCTGACAAGATTAATCTAGGACTTATTGGCAGCTATGGGCTGCCAATAACTCCTTATTACCCCGATTTGCCAACGCACCAGGGCAAATCTGGAAGAGCCGGGTACAGTCCCAGAACTGTCGCATATAATGTATGCGGCAATTCTGGGCGGCTGCTGACTGATATTGTTAGGGTGGGGGGCTCCCCATAACGTGGAGCTCCCCATCCTGAGAATACCAGCCTTCAGCCGTATGGCTTTATCTGGCTGGTATTAAAATGGGGGGGACCGCACGCCGTTTTTTAAAATTATTTATTTATTTATTTCACTGCACAGTATAGACACGTCCACCGGCTGCTGTGATTGGGTGCAGTGAGACAGCTGTCACTCAGCGTGGTGGGCGTGTCTGACTGCAACCAATCACAGGCGCCGGTGGGCGGGTAAAGCAGGGAATACGAGATTGATTAATGGGCGGCCGGCTTTTTCAAAATAGTAAAAGCCGCCGAAGTTTTTATAACAGCCGTGCAGCGCCGCACAGGAGATCGGGGAACGGTAAGTATGAGAGAGGGGGGGAACTGACCGACAGACAGCTAGAGGGACAGATAAGACAGAGAGATCGACCGACAGACATAGAGACCGACCGACGGACTGAGGGAGAGAACGAAACAGAATAAGAAAAAAGACCGACATCACATGAAAAAAGCACAAAACGTACAGGGAGCAAACATATGCGTCCGTGTCACTCGGACGTGCGCACAGACCCATTGACTTTCATTGGGTCCGTGCTGCGTGTTGCGTGCAGAAAACGGACATGCTGCCGTGCAAAACGCACACAGGTGCGGATCACGGACACGGACAAACGGACATGCAACAAAAACGCACGTGGAGCTTTTATCATACAATAACATTGGTGCACGTTTGGCCGTGTCTCCAGTATACACGGAAACGGACTAAACACGCACGTGTTTCACGGATGTGTGTTTCAGGCCTTAGGGGTAGTTGAAAAGCTTCCAAAAGAGCAAAAATACATTGTAAAGTGCAGCCCCACTGTTTTGGCAAAGCCAAACTATTGACATAAGAAATATAGAGGTGGATGAGGGACAGGTGTAGGGCTGGTCCTGCCAGTATAGACAAGGCACAAATTGGAGACCCATCTTGGAGTCTTGACATTTAAAAACATTTCAGGCAGACAGCAGGACAGTGGCATCAATTGCCCCCCCCACCCCATTTCCCCATAGTGTATTTGTACAGCAGGGAGGTTTGGTCCATGCAACACACAGGATGTGGCCTGGCATTTCCTTTTTTAAAAGTGAGTACATAGCGACCGTTTCTTTTGCAGCAGTACATCCAGGTCGAAATAGTGGCCTAGAAATTTCTGTACAACCAGGTTGAGGACGTGAGCCATGTAAGGCAGATGTGTGATGTTGCCCAGGCATAGTGCCGCCAACAGGTTTTCACCGTTATCGCACACGTACTTCCCTGACTCAAGATTTAGTTAAGACAGCCATTGATCAAACTCAGCCTGGATAGTGGTCCAGAGCTCTGCAGCTGTGTGACTACGTTCTCCAATGCATATTAATTTGAGCACTGCCTGATTGTGTTGACTTACACAAGATGTGGCTTGGAATTTTAATTTTAAAAATCAAGAGGCGCTTGACTGACAGGATTAGGCCTGTTGTTCCTACACACCTGCCTGTACAGACAAGATTCAATTTGGAGACCTTACTTGGAGTCTCCACATTTCCAAAAATTAAGGTCCGACAACAGGAAAGTGGCAATTAGTAGAGACTAAAAATAGTGCAACGCTGCAACATTGATGCATGGGACCAGCCCTGTAACAAGGCCCGAAACAACATTTCTACCTTCACCAGAGACAGTAAGATGACAGACAGGCATAAGCCTCTTGCTCCCAGTACCCAGTTACTACAGACAAAACACAACTTGGAGACCCATCTCAGAGTCTTGAGATTTAAAAACCTTTCAGGCAGTCAGCAGGACAGGGGCATTAATTCCCCCCCATAGTGTCTTTGCACATCAGGGAGGTATTGTCCATGCAACACACAGGATGTGGCCTCAGTGTCTCACATGGGTCAAAACACCAGGCATGGTCACTTCTGTAACAGCTGATGGGATCTCTCTCACCCCTGTAGCGTAGCGGGTAAACAAGTGGAGGTTCTGCAGACGGAGACCTGTGTGAGACTAGTTTTGATGGTGATGCAAGAGGAGGAAGAAGCAGCAGCAAATGCAGTTGATTTAGCAGCCGGTGGTTGGGTAGGTCCAGTAGTCCGCATTTTAGCACAGTAAGATTCCCACAGTAATGCATGTTGGTTGCACATGTACAGTTTCATGGATGTAGCAGTCAAATTATTTGAATTTTTGTCTCTGAGTCATTTATAATGTTGGCAGATAACGAAAGTTGGGTCATCCTTGGCGGTCTCAAAAAAGACCAAGGCTAGGCAACCCTTCCTGCGAACTGCAGACCAGCAACCACTGCTGGCCACAGCCAGAGTTGGGGCTGAGAATGCAGTTCTTCTCATGGTTGCATCACAAGGTGCTTGTGTGGGAATCACCAATGTAACCTCCTCCTCATCTGCTGAGTTACACAGCTGTGTGCCTCTGGGTTCACATCAAGTGGCATCTACAACTTTATCATCAGGCTCAATGTTCCACTCCTCCTCTTCCTGACCTGACATCCCATAACAGTACATGTGCACCTCAGGTATCTGAGTCTCATCATCATCACCTCTACCCCGGGGGTTAACGTCAGTTGACAAGGGTAGGTATCCTGCTTGGACCCTTCTTCGTTTGGGCCAGGATCCAACTCACAAAGATTTTGGGCATGGGTACAGATGCTTTCCTCCTCTTGAGTCTGGGAATCTTTGGAGCAGACCTCTGATGCCCATGGGATAGAATGTGTGAACAGCTCCGCAGACTCACCCATGTGTGGTTCCCCTCAGTTAGTTTGCCGGTTGGAGATTTGTGATGCGGGGGAAAAAAGTGTAATTGGGGTGACACCTCTGAGGAATAAACTGTGTGTGATATTGAGGTGCAGGAAGAGGAGGAGAGGATACTTGATACAGCGCTTGCCAACCATTCTACCACATGCTGGTTATGACCCTCATTTTGAAGTTCAGGCGATGTGCAGCTGCCAAAGAAATTTAGTGGAGTAGGCTGTCTAGTATTGGAAGTTGTTCTCATTTCTCTTGGGATAGTATCAGCCGGTGTTTGCTCACTAAAGCTTTGAGTAACATTAGAACGTCCCACACGTACACCTCGAACACCCCACCTATTAAGCCTTCCACCACAACCTCGTCGTGATTTACCACTCATGGTTGATGTACCCTTTCAAACAGATGCTTCGCAACCCTATGCCCACACCTGTCAGACACCTGACACAAAAAATATATTCTTTATTTCTTGCCTGAGATGCTAATATTGTGAAGGCATTAAAAAGTACCAATAACTAGAAATGTGGTTCAGTGTGTAGTTTGGAGCAGGCACTCAATAATGCCAAGACCTATTTAGCTAGTTCACTAGCAAATTTACAACAAGCACTAATAACTAACAATACCTAGACATGTGTTTCACTTCCTAATTTGGTGCAGGCAGTAATAAGTAGCAATACCTATTTATATCATTCACTGGCAACTCTTTAGCAGACACTCACTAGTAGCTAAACTTATTTCTATCATGAAATGCTGATTTGTAGCACACACCTTTTCCTACACTGCACGTCCCTATTCTACACTATCACTCTCCTATCTATCTCAACTACCCTAGCTAAGCTAACTGTCTAGCAGCATCAGTGGCAGCACCTTCCCTAATGTTTAACATTCACAAAATGGGCAGACGCCACATGTCCACAATTTATATGCAGATAGACATGTGACTTAGGCAGCCAATGACACAAGCCCTTGTGTCTGAACCTTGTGGATGTTTGCTTGGTGATTGGCTGCAGGAACATCCACAAATAGAGTTAAGAAAAAAAAACCTCCGTTCATTAAACACATCCCCCCTTTCGACATACAGCATCACAATCCTATCCAAAACCATAACATTATTAGAAAAGCATTCTTGGAAAACGCGATCGGTGATCGAACAACTTTTGGGGAAAGTGCTCTGGTTGCCAAGCCCAAGCCAAACAGGCTAAAGGGTGCTTTACACGCTGCGACATCGGTAACAATATATCGTCAGGATCACGTCGTTAGTGACGCACATCTGGCACAGTTACCGACATCGCAGCGTGTGACACCAATGAGCAACGATCGCAAAATCGTTCAAAAACAGTGATCGTTGACATGTCGCTCATTTCCTTAATATCGTTGCTGCTGCCGGTACGATGTTGTTCGTCGTTCCTGCGGCACCACACATCGCTATGTGTGAAACAGGAGGAGCGACGAACATCTCCTTACCTGCGTCCACTGGCAATGCGGAAGGAAGGAGGTGGGTGGGATGTTACGTCCCGCTCATCTCCGCCCCTCCGCTTCTATTGGCCGGCCGCTTAGTGATGCCGCAGTGACGTCGCTATGACGCTCAACGCACCTCCCCCTTGAGGGAAGGATTGTTCGGCGGTCACAGCGACGTTGCTGACAAGGTATGTGCGTGTGACGCTGCCGTAACGATAATGTTCGCTACGGCAGCGATCAACACATATCGCACATACGACGGCGGCGGGTGCTATGGCTTGCAACATCGCTAACAATAGCTAGCGATGTCATAGAGTGTAAAGCACCCTTAAGGCTAGTACCAAATCTTAAACTGGCTAACCTTTATCAAACATGTTCGCTCATCTCTAGTCATTTGAGCAAATGCATTTGGCTTTGGCTATTTTGCCATATGGAATAGACTGGATGGTGTGCTTGGGATGACAACTAGTCGTTTCCAAAATGGTGTTACCAGAAATAAAGGGTTGGTCCAAAGTCAAGAAATATTCATTCTAAATTCCTATCTACTATTTATGCCATAATCTAAACTATTTTCTAATATACTTGCATTAAAAATTCTTCCCTCATTACACTATATAACTTCTAATGTATTTTTTTTCCCTACTGATTGTACGGAAAATATTTCTATCGTATTATTTTCCCTCTGAAGACACTTCATTTGAAAATCCCAGTACATGCTGGAATTCTGAAAGGAAGTGTCATGACGGGGTTGGACCTGTGGTCAGTGTCATCAGTGAGAGTCATTTCAGATGCTGATCTTGTCGTGGAGTTGAGCTATGTGTATACAAGGTGTACGAAGCTGTGTATGTACAACATGTATAGAGAGGCGCCATGCGTATACGACATGTACGAAATAGAGCTGTGTGTGTATGACATCTAGGGAGTAGAGCAGAGTGTGTACGACATGTATGGAGCGGAGCCACATGTGTACGTTTACAAAATGGAACAGAACCCTAGGCGTATAACATGTTTGGAGTAGCGCTATGTTTGTGTATGATGCCAAATATTCCCACAGCTCCGCTCTGCACATTATTATCTTGAGTTCTACTCCTCATACATTATATACGCAAGACTCTGCTATATAGAAATCATACACAGCTTCACTCTGTACACATCGTTAGAGGCAAATTATAATGTGGACAAGCTGGGCAACCAGCCGGGGCACGAAGTTCCATGGGGGGCCAATGGCTAGATTGCCCTGTTCATAATGCTGTGTGTGCCAGCATCAGTAATGCAGAACTCCAGGCAAGGAGCTTTCCTGGAGCTTTACTGCTGGCAAATACAGAATGGCAGCGCAACTCCAGAGGAGCATCCATTGCCTCTTTTGTAACGTGCTGATGCGATTACATCATCAGTCAGCGCTATAACATCATTGCGCCAGCTTGGACAGCAAATGGGGCTCCTGAAGCCGAAGAAGAGCGCCAGGGGAACAGGAGCAAGGGGAGCATGTGGTTTTGTTTGTTTTTATTTTTAACTAGCTGTAGCACCTGGCGTTGCTCGAGATAGTAACTGTCTCTGTTTCTCTCCCAGTCTCTGTCTGTCTCTCTCTCTGTCTTTTTCCCAGTCTCTCTATCTCTTTCCCTATTTCCCTGTCTGTCTCTTTTCCTGTGTCTATCTTTGTCTGTCTGTCTCTTTCCCTGGCTGCATTGTGACATGCCAACATTCCATTTAAGGGCGTTGCTGCGCCTTCTTCTGAAGTTCTGGCTGCATTGTGGCTCCCATCTCCATTCACTTTAATGGAGGCAGGTTTTTTTGGCGAATAACTGTAAAGCGCGGGGTTATGATTTCCCCTCAAAACATAGTCTATGACGTTTCCTGAGTCAAATGGGGTGTCTGTGCAAAATTTTGTGATTGTAAATGCGATGGTGTAGATTCCTTTAGCGGACACACACACACACACACACACACACACACACACACTGTAGATACATACATTTAGCTTTATATATTAAATATGTGCATGGGATGTGGGAGGACTCATCCTGTATACAAGCTCGTATATGGAGCAATGTGGGGGCTCAAATTGTATATAGGGAGCTATGTAGGGGATTATATTGAAATAAAGGTGCTATATGGGGCTCTGAGAGCTCACACTGTATCTAGGGAGGCTATGTGTGGGCTCATACTGTATTTGAACACACGCGACTCCGCACACCTCGTACACACAGGGCACCACTCCAAACACATGGCTCCACCTCCCGTACACACATGGCTCCGCTCCGTACACCTCGTACACACACGGCTCTGCTCCGTACACCTCGTACACACACGGCTCTGCTCCGCACACATCGTACACACACGGCTCTGCTCCGCACACATCGTACACACACGGCTCTGCTCCGCACACATCGTACACACACGGCTCCGCTCCGCACACCTCGTACACACACGGCTCCGCTCCGCACACATCGTACACACACGGCTCCGCTCCGCACACATCGTACACACACGGCTCTGCTCCGCACACATCGTACACACACGGCTCTGCTCCGCACACATCGTACACACACGGCTCTGCTCCGCACACATCGTACACACACGGCTCTGCTCCGCACACATCGTACACACACGGCTCCGCTCCGCACACATCGTACACACACGGCTCCGCTCCGCACACATCGTACACACACGGCTCCGCTCCGCACACATCGTACACACACGGCTCTACTTCGTACACCTCGTACACACACGGCTCCGCTCCGAACACCTCATACACACACGGCTCCGCTCCGTACACCTCGTACACACTCGGCTCTGCTCCGTACACCTCGTACACACACGGCTCCGCTCCGCACACCTCGTACACACACGGCTCCGCTCCGCACACCTCGTACACACACGGCTCCGCTCCGCACACCTCGTACACACACGGCTCTGCTCCGTACACACACGGCTCCGCTCCGTACACCTCGTACACACACGGCTCTGCTCCATCCACATTGTAAACCCCTCCTGATCCCACACATAACCCTCCCCTCATCCAGCCCCATGACACCCAGCACAGCAGAGTCCTGCATACACTGAGGAGCTGACCATGTGACCCCTGACTCCTCCCCTTTATGTGACATCATCACAGGTCCTGGAAGCACAGAGCAGCCATATATCTAGTGTGCGGCTCTGCAGGAGGAGGTATGTGGAGATTCCCCATTACTGGGGGCATTAATATTATATAATGCACTGATAACTCTCAGGGTCGGTGCCCATGATGACGCAGCATAGTACAGTCCAAGCACAGTGTATGGGGTTGATAGAAATCTCCTGCCCTTGTGCTTCTTTCTTACACTGTATACACTCACCTCCATTGTTCCAAGCTGCAGCACGTCATCTTATCTTTCAGATACGCTGAGTCTTCTATGCGGGTTTCCCCCATAGATTTGCATTACGTGCGTAGAATCTGCAGGTGAAATAACGCACATGCCATTTTAGTGCACTTTCTCTGCATCAAAAACGCATGTAATCCACACAGAATGATGGCAATACCAGGAAGTTTCAAAAACATTGTAGCTTTACTTAATCCCTTCATGACAATATTCCATTTTTTGCTCCCCTTCTTCCGAGAGCCATACCTTTTTTATTTTTCCGTCAATCTCGATATATGAGGGCTTTTTTTTTTTGCGTGACGAGTTGCACTTTTAAATCAAACCATTAGATTTACCATATAATGTACTGGAAAACTGCAAAAAAAATCCAAGTGTGGAATATTTTCAAAAAATCTGCGATTCCATGATTGTTTTGGGGTATATTATTTACCATGTCCAAGATATGGTAAAACTGATGTGTGGGTATGTTGCCTGAGGTCAGTACGAGTTCGTAGACACCAAACATGTATAGGTTTACTTTTATCTAAGAGGTTAAAAGAAAATCATAAGTTTGTCCAAACAGAGAGGGTCACTTTTTACGCCATTTTCCGCAACTCATAGCGTTCTAATTTTTCGGGATCTATGGCTCAGTGATGGCTATTATTTTGCGTCTCGTGCTGACGTTTTTAATGGTGCCATTTTTACGCAGATGCTACATGTATGTAACCCCCTCATGTACAGCACCATGGAATCAATGGTGCTCTATAAATAAACAATAATAATAATAATAATAATAATCTTGATCACCTGTTATTGCATTTTGCGCAAAATTTACAGCAACCAAAAAAAATAATTTTAGCTTTTGGAATTTTTTTGCCGCTACGGCGTTTACCGAACACATTAACTGATTTTATATTTTGATAGATTGGGCATTTCTGAACGCGGGGATACCAAATGTGTGTGTATTTTTTTATTTTTTTAACCCTTTAATTTTCAATGGGGCGAAAGGGAGGTGATTTGAACTTTTAGGGTTTTTTATTTTTTAAATTTGTAAAACTTTTTTTTTTTATTTTTTGATTTTACTGGTCACTTTAGGGGGCTATAAGGATCAGCAGTCTGATTGCGCATTCATTTCTCCTGATCAGAGCAGCACCGCTCTGATCAAGAGAAATATTCCGTTCTTCTTACAGCTAGTGCTCTGTCAGCTGTAACAGGAACTACATCATGACAGCGACAGAAGTCATGAGATGACCCTGTGCTACCATGACAGTCCTCGCCCCCCCCATGATCACGTGACAGGGCCTCCGATGGCGGCGGGAAAAGGCTTTTTTTCACTTCGGCGCTTTAAGTTGTACGGTCACATTTTGACAGTGCGATTTAAGAGGATAAAGGGTGCTTTACACGCTGCGACATCGCTAACGATATATTGTCGGGGTCACGGTGTTTGTGACGCACATCCGGCGTTGTTAGTGACATCGCAGCGTGTGACAGCTAGGAGCGACGATCAACGATCGCAAAAACGGCAAAAATCGTTGATCGTTGACATGTCGCTCCAAATCATAATGTCGTTGGTGTTTCATTCCGCAGGTTGTTCGTCGTTCCTGCAGGCCCACACATCGCTGTGTGTGACACCGTAGGAACGACGAACATCATCCTACCTGCGTCCATCGGAAAGGAGGAAGGAAGGAGGTGGGCGGCATGTTCCGGCCGCTCATCTTCTCCCCTCCTCTTTTATTGGGCAGCCGTTTTATGACGCCGCTGTGACGCCGAACGCATCTCCCCCTTGAAGGAGGGATTGTTTGGCAGCAACAGCGACGTCGCTGAACAGGTATGTGCGTGTGACGCTGCCGTAGCGATATTGTTCGCTACGGCAGCGATCACCACATGTCGCACGAACGACGGTGGCGGATGCTATCGCTCGCGACATCGCTAGCAATCGTTAGGGATGTCGCAGCGTGTAAAGCACCCTTAACAGGCACGAATGGATCGTGGGGCACACATGCCTGCTGTACAAATCAGCAGACATGTGCGGGAATCACTATCGGCTCACCGCAGCAGCCAGTGATGATCACCCCTTCATGATTTTGGACATACCGTTACGACTTCGATCGTGAAGGGGTTAAAGCATGACACACCAAAACGACAAAAAAAATGCAGTGAAAAAACTAAGGTAAACTAAGATGCAGAAATTCTGCAGCATCAAAAACTCCATACTGATCGTGGGGACTTAGCCTTAATAACACTTTGGATTTATAGTACACAGACAGCCGCTCCCCTATTATTTCTAATATTAAATGTACAATTACGTACAGGGAATATTTCTTGTCAGACTTTTACACAATAATATCAAAGTACTTGGGAAGAAATATGGATTTTATGTCATCAGTCTCCAAATTCCAGAACTTTTTTATTTTTTTCTGTCAATAATCGACGTCCTGCGATCACCTAGTGAGAGGCTGATGGAACGTCTAACCACCCGGATGAGACGGATTATTACATGGATTCTTTATAATGTTACATCTTCATATTCTCCCCATTCAGGTCCCTACAATATCGGATCCTCTCAGTGGAGATTTTCTGTATAAGAGAAGTCTCCTGATTGACCCATCAAGAATGGATAGGGACAAGCACAAAATGGCGGAGAGGATATTACACCTCACCCTAGAGATCCTCTTCCGGCTTACTGGAGAGGTGAGAGATTCTGATGACGTCACATTACATCATTCTTATCTATGGGAATAACAGATGGACAGAACTGGAGAGGTGAGGACTCTGGAAATGTCTGTAGTGAGATTTATTACTGTGTCTCTCCATAACCAGGATTACACAGTAGTGAAGAGGACCTCTAGTGATCGCTGTCAGGACCCTGTGTCTGAGGGATGGGGAAGACCCCTGAGCCCAATCACGGGGCCTTCACCTCACCCCCCGATACATGAGGACATCAATGACCAGAAGATCCTAGAACTCACCTACAAGATGATTGAGCTGCTGACTGGAGAGGTGACACTGCTGGGAATGCTGGGACATTATACAGTAAAGCTATGAAGGGATCGGGGGATGACGGTATCATTGTATGTGTCAGGTTCCTATAAGGTGTCAGGACGTCACCGTCTATTTCTCCATGGAGGAATGGGAGTATTTAGAAGGACACAAAGATTTGTACAAAGACATCATAATGGAGGTTCCCCAGCTCCTCACATCACCAGGTAATAGACAGGACTAAATACACACGGCCTATAATTATCTGTATGTAAAGAATGAATTCAGTCCCTGTATGTGTTTCCTCCAGTTCTATCCAGTAAGAGGACAACACCAGAGAGATGTCCCTGTCCTCTTCTTCCACAGGACTGTAAACAAGAAGATCCCAAGTTTTTACATGATCATCAGGTAGATGGAGAGAAGGTGTCATGATGATGTGTGAAGGTCTTGTGCTCAGTCTTGTTTTATCCACCAGTATTATATGTTTTATACTTGTGTAATGAGAGTGGTGGAGATGGCAGGATTACAGCTGATCATAGATGTGACTTCTCCATCTGTGACTTTTACAATATCTGTTTCAGGGGGAAGATCTGACCCATATTAATATTACAGAGACATATGTGAGGAGTGATGAGTGCTGTAAAGAGGAGATTCCTACATATGGCTATACAGGTGAGTTATAATCAATAAATGCAGAGAAGTCATAGATTCTTCTCTGTCACTGGCTGCTTTTTTGGAGTTGTAGTGTCACCATATCACCATTAAGTGGTGACAATTTGTCCACCACATGCACTTCCACCTCAAACTCTCCCCATTACATTCTGTCCAGATCTCTGAACTGCAAAGTAAAATGAAAGCGTACATAGAATGTATGGGGAAACTACAAATTCTTTAGAAAGATAATATTTGTATAATGGGCCTTTAACAGAAGGTGGAGGGTAATGATGCTGTTGCCTTTCTAGAATTATGACATCTTATTGGATGACTCTCTATTCTCTTTTCAAAACAGGTTGAACATCCTGCTCTACTGATTCGTACTCTAAGGTCTACTGTTAGATTTTTAGCTGTTTTGGAATTTTTCTACTTAGCTTGCAATTTCTCTGAGAATTTTAGAAATGTTTTTTAAAAATGGCTGGATGATTTCCTCAGTACATACAACATTGTTGGTTATAAATGACTTAGTGACCAAATGTAGAACTGGTGGAGGAAGGTTGAACTACATGGACCTAGGTCTTTTTTCAACCAAAGTAACTATGTAACTATAAATTTTTAAGGATATTTTATTAAAAAATAATCATTTTTATCCTTGGCAGATGGCGGTACCAGGAGATCAGAGGGACAATGGACATCTCCAATTTTCAAATCAGAAAACTTTGATAATACACATGATATAAATGAAGCGAATGTCATAATTCCATTAATACCATCATCCATTAACAGTAAAGATCTATCTATAAAACAGGTCCTCTTTTCTGATTTATTACAGACTACTAAGAAAAATAAAAGTGAAAAAAGAGGCGTTAAAAATGGAACTGCTCTTACAGCAAAGAAGTCATTTTCAAGTTCAGAGTATGGAAAAAGCTTTTCCCTTAAAACGTTTTTTGTTACAAATGAAAAGATTCGCACAGAGGAGAAAAGATATTCTTCTTCAGAATGTGGGAAATATTTTAACCAGAAGTCAAAACTATTTACACATGAGAGAGCTCATGAAAGGGAGAAGCCATATTCATGCTCAGAATGTGGTAAATGTTTTGCATACAAATCATATCTTGTTACCCATCACAGAACTCACACAGGGGAAAAGCCGTTCCCATGTTCAGAATGTGGGATATGTTTTGTTCATAAACCACATCTTGTTCGGCACCAGAAAATTCACAAAGGGGAGAAACCATACTTATGTTCAGAATGTGGGAAATATTTTATAAATAAATCAACTCTAATTGCACACCAAAGATTTCACTCAGGGGAAAAGCCATATTCCTGTTCAGAATGTGGGAAATGTTTTGTAATTAAATCACATCTTGCTAGACATCTGAGAACTCACACAGGAGAGAAGCCATATTCATGTTCAGAATGTGGGAAATGTTTTACAGAGAAAACATATCTTGTCACACATCTGAGAACTCACACAGGGGAGAAGCTATTTTCATGTTCAGAATGTGGGAAACCTTTTATCCACAAATCAAAACTTGTTGTACACCAAAGAATTCACACAGGGGAAAAGCCATTCTCATGTTCAGAATGTGGAAAATGTTTTAATCAGAAATCAGGTCTTCTTAAACACCAGAGAACTCATACAGGGGAGAAGCCTTTTTCATGTTTAGAATGTGGAAAATGTTATATAGATAAAACATGTCTTGTTAGACACCAGAAGACTCACACAGGGGAGAAACCATATTCATGTTCAGAATGCGGCAAATATTTTACCCACAAATGGGATCTTACAAAACATCTAATCTCTCTTATGGGTAGAAGCCATTCTCATACCTAGAAGTTGAGAAATGATTTACTTAAAGATCATATTTTGTTTACCACCAAGAAAAACGCAAAGGGGAGAAGCCATATATTTTGACAAACTTTACAAGAAAACACATAAGATATTGAAAGTAACAAAAAGTAAGCAAGAAAGGGAAAGCAATTGAGAATTTACTTTAGAATTAAAATATATACAGTCACTAATAGACATCTGCCATGTAAAAAGCAAATAGAAAGCAATATTCCATGTGCATTGAACATTTCAGATTGTTATATATTTATATAGTCACTATATGAACAAGAGTATTGCAAACTCCCCCCACAAGAAAATAACCATTTCCTCCTCCCTCTTTATGGATTAAAAGTAACTGTAATAATCTCCATGTCTGAAAAAAGTGCAACTTTTCGGTACTAAAATAATAAATGTTTAAATTATAAATTAATATTTACGTCCTTTATTAGAACAAAAATGTTATCCTTTCTTTTAACCACTTTCTATGATAATTTTAGTCGTTTTTTCATCATCATTGGGAGCGAAGTCTTTTCTGCATATCCCAACATACATATTATTGGGTCTAAGGGGACTTTGATTTTACAAAAGACCTTTCACAAATGTTATCATTATAATTGTGAACTCCTACACAGTTGTCAGATTGTAGATGAAAATGTTTCTTTCCCACTTTAATGAGGAGTTACAGGGCATTACATTTTCCCACGATGCTGCTGTCTCTTCTCCTGTTGCTTTATGAATAGTACAGTCATATGAAAAAGTTTGGGCACCCCTATTAATGTTAACCTTTTTTCTTTATAACAATTTGGGTTTTTGCAACAGCTATTTCAGTTTCATATATCTAATAAATGATGGACTCAATAATATTTTTGGATTGAAATGAGGTTTATTGTACTAACAGAAAATGTGCAATCCGCATTTAAACAAAATTTGAACGGTGCAAAAGTATGGGCACCCTTATCAATTTCTTGATTTGAACACTCCTAACTACTTTTTACTGACTTACTAAAGCACTAAATTGGTTTTGTAACCTCATTGAGCTTTGAACGTCATAGACAGTCGCCTGAGGTATGCAAAAGCACATTTGGACAAGCCTGTTACATTTTGGAATAAGTTCCCGTGGACTGATGAAACAAAGATTGAGTTGTTTGGTCATACAAAAAGGCGTTATGCATGGAGGCAAAATAACAGTTTTACAAGAAAAAAACTTGTTACCCACAGTAAAATTTGGTGGAGGTTCCATCATGCTTTTTGGCTGTGTGGCCAATGCCGGCATCGGGAATCTTGTTAAAGTTGAGGGTCACATAGATTCAACTCAGTATCAGCAGATTCTTGACAATAATGTGCAAGAATCAGTGACGAAGTTGAAGTTACGCCGGGAATGAATATTTCAGCAAGACAATGATCCAAAACACCACTCCAAATCTACTCAGGCATTCATGCAGAGGAACAATTACAATGTTCTGGAATGGCCATCCCAGTCCCCAGACCTGAATATCATTGAACATCTGTGGGATGATTTGAAGCATGCTGTCCATGCTCGGCGACCATCAAACTTAACTGAACTGGAATTGTTTTGGAAACAGGAATGGTCAAATATACCTTCATCCAGGATCCAGGAACTCATTAAAAGCTACAGGAAGCGACTAAAGGCTGTTCTTTTTGCAAAAGGAGGATCTTCAATATATTAATTCACTTCTATGTTGAGGTGCCCATACTTTTGCACTGGTCTAATTTTGTTTAAATGCGGATTGCACATTTTCTGTTAGTACAATAAACCTCATTTCAATCCAGAAATATTACTCAGTCCATCAGTTATTAGGTATATGAAACTGAAATAGCTGTTGCAAAAACCCAAATTATAAAAAAAAAAAGGTTAACATTAATAGGGGTGCCCAAACTTTTTCATTTGACTGTATGTGGCTGGAGGGAGGAGGTATCAATCTGACTTTATCTGTCTCACATGATATTGTGCAATCACGACTCCCTCCCTAGTCCCTACAAGAGACTATGCAGGCAGTAGCATCAGAGTTAGGAGCATTGGAGAGGAACTGAGGATGGCAGACCTTCTACAGATAAGTTTTACTGTTGGTGCAATTAAAGGGAACCTCTCACCTGTGGGGCGGTCTGATCCAATGTGCATCGCTGCTCTTGTGTCTGGCGCCTCCTCTATCCTTGGTGTTCTCGGTATGGCGCCTCCTCTCTTCCATCCATTGCTGCCTTCCTTGCTTTGTGTGGATGACGCGTCCAGCAGTGCCCTCCATTGCGCACCTGCAAACGCGCAGTTTGCTCTTCCCTACCGACGGTAGAGCGAAGTACTGTAATGCACAGGAACAGCCGTTCTTTGACCTTTCCCCATGCCTGCCTATTGCAGTACTTTGCTCTGCCCTCAGCAGGGCAAAGTGTGCGTGCGCAGGAGCACAATTCCGGCCTGTGTGGATGATGTAGGGTGCGTCATCAACACGAAGCAATGAGGATGGTGATTGCAAGGATAGAGGAAAACTGCGATACCCATCGGACCTTACCATATCGGACCACCTTGCAGGTGAGAAGGTGACAGGATCCCTTTAAGGCTAGTTTCACACATCCGGCATTTCGCCAGATTGCCGGATCCGGCACACTCCAGTACAGTGTTAATACTGTACAATGGCATCAGGGCACGCTCCAGTCACATGCTCCGGTCACATGACAGCATATGACCGGAGGTTGCCGCGATGCCATTGTACTGTATTACACTGTACTGGAGTGTACCGGATTCGGCAATCCTGCAAAATGCTGGTAGTGTGAAACTAGCCTAAGAAGGCCATGTTAGTGACGTCACATGAGACAGATGAAGTCTCACATGACTGCTGGCACAATTTTGACCATTGTCTATGGGCATTTAATTTGGGTCAGAACTGAGTGTCTGCATTTTGATTCATATGGTGCTGTATGGCTTCAGGCAAAAGAACAGTCAGTCAAGCAGGAGGGGACAGCATTGGGCAGGGAATAAAGCTGGAGTGACAGAGGTTTCAGATCTGACATAGTCATTGGCTTATCAATTCAAAAGCTGATATCTCAGTAACTTAGGAATGGCCTGGTCATGTAGAGGTGTCACTGGACTTGAATTTGAAAGAGCTACATATACATATACATGGTTTGGGGTGTGAAATCCTGCTGACAGATTCCCTATAATTTAGATTAAATTGTTGAACACATGTCACGACACTTAGGACACTCAGGGTCCCTTTTGTTATTCATCTTTGACAATATGTCTGGTGTTAAATCATATGCCTAATAGACAATTTTAAAATTCTATACCCTGCATTTTTAGAACATAAAATCTTAGTATTTTAGACAATTGGTCTTCATTTATTGTCCCTACTTCTTCCTCCCAATTACTTTATGCTGGAGCAGAGGTAGGCCCATCCAGTTCCCTCATTATATGTCATGGTTGTGTCACGTGTGACAGACAGTCATGTGCTTTCTGGCCATAGAAGGTCATAGCATTTGGCCACTCAGAATGCTCTCTGACTTTCCATTGTTCATGCTGTCACTATTCATTGTAATAGCTAGCTTTCCCGCTGGATTCATTTTTCTCCCTTTTGGACCCAGCAGGTGCTCAATTTCCACTCAGCTGCTGATCTTCAGTATTCTCTTGGTGTTTAAATACCTCTTCCTTCCTTTAGACTGTGCTGTTGATATTTTCAGTTCCTTCAAGCCGAGGTTGCAAACAGGTGGTTTGTACTCCTCTGTGGTATCTTTGCTGAAAGCTCTGCTGAACTTCTTCCTGAGTCATCTAATGATAAGTAGTTCATGCTTTTCTCCCGTGTATCCCCCTTTGTGTCTTCCTTTAGCATTTATTGGGGTTGAGGAAGAGCTCATCCCATTCGTTCTCTATTTAGGGCCCAGCATTAGAGATACCTAGTGTCAGGTATCAGGTTCCGCGCCTAGCCGATCTAGGGTGGTGAGGGACGCCATGGACCAGCAGTAGGTTTGATCAGGGGTCACCAGCTTCCCTCTCCCTAGACACAAGGTTTCCCTTCCCTTTCGCCGTGTGCTTGGTATTTCTCCATACCTTGCGTGACATTTATAGCATTATATATAGCCTTTATACAAGTCTTTTATTACTGTAATTGTTAATTAACAAAACTATAACTGCTTGTTTGTTTTTTCAAAAATATATCAGTTTCCCCCTCTTTAAAGGGAACCAAGGATTTTGCTATATGAACTAACGGCAGTGCCATACAGGCAGTAAGATGCTGAACCCAGGCATACCTGTTATTTAATCACCCAAGCATCGGATCTTTCTTCACCGTGTGCAGAATTATTAGGCAAGTTGCATTTTAGAAGATTTTTTTTTTATTATTGATCAACAACTATGTTCTCAATCAACCCAAAAGACTCATAAATATCAAAGCTTAATATTTTTGGAAGTTGGGTGGTTTTTTCTAGATTTGGCTATCTTAGGAGGATATCTATTTGTGCAGGTAACTATTACTGTGCAGAATTATTAGGCAACTTAATAAAAACCAAATATATTCCCATCTCACTTGTTAATTTTCACCAAGTAAACCAATATAACTGCACAAAATTTAGAAATAAACATTTCTGACATGCAAAAACTAAATCCAAAAACATTAGTGACCAATATAGCCACCTTTCTTTATGATGACACTCAACAGCCTATCATCCATCGATTCTGTCAGTTGCTTGATCTGTTTACGATCAACATTGCGTACAGCAGCCACCACAGCCTCCAGACACTGTTCCGAGAAGTGTACTGTTTTCCCTCCCTGTAGATCTTACATTTTATGAGGGACCACAGGTTCTGTATAGGTGAACAGATCAGGTGAACAAGGGGGCCATGTCATTATTTTTCAATCTTTTAGACCTTTACTGGCCAGCCACGCTGTGGAGTAGTTGGATGCATGTGATGGAGCATTGTCCTGCATGAAAATCATGTTTTTCTTGAACGATACCGACTTCTTCCTGTACCACTGCTTGAAGAAGTTGTCTTCAAGAAGCTGGCAGTAGGTCTGGGAGTTGAGCTTCACTCCATCCTCAACCCAAAAACGTTCTCTGTTTTGCTTCTTGCGACCCTGTTGGCTATTTGCCATAAAACGCTTGTTCGTTGATCACGCTTCAAAAGTTTGGCAATTTCAAGACTGCTGCATCCCTCTGCAAGACATCTCACAATTTTGGACTTTTCATAGCCTGTCAAATCTCTCTTCTGACCCATTTTTTCCAAAGGAAAGGAAGTTGCCTAATAATTAAGCACACCTTATATAGGGTGTTGATGTCATTACACCACACACCTCCTCATTACAGAAATGTACATCACCTGATTTACTTAATTGGTAGTTGGCTTTCAAGTCTATACAGTTTGGAGTAGGACAACATGTATAAAAATTATCATGTGATCAAAATACTCATTTGCCTAATAATTCTGCACACAGTGTATTTGTCATTAAGTAGAGAAAATCACACATTACATTCCACATATAAGACAGTCTAGAAAAGGTGGCGAAGGGAAATTGTGTCCGTACTTACCGGTAATGTGTTTTTTCTGAACCCATGACAGCACCAACAGAGAGGGGATCCACCCTTCAAGGACAGGAAACCTGCAGGATAAAAAAGGGCGGTATCTCTCCCGGTATCAGTTTCGTACAGAGCATGAAAGGACCTCCGGTAAAGGAACATTGTTATGACATAAAAACCACAATATCATACAGCCCCTTGAAAAGGAGTGAAAAGACAAAGTACTGGTAATACACCCAGGTGCAGGGAGGGAATGTAAGGGTGCTGTCATGGGTTCAGAAAAAACACATCACCGGTAAGTAATTTCGTATTTTTCCACTACCTATGACAGCACCAAAAAAGAATTCCAGAGACAGGAGAATATTTTTAGGGGGGGAAGGGGGTCTACAGCCTAGAGGACCCTTCTCCCCAAGGTGAGGTCAGTGAAGGCTAACCCAACCCATAGTGCTTGTAGAAAGTGGAAGGTTAAGACCACATGGCCACCTTACAGAACTGCTTGATAGTGACCTCAAATCTATCAGCCTAGGAAGATGCCATTGTGGAGTGAGCTTTCAGACCTGGGGGTACCTCCTTTACTCCTGAGTATGTAACAGAATTGGCCTCTCTGGTCCACCTAGCTAAGGCAGATTTAGAAGTTTTGAGCACCTTTCCCATTACCTTGAAACAATGCGAACAGGGACTTGTCTTTTCTCCAGGCACTAGTGACTAACATATTCCTTAAAGTAACATCTAACATCCAGGCAATGCCACCCTTCCTCCTTCTGAACTTTTGGACTATCATAAAATGATGGAAGAACAATCTCTTGACCGATTAAAACCAGAAACTTCTTTCGGGAGGTAAGCCGGGTCAGGATTTAGGACTACTCTATCCTCAAAAAATCAAGTAAGGGGTTGAGCTATGGATAGGGCTTGGATATCACTAACCCTGTGTGCTGATGTTCATGCTGACAGGATCATAGTTTTCAGGGATAGATTGCAAATGATATGGACTCTAATGCGGGCATCACACGAGACGATCTATCGTGCGATATGTCGTCGGGGTCACGGTTTTCGTGACGCACATCCGGCATAGTTTACGACGTAGTCCCGTGTAACACCTACGAGCGACGCAGAATGTTTGCAAATCGTGTATTGTTGACACATCGTTTATTTTTAAAAAGTCGTTTATTTTTCTTTATGCCGGTTGTTCATCGTTCCTGAGGCAGCACACATCGCTCCGTGTGACACCCCGGGAATGATGAACACAGCTTACCTGCGTCCCGCGGCTCCCACCGGCTATGCGGAAGGAAGGAGGTGGGCGGGATGTTTACGTTCCACTCATCTCCGCCCCTCCGCTTTTATTGGCCGGCCGCTGTGTGACGTCGCTGTGACGCCAAACGTCCCACCCCCTTCAGGAAGTGGATGTTCGCCGCCCACAGCGACGTCGCTCAGCAGGTAAGTACATATGACGGCGGTTTAACGATTTTGTGTGCCACGGGCAACTAATTGCCCGTGACGCACAAACGACGGGGGCGGGTACGATCGCTCGTGCGATCGCACGATAGATTGTACCATGTGACGCCCGCATAAGAGCTCAAACGGGCTTTGTCAGGGCTGACAGTACGAGCGTAAGAACCCGTGCAGGCAACTCTACAGCACTTGGGTCTGGATCTAGAGCATGAACTAATAAACCGGGAAATCCAGTGGTCTGCTCCATACACTGCGTGCACACACTGCTCCGCTCCACACACGTCGTGTACACACGGCTCTGCTCCATACATGCTGCACACAGATGGCTCTGCTGTGTACACGTCTTACACACAGGGCTTCGCACACATGTGGCTTACACACACGGCTCCACTCCGCACACGTTGTACACCCTACACCTGTGGCTCCGTACACCTCGTACACACACGGCTCTGCTTCACACAATTCATACACACATGGCTCTGCCCCATACACACGCGGCTCCGCTCACATTGTACACACACAGCTCTGCTCCGTACACCTCGTACACACACGGCTCCGCTCCGTACACCTCGTACACACGCGGCTCCGCTCCGTACACCTCGTACACACGCGGCTCCGCTCCTTACACCTCGTACACACGCGGCTCCGCTCCTTACACCTCGTACACACGCGGCTCCGCTCCGTACACCTCGTACACACGCGGCTCCGCGCCGTACACCTCGTACACACGCGGCTCTGCTCCGTACACCTCGTACACACACGGCTCCGCTCCGTACACCTCATATATATACACACACACGGCTCCGCTCCATCCACACTGTAAACCCCTCCTGACCCCACACAGAACCTTCCCCTCATCCAGCACCATGACACCCAGCACAGCAGAGTCCTGCATACTAGTGATGGGTAGCTCCTGAACGAGCCGGCTCTAAGAGCCGGCTCTTCATAGTGAATCATATGAGTCGGCTCCTGGCAGGGAGCCAATTGAAATGTAAACGGCTCTTTGCCAGTTCCCTTCCACAGTCAGTCCCCTCTTGCCCCGCCCCTCTCGGCCCCTCTTGCCCCGCCCCTCCCCTCTTGCCCCGCCCCTCTCGGCCCCTCCCTCCCGGCAGTAGTCACTCTGATCTTATCCAGGAGACTGAGAATGCTCCTCCTGCTGCCGCACATAGCACTGACTCACAGCCCCGCCCCCCTCCAATCTGTGACAAGCAGCAGTCAGGCAGTCACAGCCCCGCCCCCCTCCAATCTGTGACAGGCAGCAGTCAGGCAGTCAGGCACTTTATTAAAGGAACACTGACATCTGGATTTAGCCTGATTCTAGTTATTTCCCGCCAGCTTGTAAATCCTCGCTGAGCGAGGGAGAAACAGCGGATGTAAATGTGCGTCCCTTGTTCTCTCCCATTCACTTGAATGGAAGAGAACAAATGATCCGCGATGCTGGATTGAGCATCACTGGATCGCAGGCTCGGGGGCTGCAGCGACTGTGTAAATGCACCATTAGCTAGTGCAACTTGGAATGGTTCTGTTGTTTCTGGTGAATAACCTCCCAGCAGCCCCTGTTACATGATAGCAGTGCCAATCTGAGGGACCACTTCATGCACAGAACTAGTCCTATACAAGGCAGTGCAGCCTCTCACATCACATCCGATTTTGCATACAATTGCCAGTAGTGTTGAGCGAATTGAATTGCACTTGTTTGATTTCTGCATTTTTTTTTTTATCAAACATTGTGTTTGTTAAAGTTATTACAGCAAATAATATAAAATCTGGTTATTCTGGAAACTATTCTGTTTTATGTCATAAATTGGCACGTGTAGATTTTTACTAAAAGGTATACAATCATGGGTTAAAACATACCAGAATTGGGCTTCAAATTTAAAGCCAAAGGTAATAGGAAATGAAGAGCCGTTTTCGGAGCCAAAAGAGCCGACTCTTTTTGGTGAGCCGATCCAAAAGAGCCGGCTCACCAAAAAATCGCATTTTACCCATCACTACTGCATACACTGAGGAGCTGATCATGTGACCCCTGACTCCTCCCCTCCATGTGACATCATCACAGGTCCTGTAAGCACAGAGCAGCCATATATCTAGTGTGCGGCTCTGCAGGAGGAGGTATGGTTGAGTGTAGAATGTATGGGCTGCTTCTAGGATAATGGGTGCGGTCAGCTTGGTTGGTTGGTTCACTATAATTATGTATGGAGAGGCTTCTCCCTCCCCCTGCTCCCCCCATCTGGAGCTCTCACCCCCAGACCCCGCTTCTATTATAAACAACTCCATGGCCACGTGGACGTAAAAAAAATAATGTTTATTCCATCTGGAAACACCAGGCTGCATTTTGAACACGCCCCCTATCACGTGACAGAAATGATGTCATACCTGGAAGGAGCCCGTACAGTGTAGCATCTACCCTGGAGGTGGAGGTATGTGGAGATTCCCCATTACTGGGGCAGGGTGGGATACAGACGATAGATACAGACGACACAACTATGAGAGGCAGGAGGTGATGGAACCCATCTGCCCTCAGTCCTCGGCCCCTTTCTGCCCTCGGTCCTCAGCCCCTTTCCTGCCTTTGGTCCCCGGCCCCTTTCCTGCCCTCGGTCCTCGGCCCCTTTCTGCCCTCGGTCCCCGGCCCCTTTCCTGCCCTCGGTCCCCGGGCCCCTTTCCTGCCCTCGGTCCCCGGGCCCCTTTCCTGCCCTGGGTCCCCGGGCCCCTTTCCTGCCCTGGGTCCCCGGGCCCCTTTCCTGCCCTGGGTCCCCGGGCCCCTTTCCTGCCCTGGGTCCCCGGCCCCTTTCCTGCCCTCGGTCCTCGGCCCCTTTCTGCCCTCAGTCCTCGGTCCCTTTCCTGCCCTCGGTCCCCGGGCCCCTTTCCTGCCCTCAGTCCTCGGCCCCTTTCCTGCCCTGGGTCCCCGGCCCCTTTCCTGCCCTGGGTCCCCGGCCCCTTTCCTGCCCTCGGTCCCCGGCCCCTTTCCTGCCCTCGGTCCCCGGCCCCTTTCCTGCCCTCGGTCCTCGGCCCTATTCTTGCCAAGAAGGTATATAGATATTAGGTGATGGGTCCTCATTCAGTGTTCAGGGGGTTATGTGTGGTGGGGGAGGGGAACATTCAGTTTGTTGTCGACTAAGTCCACGAGCACCCATTCAGTATTTGGTCAGCATCTTTATTTGTTAAAAAACTGCAAGTGGCTTGCACTGAGCTGAACACCGAGCGTACCCGAGTACAGAGATGGCCGCCCGAGTGGTTTGCATATGTAAATCACCCAAACTCTGAACCCTATTTTGTTTTTTGTTTTTTAAAGTCTGTGTTTGGTATGAACACTGAACCTCAGGTTTAATTGTAGCACGCAGGGGATTGTCAGGCACAGGGGATCTCGTACCTGCGTTACTTGTCACCGGGCTGGTGTGATGATCTGGGATGTCACGGTGGCCTGCCCGGCTTCGTGCCCCGAGGTGTACACCAATAAGGAGGGAAGTTGATGGGAGTAGCAGTAAGATGAATCTCGTGACGCCACCTGTGGTATGCGGCCAGGGATTTAGCCGCCGCTACTGTCGTTGTCCTCCGGGGTGGATGATAATAGCAGCCAGAGGTTATATCGCTCCCCACAGGTGAAGCGGGCTCGGGGAAGATGATGAGGGGAGTAGTGATGGCGTTTGGCGCCGAGGCACGGGGCGGCGCCGCCGGTAATCCAGAGTCAATTGCTGCAGTTCCAGGTGTCTTTACTCACTCTTTGAGCCGCTTGTCTGAATAGTTCTGGTCACCCACCGTGATGGGCTCCGTCGAACCCGAATTCCTTCAGAGGTCAGTCCGGTGTGGTGCTCGGTGAGTCCCTTCCTCCTAGTGCCTTGTGTGTTGGATGCCCGTGGCTTAAAGCTACTTGAGGACCCGAGTCCGTCTCGAGTAGTACTCTTTTCCCTATTTGCAGGTACCGCGGCTCCACAATGGGTCCTGGTGCTTTCCAAGGCCCTGGACCCTGTCTGGCACTGTGCTTTCGGGCTCTTTGTGGCCAGGGAAGCTTGAAACCTACCTGTTCCGGCAGATTCTGGAAAACCAACTTGGAGAATGATGTTTCCTAGCATCCTGCAGCAATGAAGCTCTCCCCGTCGGCAACCGCGTGAAGTCCTGTGTCCCACCAGAGCACCGGTGAGGCACGTCTGTTCCTATCCTCTCCTGCTGGAGAACTCTCTGAAACTGTTGTGTTGGCTCCTAACTCCCCCTAAGTGGACGCTCCTCCCCCGTTACTAGTGGGTGGTGCCCCCCATGTTTGAAGGTAGCCTTAAGACCCTACCCTAGCCCGGTCCCCCCCCATTGGGGAGGGCAACCTGGTTGTGTATATGAGTGTGTAAGTGGTGAAACCAGTACCTACCTCCTCCGGATCTGGGTTAAGCACTACACCTTAAATCAGGTGCAGTACTCTGTGGCGACTGAAGCCTCAGGGGCGCCACACAATCATCTCTACCGGTTATGTCTATGTTATTGTTGTGTTTTATTAGAGATTGGTGGCTTGTCAATTTAAGATACACAGTTTGAAGGGGGAAGGGGTTGTAACAGTGTGTCATCCTAGTTGGCCTCCATGGATTCTAATGTAATCAGGTCATCTTCAGTGGGATTTATTGTCCTGCATTTGGTGGTGGTGGGGGTGTGGTGAATCTTTTGCTTTTCTCTGTAGGAGTCTTCTCTAATACACAATCCTACAGAGACTGGGTTTCTGGAACTTACATACTTCTCTGATGAGTACTTCTGCCGATCCTGGGGGCTGATGCTAGAGGAGGTCAAACAATAAGCCAAATGTTTGTTTAGTGAGGAGTTGATGCTGTTATGTGCAGGGGTGAGGATATGTTCCTTCCACCAGGTCCTGGTGCCCATGAATGGATGATAGAAATTGGAGCTGGAAAAACGTGTTATGGTTGTGATATCCATTGTCTGGATTTGAGGAACTATCTTAAGGACTGTTGGTGCTGGCTGTAGCTGGATAAATGTACTACGGTTGTGGTATCCATCGTCTGGAGGAGCATAATGAGTATTGCTGTTGTCTGGAGCTGGATACACTACATGCTACAGTCGTGGAACTACCAATTATGGGTTTAGGATCTTGTGAACTGAGGACACCTCAATTTCACCATCTACCCAGACTTGCTGGAAGACCATGGACAGAAGAAATAAAAATAATTGCATTGTTAACCTGCCTAGGTTATCAATACAACCCACAACCTCAGATCTTCATGGACCCTTATCAAACACCACCGATTTCATCTCTTCAATCTCTTCACGAATGAATGCCCAACATCCTCATACTTGCTGACAGTATTGTTTTTGTTTGTTATAAGCAAGGGGCCCTCAATCAGTTTTAGCCTCTATTGATCAAGAAAGAGAACTTTTCTATATTAGGGAAGCCATAGTTGATTTGGGACTACCCTATCCCCCCCATGCATTCCCCGAGAGCAACTGTAAGTATATATTGACATACAGAAGTTTTGCTATAGATCTTTTTTACCACGTATCTGCAGCAGATTCGACTTGTGCTTTTTGCAGCTCTGCTTATGAATGGTGCACTTACAAGCTTTTTAGTTTTGAGATTCTTGAAAACTTTGGAGGAAAAGTTGTCACTTTTGACATTCAAACGATCCACACATTTCTATTTGTTATGTAATTCATTTGCAATGCTTTTAATCTAACTATTAATTATCTTGTATGCGGTCTCTATTTATAACAGGGAAAAGGGAAACATAAAATGAGTTGTAGCAAGCATTGAAATTACTTATTTTACAATTTTTGACATTTTTTAACAAACAATAGGCTTTAGATATAATTTTAAAGGTAAAATTCAAAACTATTAATTATCTTGTATAAAAGCAATTGTGACCACATCTATAAAAGCAGAAGTTTTGGCAGTTTGCTGATCTCTATTATTCAAGCATATGTTAACAATGCTAAGGAGGTGTTACACACTTGTCCCTTCAGCCCTGTCCCCTGACCTCTGTTGTGCTTCACATTGGGCTTTGAAAGTAGCTCGGCAAGCTCTCATGTGATCTGCCTAGACCTGTATAAGGCCCACCAAGACACACTCTTGACTAGACTAAATAGTTAATGAAACCAAATTGCAAAAAATTTTTGTTACCCCCCCCAAATGCATTTATGTACAAAAAAAAATTGTCCCCAACCCTTTAAGACCTTGGATGTACCAGTACGCCCTATTTCACTGGGACTTCCCAACCTTAGTTGTACCGGTAAATCCTGGTGATCGAGCATGCATAGAAGTTGTGTACGCACAGTAGCTGCTGGGAGCTCTGTTGACATGACAGCCAACCTGCAGCTCTCACAGCCTGGAGCACTGCCTTCTTCGGGCTGTTTAACCCCCTAAATTCCGCTATCGATCGCAGCATTTAGGAGGCTGGCAGAGATGGAGTGCGCTCGCTCCCTCATCTGATTGGAGCCCCTGCAACGTCTTCTCAAGGGCCCGATCATTGCTGTGGTAGCCTGGGTCATTATGACGACACCAGGTCACCCAGCTACGGGTGGGTTCAAGGTTCTCACCAAGCATCTAGATAAACTCCTTTGGGGGGTTTAGTCTTCAAAATGTTTAGGCACATCAGGGGCTCTCCAAATGTGACTTGGCGTCACCTCACATTTTTAGCCAATTTTCAGTTCAAAAAGTCAAATGGCGCTCCTTCCATTCCAAGCCCTGCTATGAACATAGATAGTTTTCCAGCACGTATGGGATATTTGCATACACTGTGTGCAGAATTATTAGGCACGTTGTATTTTAGAGGATTTTTTTTATTATTGATCAACAACTACCGTATTTTTCGGACTATAAGACGCACCGGACCATAAGACGCATAAGCAAAAAAAAGTGGTCATGACACACTGTTATGGGACAAGGATCTGCTGCTGACCGTGTATGGGGGTAATTAAAAAAAACGAAGTGCGGTTCCCCCAATTTTGATAACCAGCCAAGATAAAGTCTCACAGCTGGGGGCTGGTATTCTCAGGTTGGGGAGACTCGCATTATTGGGAGCCCACCAAGCCTAAAAATATTAGCCAGCAGCCGTGCAGAATTGCCGCATCCATTAGATGCGACAGTCCTGGGACTTTTGACAGCTCATCCCGAGTGCCCTGATGCGGTGGCAATCTGGGAAATAAGGAGTTAATGGCAGCAGCCCATAGCTGCCACTAGGTCCTAGCTTAGTGATGGCAGGTGTCTGAGACGCCCCCTCACCACTAAGCTGTCAGTGAAAGTAAATTAAATATAAACACCCCAAAAATCCTTTATTTGAAATAAAAGACAAAAAAACACCATCTTTCACCACTTTATTAACCTCTAAAACGCCCAGGTCCGATGTAATCCACATAATGTCCCACAACGCATCCAGCTCTGCTACATCTGACAATCACAGAGAGCGTCCATAGTACACGACCACTCTCTGTGAGGATCAGGCCGCAAGTGAAGTGAACCGCCGGGATCAGCTGACTGAAGTCACCGCGGATATCGCGGTCACTTCAGCCGTGGCCGGATTTGCGGTAACAGCTGGAGGACTCCTGCTGTATACTCACCTCTCCTCACTCCACGCAGCATCGCTCGCTTCCTGTCTGTGTGCTAGCTGACCTGTATGGAGCCGTGTGTACAGCGATGACGTCATCAGTGTGCTCACCGCTCTCTACACAGATCAGCTGGCACACAGACAGGAGGACACCGTGATGCTGCAGGGGAACAGTGAGTATACCGTACTTATTCACTCCCCCCGCGCTAGATGATGATGCGCGGGGGGGCAGTGAATACAGCCGCACATGAACGCTCCAGGCTGCAGTTGCCTGGGGTGATCACGCGGGCCGGCTCTTTAGTATGCGCACATCCCCTGCCCATCATCCCGCCCACCTGTGAGCGCCGGCTTTAGGGCTGAGAGATGATAGGTGGGATGATGGGCGTGCATATGAAATGAGCAGGCCTTCGTGGTCAGGGTAGTGCTGCTTCAGCCTGCTCTTGCCTCTGATGACCCGCTCCACCACCACTGCACCCGCCTTCACGCGATCCACCACCAACGCACCGCAGCCATCGGACTATAAGATACACCCCCCACTTTCCCCCAAAATTTTGGGGGGAAAAAAGTGCGTCTTATAGTCCGAAAAATATGGTATGTTCTCAATCAACCCAAAAGACTGATAAATATCAAAGCTTAATATTTTTGGAAGTTGGAGTGTTTGTTTTTTTTAGATTTGGCTATCTTAGGAGGATATGTGTTTGTGCAGGTAACTATTACTGTGCAGAATTATTAGGCAACTTAATAAAAAAAACAAATTTATTCCCATCTCACTTGTTTATTTTCACCAGGTAAACCAATATAACTGCACAAAATTTAGAAATAAACATTTCTGACATGCAACAACAAAACCGCAAAAAATTAGTGACCAATATAGCAACCTTTCTTTATGATGACACTCAACAGCCTACCATCCATATAAATAAGAAAGCCGCGGAGACACCATCACGTGTTTCTCAACGCTGGCAAGAAACTAGCCAGGTCTTTCACCGGGAAGGAACAACCACGGGAAGGGCAGTCTCCAGTCAAGGAGACCACCTATACCAAACATGGTATCCATCCACAGACAGCCGTTTCGGGGTATTTGCCCCTCATCAGTGTGGAGTAGGAATCTGGCTAGTGGGGGCAATGCCTAGTATAAGACTACTTAAGCAAGCATTGTTGACCTTAGGGAGATCAACATATCCACTGCGGAGACACCATCACGTGTTTCTCAACGCAGTGATTCTAGAGCATTGCCCCCTGGGAAGTATGCAAATAAGAAAGCCGCGGAGACACCATCACGTGTTTCTCAACGCTGGCAAGAAACTAGCCAGGTCTTTCACCGGGAAGGAACAACCACGGGAAGGGCAGTCTCCAGTCAAGGAGACCACCTATACCAAACATGGTATCCATCCACAGACAGCCGTTTCGGGGTATTTGCCCCTCATCAGTGTGGAGTAGGAATCTGGCTAGTGGGGGCAATGCCTAGTATAAGACTACTTAAGCAAGCATTGTTGACCTTAGGGAGATCAACATATCCACTGCGGAGACACCATCACGTGTTTCTCAACGCAGTGATTCTAGAGCATTGCCCCCTGGGAAGTATGCAAATAAGAAAGCCGCGGAGACACCATCACGTGATGGTGTCTCCGCGGCTTTCTTATTTGCATACTTCCCAGGGGGCAATGCTCTAGAATCACTGCGTTGAGAAACACGTGATGGTGTCTCCGCAGTGGATATGTTGATCTCCCTAAGGTCAACAATGCTTGCTTACCATCCATATATTCTGTCAGTTGCTTGATCTGTTTATTAGTGCCGGATTGTGCTGCATGGGGTTGCGGTCTGTTTTTTGCCGCATGCGGCAGATTTAGCCGATGCGGCGGCCGGATGGAACGTTGCCTGGCACGTTTTTTTGTCCGGCAAAAAAAAAACGCATTGCGCCGCATCCGGCCTATTATTATTATTATTATTATTATTGTTTATTTATAGAGCACCATTGATTCCATGGTGCTGTACATGAGGGGGTTACATACAGAATACATGTACACGTTACAATAGACAGACTAGCACAGGGGGAAGAGGGCCCTGCCCTTGCGGGCTTACATCCTAAAGGATTTTGGGGAGGAGACAGTAGGTGGGGTGTAGGTGGGGCGGCAGCTCCGCACGGTGGTGGGGCGGCAGCTCCGCACGGTGGTGGGGCGGCAGCTCCGCACGGTGGTGGGGCGGCAGCTCCGCACGGTGGTGGGGCGGCAGCTCCGCACGGTGGTGGGGCGGCAGCTCCGCACGGTGGTGGGGCGGCAGCTCCGCACGGTGGTGGGGCGGCAGCTCCGCACGGGGGTGGGGCGGCAGCTCCGCACGGGGGTGAAGCAGTGAGGTCATTGAAGGTTATAGGCATTTCTGAACAGATGAGTCTTTAGGTTCCGTTTGAAGCTATGCGGCGTGACTTGCAATGCATGCCTATGGACGCAGCATGCGGCGTCCTGCGGCAAACACCGCATGCGTTTTTTTTTCCACTGCGCATGCTCAGTAGCGTGCCGCAAACGGCAAAAACCGGACGGGCCGCATGTCAAAAACTTATGTAAAGGATGCGGTTTTGTCGCCGCATCCGTTGCATAGGTTTTAGAGCCGGATTTGCCGGCTCTGCTTAAACCGGAGGTGTGAAAGCAGCCTAAACGTGACATGGTATCTGGTAAGGAATCCAGCCAATTTTGCTTTAAAAATATCAAATGCTCCTTTCCCTTTGAGCCCTGTCGTGCGCTCAAACAGAAGATTTTCACCACATATGGAGTACTCAGGAAAAATTGCACAACAAATTGTATGGTACATGTTTTCCTGTTACCCTTGTAAAAATGAAAAATTTAGGCTAAAATAACATTTTTGTGGGAAAAAGTAAAATTTTAATTTTTTCCTTCCACATTGCTTTACTTCCTGTGAAGCACCTAGAGGATTAATAAACTTCTTGGATGTGGTTTTGAGCAGTTTGAGGGGGTCTAGATTTTAGAATGGTGTCACTTTTGGGTATTTTCTGTCTTAAAGGTCTCTCAAAGTCACTTCAAATATGATGTGGTCCCAAAAAAATGGTTTTGTAAATTTTGTTTGAAAAGTGAGAAATTCCTGATAAACTTTTTTAACTTCCTAACAAAAAAAAATGTTTCGATTGCTCATGTATAGTAAACATGTGGGAAAGGTTGTTTTATTAACTTTTTATTAAACTACACCAGGTCATGCTGTGGAAGGTTGTAGTTACCGAATATTAAGATGTTTTCATAATGAGATGTCTTTATTATATCTCGATAAGTGGGACCATGGAATTCAAAGAGGATGTACTTAATTTTTTTCATGTCTATTGTCAGTGTCACACACATAAACCAGATCCCCATCATCTCTCCACTAGAAAACGCAGTAATACACAATCTATACATACTGTAGCAATAGTGCACATGACTCCATATAGGATATATTCCCTATATTGATCCAGTTCCTTGGAGATACTCTGGATGCAATTCATTCTGTTCCTCAGGTTAAACCCTTTGGGGTTATTGGATCCAAATTCAAAATCCATTAGACATTTTCGTTAGTATATAGTCCTAGTTCTTACAGTTCAAAACTTTCTCTACCTCAAATGCTGATGTCCCTTTAGTGATATCTACATGCGTGTCTATGAAATGCTTTCATAAATGGTGACTCAGGAAGCCCCTCGCCATATTCCTGATATGTTCTCACAGAGGTTTATGTAGTAGCCTTGTACTTGCCTTTTGTCACTCTGATATTCTTTGTGAAACAGCTAATACGCAAGAGCACAAGTATCGCTTGTTAAGCTGTGTGCATACGATCAGAGTGTACTCACTTTTGTTGCTAGAGGTGTAGACATTAATGGCTGTGTGTTGAACTATATAGAAGCAACACCAAATGTACACTTAAATTCAAGCTGCACATTGACTTATTAAGACTGTATCAAAGTGTCAGTTTTATCCCATTAGAACATATAACAAAATATTTACAAAAATGTGAGGGATGTACTCACCTTCATGACATACTGAATCTTTTTCAATGTTTGTTTATATTTCCATGTCAATTTTATTCTCAAAAAGTATACCCTTTCTTCCAAAAACACTGAGTGATATTACCCGAAGATGGTGCAGCTGTTGGGACCAGTTTCAGAGTGAGCTCTATCAGCGTGGGAAGACCGGGGCTACTGACCCTAAAAACAGGCCATATTTGTATATAAAACAGCTGAATTTTCTGGTAATCATCATGAAGCTTTGGCTGTAAGTGTTCATTTAGTCGTAATATGTTGGTTTTTTTTTTGTTTTTAACATAAATTTAGTCTAGTAAATTTTAACACAATCTTGAGGACGAACGGAACACGCTATCAGAGTTGCAAGTCGGCGAAGGACAGGAGGAGGAAGCAGGACCAGGATTCTGTACTGAATCACCATCAGTGGCTTAGCAAGAAGAGCAGGCGGCCAGCAGTAGCCCTACTCTGGCCTTGGACACATCCCCACCCTCTCCCTACTCATCCCCTCAAAGAAGAGAGGCTCTCAACAACAGCAAAATGTGAGGTAGTCGAGTACTCGACCAGCTATCTCGCACCATGAATGATGATGGTGATGGGTCCTTTTGCCATCATCTCCATCAGGTCCCAGCCGAACTCAAAATCAGAACCCAATCGGCTCTGCTCTAGATGTTGGAAGCTGTAACGTCTCCAAATGACCCTCAGGTCGTATTTGATATTTTTAATCAAAGCCATTTAAGACATTGCAGTAACCCACTATTTGTCAGATCTGTGGTCTCCCAGGTACCACCCCCACCACATGCACAACCAGCTTTATACCCATTTGGCTTGCTACAGGACCCTCGTCGCAAATGCCTCTTATCCAATCTCAAGAAGACTGCTACCCAGGGCCACATTACCACCATCACACTGGTGGCCCAAACACACCCTGGAGCCCCAGAGCCTACCCCCATGACCCAACATGCCCAAGTGTCATAGGGACCTATTCCCCTACACAGCCCTCTCAATACCATCCCTCTCATACCCCTTACATCTTTGTCTGTTACACCTCCACATTCACCTACCTACCATCATCCTTCCAAAAGTCTTACCACCCCTGCCAGATGACCCACCTCATATTGTAATTTATGAATTTGTCATTTATTTTGTTTGTGAATTTAACAAACATTGCTTTTCTAAACAGCAAAATGTTGGGGTTCTTTTTGTTTATTTTAGGTTTTGAGTTGGCATAGTGAACAATAAAAAATATGTTTTGAAAAGGAAGTCTCCTTATTGTCTTTTATAGCACACGAGTTTTTTTATACAAATTAAAAAAAAAATGAAAGGGCCAACTAATAATAATAAACATATTTGACACACACACACACACACACACACACACACACACACACACACACAAAGCATGGTACAAAAAATTTAGTTTCTCACCACATGGGGCAGAACCCTCTGGCAACAGAAAATATCTTGTTAACTCAGATGCCCGAAGGCTCGCACTCTTCCAGGAAAGTTAGATACTCAAAGCAATTTTGGACTGTTTAAACTCTCAACATCTGAAGAATCTTGAGAATCATGGATGTGTGTTATGCTTGGATAACACATCAAGATCCTCCATTTAGCGACCATACTGCCAACGACGCGCTCGTCCAAACGATGGGCCTTGGTATACGGGAATTAAAGATCTTCCGTTGTACTATAAAAATCTCTATGGAATGGCCTCATGACATGTCGTGTCAGCATAAATGTTTCATGTTAATAGAATATCATAAGAAATCCTCCTGCTTACCCATTATAACCCTGCACCTGGTCTGTGAGTCACCGACCCCAACGCCGCATTTGGCGTAGGGCTTCCTCGGGGGGAGGAAATGTGGCATTGGGGTCAGTGACTCGCAGACCAGGTGCAGAGTTATAATGGGTAAGCAGGAGGATTTCTTATGATCTTATATTTACCTTGCTGTTTCACTACCCTTAGGTTTGGGTGATCTCTTTGAGCTAGTTTTCCATATTGGGATCATGTGCAGGTGAATAGCATGTCTGTTTGACATTTATACATTGCATGTAAATCTTTTGCCTTTTGCTTCCCTGCCCTGACTATAGCACCTGTATTCTGTGCTTTACCTTAGTGTCCACACTTATACCTCCATATATCTTAAATAACACTTTTTATGTATCTATATATAAAGAATTTTTATAATAATTTTCTATGATCAATAAAAGTTGTATATTTTCATTATGGATTTGAACTCAATTTCTTTTTCGGATTATTAATTGTCTGAGTTCCTCTTTGGCTGATGCCTTTATGATCTGTACTTATGGCGCATATTGATATATTTTTTCAGTCGATATTGATTCTATAGTTACCAATAAATACAAACACACACATGGCCCGCCCAATAAACATTGTCTTTTAATGCCTAATTTATTCTGGTTTCAAAAGCCACTAGTTGGCTTTATTGATTCGGACGAATATGGTTGGATTTTTCGAACACTGTCCTAAACCCTTGGCCAAAAATCTTCAAAAGCCACCCATAAACAAGGTTTCTAACACACATTATACTATATTGGGCCCCTTTTAGGGGAACAATGAGTTATATTTTAATTCTGTAAGGATTTGAGACTTACCTTGGGGTCAACAGGAGTTGCTCTTCAACAGAAATGCATCTCCAAAACTAGGTATTTTTGGCCGTAGAGCTTCCATTGGAAGTCTTAAATCTATATTCGTCACAGGAATGTCAAAAAACATCTCCGGATGCTTCGGTGGCTCCCCATAGAGATATGCAAAATTCCTTTTTGAGGGATGATAGCAGAGGAAAGGATGTACCCGAAATCTTTCACACCTCCTGAATTCGGCAATGACATGGTGAGACCAACCATCAACAATGACCCTCCTCAGGCTCCACAAACAAATAATTATTACTGGTCATATCTGGTTCTGAAGGTCTTACAAATCCTTTGCTTTGGCCCTTTCGTAAGGTGTTTTCATAGGTTTAGCAATAACTCGGCACCTTGAGTTTTATGCATTTTCTATTATAGAAATATGTTGAAAAAATGCATAGCATACGGATTGCATACACATGTCACACGGATGCTAGGTGAGAAAAAAATGAGCACTCGCATGCCAACTTTTCTGGATGAATGTCAGAGATATTTTTTTATACGCAGATGTGAACGAACCTTTAGTTTGCAGCTCCTACATATTAGGTCATTAATGGAGAAGTGAAGTGCTAATGGTGGTTGTCAATTAAATAATTTGTTATACATGTTTGTCACACCCCTTTGGCCAGTGATTAGCGGTAGCATTCATGTGAAGATATAACATGCTCTGTCCTTAGGTATTGCGGAGCTGCTGCTTTATATCTCCTCATACTGTATATAACAAAAGTGAGTACACCCTTCACATTTTTGTAAATATTTTATTATATCTTTTCACAGGACAACACTGAAGATATGACACTTTGATAAAATGTAAATTAGTCAATAAATATTATTCCAGCTCACCATGCCATATACTGTATATGTGGAAGGCTACTTGGGCAGTGCTTATGACAAAAAGTCAGCATAAACTTCATGTAAAGTAGCTAGTATACAGCTTGTATAACAGTGTAAATTTGGTGTGCAGTAATCTTCATTAATTGCATAATTACACAGGATTTTTTTATGAAGTTAAACTTTTTCCCCATTCAGGTCCCTACAACATAGGATCTTCTATGTAAGAGAATTTTACTGATTGACCCATCAAAGATGGTTAAGGACAGGGCCAAGATGGCGGAGAGGATATTACACCTCACCCTAGAGATCCTCTTCCGGCTTACTGGAGAGGTGAGAGATTCTGATGACATCACATTACATCATTCTTCTCTATGGGAATAACAGATGGACAGAACTGGAGAGGTGAGGACTCTGGAAATGTCTGTAGTGAGATTTATTACTGTGTCTCTCCATAACCAGGATTACACAGTAGTGAAGAAGACCTCTAGTGACCGCTGTCAGGACCCTGTGTCTGAGGGATGGGGAAGACCCCTGAACCCAATCACGGGGCCTCCACCTCACCCCCTGATACATGAGGACATCAATGACCAGAAGATCCTAGAACTCACCTACAAGATGATTGAGCTGCTGACTGGAGAGGTGACACTGCTGGGAATGCTGGGACATTATACAGTAATGCTATGAAGGGATCGGGGGATGATGGTATTATGATTTGTGTCAGGTTCCTATAAGGTGTCAGGATGTCACCATCTATTTATCCATGGAGGAGTGGGAGTATTTAGAAGGACACAAAGATCTGTACAAGGACGTCATGATGGAGGTTCCCCAGACCCTCACATCACCAGGTAGTAGACAGGACTAAATACACACGGCCTATAATTATCTGTATGTAAGAAATTAATTCAGTCCCTGTGTATGTTTTTTTTCCAGTGCTATCCAGTAAGAGGACAACACCAGAGAGATGTCCCCGTCCTCTTCTCCCACAGGACTGTAAACAAGAAGATCCCGATGTTCCTCAGGATCATCAGGTAGATGGAGAGAAGGTGACATGAAATCTCCCTATGATGTGTAGACGGCTGTGAAGGTCTTGTGCTCAGTCTTGTTTTATCCTCCAGTATTATATGTTTATACTTGTGTAATGAGAGCGGTGGAGATGGCAGGATTAGAGCTGATCATAGATGTGACTTCTCCATCTGTCTGTGACTTTTACAATCTTTGTTTCAGTGTGAAGATCTGACCCATATTAATACTACAGAGACATATGTGAGGGGGGATGAGTGGTGTAAAGAGGAGACTCCTACATATGGCTACCCAGGTGAGTAGTGACCACTAAATGCAGAGAAGTCAGATTTTACTTCCAAATAGAAGCTACTTTGTCCTAACTTCAGGATCTCCACTATTTAAATCTGAAATTGGAGTGGTAGTTTATCTTGTCAAGTTCAAGTTCTGCTAAAGCCATTTCAACAGAGGAATGTACAGAAACAACCTTAAAAATAAGAAAAACAAAAAAGATAGATAAAGTATGGTTTAGCTGTCTATTTGGACAAAAAGTATATCAAGATCAGATGTGTTAGTAAGATTGATCCCAATGAGATAATAGATGGGACATATCTTCTTGGTTGCACCTTTCCGTTACTGAGTGGTACATCCTCAATGAACCATCAGACAGAAACATTATTCCACTTTGTAATCCAGGTGACCTAATTTTAGGTGTTGACAAAGTTGATGGATAACTGGTATAAAAATGATTATATCATATGATTAGAATTAAATGTACATTGACATATTCTTCTCAATACAGTGACAATCCCACTTCGCTTGGTAGCTGTGACATCTGTATCAGTGCCTGTCCTTCATGCCTCTGCTTGTGCCGCTAGGCGGCGCCACATTCTCGTTGTGAGGGACACTTTCCTAATGCAGGTGACGGGGGACAACAGTTCTAGTTTTGTGTTCTCTGGGACTTTTAGTCCCATCCATACTGAGAGACATACAGTTAACTGCTGAGTGGTTTATCTGGGGCTGTAAGCTATTTAAGATCCTGCCTACTGCCCACTGCCAGTCATATTCTGACCTGCTTCTGTGTAATCCCTAGTGGATAGTCTTGACTTTTGACCTCAACTTGCGTTTTGTCTATTCTTGTTCTTTACGATTTTGTCCCTACACCAACTTACTAATTCCGACCCGGCAACCCGACTATTTTCTTGCTGCTGGATAGTAGCTCTTCCGTAGAAGCAATCTAGTGGAACTCGTTTTAGAGGGTGGTGCCGCTGTTGGAGTCTACAGGATGGCTTTCACAAGGGAATTGCCATGACCAGCATGTGAGTGATCAGCAGAACTCCAGCTGTCATTGGCACCCCATGTTCACGGAATGAAGTGACTTCCTGCTGCTTCCAGAGATTTACAGCAGCATTTAACAAGTTAACAGCTGCGTACAGAGCTCTGCTCCACCTGCGGCTATTGAGAACACATGATGGCTGACTAAATCAACCATACTCTACTGCGAAACACGTGGGCTCAGCGTGTGAGCCTGCATCAGTCAGAGACAATATATGATGTAAAGGGTTAAAGTGCATAAAGTTGTCAAGGAGAGTTTGAGATGACCAGATTGTGTTTATGTTATATTATTCAATAATAAAATGTAAAATTAAAAAAACAAACTTAACTTGTTTTCACCTGAAAACCACTTTATCACCTATTTGTGCAATAGATAAAAGGGATCAGCACTCGCAGATTTTTCTTTCCATTCTTCCATTCTTTATTTTAAATCATAGTGCACAAAACATCCAGTAGTGTGACGTGTTTCGGTCAAATTCTGGTATTCCAGGTAGGAGCGCACACTATTCATGGAATTAAAATTCCTCATTATACTGGTCTCATTGATGGGATTCCCACTGATTAATAAGTTTTCACCTATCCTTTGTAATCATAATTTGTTTTAAGTGGACAACCCTTTTAATAAAGGTTGTGTTTTTTGGCAGATGACTATTCCGAGAAGTTAAAAGGACATCGGATACCTTCAGATTTCAAAGCAGAAGTTGGCGACCTAAAACAACATGCATATGAAGAGCATGCCGTTATTCCAGATATACCCTCAACCTCTCACAGCAAAAATATATCGTCTGAACATTTTAAACAGGTGCTATATATTAAGAAAACAAAAACTAACAAAAAGGGGTAATGAACCACAAAAAGCCAACCATGGAGAGAAACCATATTCATGTTCAGCATGAGGGACATTTTTAGAATTAAATCCTCACTTGTTTATTATCAGAAAAATCTCATGGGGAAAAAACTGATTTACCTGTTTATAATGTGGAAATTCTTTTAACCAGAAATGAAAACATGTTATGCATCAGGGAAGTCACACAGGGGAGATGCCATATTCATATTCACAATGTGGAAGCAGTTTTTAAGCAGAAATCAGTCTCTGTGACCACAGCATCTAAGCCGTTAAATAGCCCCTGCAATCGGCATCGTGTTTGTGAAAGTGGCAAACTGCCTCTGTATTGTGATGTCCAGTTACAGCAAAGTTCAGGAAAGGATTAAATGTTAATTTTCGACCATTGACAAATGATAAATACAAAATCTAACCTTTTTTATCTCCTCATATATATTTCCCCTTGTTATCTCCAGAAATTGTATTACTACATAGGATTTTTATGACGTTACATCAGCTCATCTTTTTCCCATTCAGGTCCCTACAATATCAGATCTTCTCTGTGGATATCTTCTATATAAGAGAAATCTCCTGATTGACCCTTCAAGGATGCATATGCACAGGGACAAGATGGCAGAGAGGATATTACACCTCACCCTAGAGATCCTCTTCCGGCTTACTGGAGAGGTGAGAGATTCTGATGACGTTACATTACATCATTCTTATCTATGGGAATAGCAGATGGACAGAACTGGAGAGGTGAGGACTCTGGAAATGTCTGTAGTGAGATTTATTACTGTGTCTCTCCATAACCAGGATTACACAGTTGTGAAGAAGTCCTCTAGTGAGCGCTGTCAGGACCCTGTGTCTGAGGGATGGGGAAGACCCCTGAGCCCAATCACAGGACCTCCACTTTACCCCCTGATACATGAGGACATCAATGACCAGAAGATCGTAGTACTCACCTACAAGATGATTGAGCTGCTGACTGGAGAGGTGACACTCCTGGGAATGCTGGGACATTATACAGTAACGCTATGAAGGGATCGGGGGATGACATTTCATTGTATGTGTCAGGTTACTATAAGGTGTCAGGATGTCGCCATCTATTTCTCCATGGAGGAGTGGGAGTATTTAGAAGAACACAAAGATCTGTACAAGGACATAATAATGGAGGTTCCTCAGTCCCACACAGGTAATAAACAGGACTGAAAACACACGGCCATCTATATGTAGAGAGTAAATTCAGCCCCTGTGTATGTTTCCTCCAGTTCTATACAGTAAGAGGACAACACCAGAAAGATGTCCCCGTCCTCTTCTTCCACAGGACTGTAAACAAGAAAATCCCAATGTTCCTCAGGATCATCAGGTAGATGGAGAGAAGGTGTCATGAAATCTCCCTATGATGTGTAGACGGCTGTGAAGGTCTTGAATTCAGTCTTGTTTTATCCACCAGTATTATATGTTTTATACTTATGTAATGAGAATGGTGGAGATGGCAGGATTAGAGCTGATCATAGATGTGACTTCTCCATATGTTTGTGACTCAGGGTGAAGATCTGACACATATTAATACTACAGAGACATATGTGAGGGGTGATGAGCGGAGTAAAGCGAAGGGTCCTACAGATAAGAGCCCAGGTGAGTAGTAACCACTAAATGCAAAGAAGTCAGAGATTCAAGTTCCAAATAAAAGTCATTTTGTCTCTCTCGATGTCAAGATTTCCACTTTCCATTTTCTAATTATGACATTGGGGTGGTAGATTATTTAGTTTTTTTTAAAAAATAAAACTCTTGAAATAGGCCTGGACAGAAATGATGGTACCCCTGAAAATAATGTGACAAAAGGGACATGTTAAACAAGGTGTGATCTCTATTTAGCATTACAGGTGTCTACAATCTTGTAATCAGTCAGTGGGCCTGTAGTTAGTGCTACAGATACTCATTGTGCTGTTTGGTGACATGGTGTGTACCACATTCAACATGGACCAGAGTAAGCGAAGGAAAGAGTTGTCTCAGGAGATTAGAAAGAAAATTAGCATGTTAAAGGAAAAAGTTTGTAAGACCATCCCCAAGCAGCTTGATGTTCCTGCGACTGCAGTTGAACATATTATTCAGAAGTTTAAGATCCATCGGACTGTAGCCAACCTCCTTGGACATGGCCGCAGGAGGAAAATTGATGACAAATCAAAGAGATGGATAAAAGAATGGTAACAAAAGAGCCCAGAAAAACTTCTAAAGAGATTAAAGTTGAACTTCAAGCTCAAGGAACCTCAGTGTCAAATCGCACCATTCGTTGTTGTTTGAGCCAAAGTGGACTTCATGGGAGACGACCAAGGACAGCACCACTGTTGAAAAAAAAATCATAAAAAAGCCAGACTGGAATTTACCAAACTACATGTTGACAATCCACAAAGCTTCTGGGAGAATATCCTATGGACAGATGAGACAAAAATGGAACTTTTTGGCAAGGCACATCAGCTCTCTGTTCACAGACAGAAAAATGATGCATATAAAAAAAAAAACACTGTCCCTACTGTGAAACATGGAGGAGGCTCTGTTGTGTTCTGGGGGATGCTTTGCTGCATCTGGACAGGGTGTCTTGAATCTGTGCAGGGTACAATGAAATCTCAAGACTATCAAGGGATTCTAGAGAGAAATGTGCTGCCCAGTTTCAGAAAGCTTGGTCTCAGTCGCAGGTCATGGGTCTTGCAACAGTATAATGACCCAAAACAAACAGCAAAAAACACACAAAAAGGGCTAAGAGGAAAACATTGGACTATTCTTAAGTGGCCTTCTCTGAGCCCTGACCTAAATCCTATTGAGCATCTTTCAAAAGAGCTGAAACATGCCATCTGGAAAAGGCAACCTTCAAACATGAGACAACTGCATCAGTTTGCTCTTGAGGAGTGGGCAAAAATACCTGTCTAGAGGTGCAGAAGTCTCATTGACAGTTACAGGAATCATGTCATTGTCTCAAAAGGTTGTGCAACAAAATACCGTATTTTTCGGACCATAAGACGCACTTTTTTCCCCCCAAATGTTGGGGGAAAGTTGGGGGTGCGTCTTATGGTCTGACTATAGGGCTGCGGCCGGGAACGAGGGTGCTGCGGTGGAGCGGGTCATCTGGGGCACAAGCAGGCAGCAGCAGCGCCTGCCATGACCACGTGGGCCCGCTCATTACATATGCACGCCCATCCTCCCGCCCATCTCTTAGCGCAGAAGCCGGCGCTGACAGGTGGGCGGGAGGACGAGCGGGGACGCGCGCAGAGTAAAGAGCCGGTCCGCATGATCACCCCTGGCAACTACAGCCTGGAGTGATCATGTGCGGCTGTATTCACTGCCCCCCGCGCGTCATCATCAGCGCGGGGTGCAGTGAATCAGTACACTCACCCGTCCCCGTGAGTGGAGCCGTCCCCCTGCTGCACGCGATGTCTTCCTGTCTGTGCCGGTCAGCTGATCTGTGCTGGTCAGCTGATCGGCACAGACAGGAAGACATTGCGTGCTGCAGGGGAACGGCTCCACACTCACAGATCAGTGTGCCAGAGAGGAAGATGTGATCGGTGCTGCAGGGAGTGAGGAAAAGGTGAGTATAAATGTTTATTTTTTTGCTCTGTGCTATAGGATACAGGCCATATACCAGGATGGTATATGAGCACGATGGGGGCATATAGCAGGATGGGAGTATATGAACAGGATGGGGGTATATGGACAGGATGGGGGGTATATGAACAGGATGGGAGTATATGAGCAGGATGGATGGAGGTAGGTATATGAACAGGATGGGGGTATATGAACAGGATGGGGGTATATGAACAGGATGGGAGTATATGAGCAGGATGGGAGTATATGAACAGGATGGGGGTATATGGACAGGATGGGGGGTATATGAACAGGATGGGAGTATATGAGCAGGATGGATGGGGGGTATATGAACAGGATGGGGGTATATGAACAGGATGGCAGTATATGAGCAGGATGGATGGGGGGTATATGAACAGGATGGGGGTATATGAACAGGATGGGGGTATATGAACAGGATGGCAGTATATGAGCAGGATGGATGGAGGTATATGAACAGGATGGGGGTATATGAACAGGATGGGGGTATATGAACAGGATGGATGGGGGTATATGAACACGATGGGGGTATATGAACACGATGGGGGTATATGAACAGGATGGGGGTATATGAACAGGATGGGAGTATATGAGCAGGATGGATGGGGGTATATGAACAGGATGGGGGTATATGAACAGGATGGGAGTATATGAGCAGGATGGATGGGGGGTATATGAACAGGATGGGGGTATATGAACAGGATGGGGGTATATGAACAGGATGGGGGTATATGAGCAGGATGGATGGGGGGTATATGAACAGGATGGGGTATATGAACAGGATAGGAGTATATGATCAGGATGGATGGGGGGTATATGAACAGGATGGGGGTATATGAACAGGATGGGGGTATATGAGCAGGATGGGGGAATATGAGCAGGATGGGGGAATATGAGCAGGATGGGGGAATATGAGCAGGATGGATGGGGGAATATGAGCAGGATAGGGGTATATGAGCAGGATGGGGGTTTATAGCAGGATCATATACAAGGCAGGAGGATCATTACCAGGATGGGGTACCTTAGTAGAGAATTTGGGGACATTACCCCCATAACAGTATCAGCAGCAGATCTCGCCCCATAACAGTGTGTCATGACCACATTTTTTTGCTTAAAGTTTTATTTTCCTCCTCTAAAACCAGGGTGCGTCTTATAGTCCGAAAAATACGGTATTAAGCTAAGGAACCATCATTTCTGTCCAGGACTATTTCATCTGTTTTTTATTTATTTTTTTAAACTCTGTGGAAGCAGAAAAGCAATGTCTGACTTTCATTTGTTTATTTTCATAGATTTTTTATTTGTCAGATTCAAGTTATTTCTGTGACCATTGTGTGTTTTTCTTTCAACAAACAAGGGGTACCAACAATTTTGACCGCGTGTGTATGTTTTAGCTTTCTGCCTTTCTACTGGTTCAAAAAAATATCAACTTTAGGAAAATATTCAAATCTTTTAGTAACATTGATCCCAATGAGATAATAGGTGAAATATCTTCTTGGTTGCACCTTTCTGTAACTGAGCGTTACATCCTGAGAGAGCCATCAGACTGTTACATTCTTCCACTTCGTAAAGCAGTCAGGGTGTAATACTATTGTATGTACTGAGGATTTCGATTGAGTTAGGGCAATGACAACCAGAGACGAGTTCTTGGTGCAAAAGATGTTTTATAATTTGTAACCGCAATATGTGCACAGAACAGGATATACACAATAAGATGTAACCGCAATATGTAAACAGAACAAAATATACACAGTAATATGTAACTGCAATATGTACACAGAACAAAATATACACAGTGGAACATAAACACAGTAAATACCTGCTGGGTTCAGAGCAAAGGGGAATTCCCGGGGCCGCGCACTGGACTCCCCCAGGGAGACCGCCAGAAGCGAACCCCTATACAGGGGCTGTCCGGCAATCACCCCAGAAGGCCCAAATGTACAGCAGCCGGGACACAAAAGGGCAACAGATATAGTCCAAAAAATGTCCGTACGTGATGTGAGTCCTAGGGTGGATATGAATGGAAGGGACCGGGCAGAAGTGCCGACCAGAGACGGCAGACAGAGTCCGAGCACAGTTGGATGAGAGGTGAAGTCCAGAGCTGGTGTCAGGTGTTTCAACCGGATCCAAACAGCAATCAGGAGATGAGAGCAGCAGGGCAGGAGTACACAGAAAGCAGTATACTCAGGCAACTAGACTAAGCTTAGGGGCGGGCTTTTAAACAGATGAACAGGAAGTAGGGCAACAGAACAGAAAACTCCATGTTAACAAAGGGCAAGATCCTTCAAAAGAAAACTGGAAATCCCGGAACTCTGACACAGGGGCTCAAGATCAAGACCCGTCCTCCTTAGGTGATTTTGTCTGTAAGGTTGGTAAATTAATGTGTAGTTGCAAATACATAAAGCTGTCAGATCATTGCAATTTGGGATCTTCTCACAATTGAAAAATACATCACAGAAACAGAAACATGCAATACCAATACCAGGAAAGATTACCAATGCACTAGAAGATACTAGAAGATCAGGCGGTTGGCTCTGCACTATATAAGTGCACCCTGCTGGACAGACACCTCAGTTCACCTCCATCAACAGTTGCATGCATCCTGCATAAAAATCCCAAAACGTCCAATAAAAACATGCAAGTTATGTATAAACTACATGAGGTATTGGTCCATTTTTTGGCCAAAATACACAAGCTTGTAACCCACGTCAAGGGTCCTCACACTTGCGTCCTTAGACTAAAATCAACCCTTATGTGTGTGCATGCCTAGTACTAGCAGCCACCTCCTCTATGAATTTGTAAGTTGTGAGTGGTTGTTTCATGTGGATTTTGCACTAGTGCCGCCCCATCTTTCTCATGTGCGCCTGCTGCATTGTGCTAGTGCATTGATATTCTAACCTTGTATTGGTAATGGATACTTATTTTTCTGTGTTTTTTTTCTTTTAATTAATGTCCTTTTTCTGTGGTCTGTCTTCTCACAATTCTCACAATTTTAGGTCTTGACAAAGTTGATGGATTACTGGTTTGAAAATTATTATATAATATAATTAGTTTTGGATGCAGTTTGGAATATTATTTACAATATAATGACAATGCAACTTCTCTTAGCAGCAAATTCACAGAACTAACCCCGCCCCCCATACACATTACATACCTGATGTAGGCCAAATGAGAAAAGACTCCCACCATACTCCCTTGTTCACCAAAGTATTCATTTTAAAAAATTCTCGAAGTTCCGACGTAATTCAATAATGTGATGTCCCACGATGTACATCGAATCTTATGGATCCTCCTTCTCAGAACGAGGCTCCATAGGTAACTCATTGTCTGTGGCAATGGTTATGAAGAAGAAAACGGCACTTCCTTCGTATATATTTTCAAAAGATGTTGGGGTGCACTTCAGGTTCCAAAGCCATACAACAAGAAGTAACAAGGCACTCCCAAAGTGTGATCATATTATCACATCCTACACCCCTGATGACTATATACATATGCTATCAATCTGTCTCTCCCTGCCACCACACTCATTCACTGTTAAAGACATTTATCACACATCCTCTTTCCATTAACCCTATACAAACCAACTTCTTTTCCCTTTGGCTCCTCTTCTCTTTCTCCATTTTTACTCCTTTTCTCTTCATTTCATGTTTTATCTTCAAAAAAAGTCTGAGTCAATATGAAATTTATTTATCACAGAATAATGTATAAATTGTCACATATATGAAATGAATATATGTATGAGATTTTTTCTATCAAAGAATATGAATTTGAATATTGCAATGTACACTGCACATGTAACTATTTTGTTTGCCCTCAGTGTTATATACACCGTTTGTATCTGTTATTTATTTTTTGTATTTTATTTTTATGCTTAGTGCTACTGAGGAAGGTCCAATTTGGACCGAAAACGTTCTTCAAGCACAATAAATACACTTTTTCATCACACTTTGGGAGTGCCTTGTTACTTCTTATTGTCTGTGGCAGGCACAGAATTTCTCTCGAGCTTGGAAAATTCCTTGCCTGTCTTTGACTACAAATGACCTATGGAGCCTCAGTCTGAGAATATTCTGAGAACATTGCTCCATAGGTCACTCACGGTCAGCGCCAGACATGGAATTTTTTCAGAAGCGTGAGAAATTCCATGCCTGTCGTTGACTGTGAATGATCTATGAAGCCTCGTTCTGAGAATGAGGCTGCATAGGATATGATGGACATTGTGGGACATTATACCATTGGATTACGCCGTAACTTCTTGGATTTTTTAAAATTAATAAATTGTTCAATGAGGGAGTGTGCAGGAGTCTTTTTTTTCAGATAAACTATTTTTCCTGTGTGTTTGTTTGTTTTTTAACTTACTGGGTTAGTAATTGGGGGTGTTTAATAGATACCTATCCATTACTGACCCGTGGTCATGATGCTGTCAATTCAAAGCTGACATCAACCCCAAAAATATGACTCCGATTGCCACCACGGCAGGTCAATTAGGCAAAGGGCTAGAATTGGTGCATCTGGGGTGGCTGCAGGCTGCTATTTTTAGGCTAGGAAAGGCAAAATAACCATGGGCGTTGTCAGCCTGATAATACCAGCCACCAGCTGTCTGCTATACCTTTGCTGGTTATCATTATCAAAAATAGGGTGGACCCCACGTCATTTTTTTAAAAAATTATTTATTTATAAATAAATAAAAAAAAAATGGCATGGGATCCCCTCTATATTTGCCAGCCAAGCGAAAGCAGACAGCTGAGGGCTGCAGCCAGCAGCTATCTGCTTTAAATGCATTGGTTATCAAAAAAAAGGGGGGATCCCACATCTTTTTTTTGTTCCCATCAGCATCCAGGCATTTTTTCCATTCTGAAAAGCTTGTTGATTGGTTGCCCTGCAGCCTTTTCAACAAGCTTTATTCAACATCTGAACATCATCCGAACTTTGACATGGACTTCCATGAGAAGTTCGGGTTCAAGCATTGGACACTTGGTGTCCAGTACGAACCACAAACTTTAGAGTTTGGGTTTGATCATCCTTACTGATGACAGCTTCAAGATGCCTCCTGTATGGTGAATCTAGTGGCATGCATTGCTCGGGTCTAATTTTGACCCATTCTTCCACATAAACAATCTTCAAATCCTCCTTCTATGATCACTGAGCTTTAGTTCCTTCAATACGTTTTCTATTGGATTCAGGTCAGGTGATAGGTTGGGCCTTTCCGGCAGCTTTATTTTTCTGAAATCAACTGATAGTTTCCTTGGCTGTGTGTTTGGAATCATTGTCTTATTGAAATGTCCACCCTTGTTTCATCTTCATCATCCTTGTTGATGGCAGCAGATCTTTATCAATAATGTCTTGGTACTTGGTCCATTCATGCTTCTTTCAATTATAGGAAGTTTGCCAGTGCTGTATGCTGAAAAACAGCCCCACACCAGGCTTGTCTAAATTTTGTTGAGCAAACTTTAAATGCGCTAGGACATGCTTTTTGTTCAGCAATGGAGTCTTGCGTAATGAGCATGAACACAGGCTATGAGGTTTGAGTGCATTACTTATTGTTTTCTTAGAAACAATTGTACCTCCTGATTCCACGTCTTTCTGTAGCTCTTCACAAGGTGGTCCTTTTCTCATGGACAACTTTTATGATATTTTCACCCCTATGTCTGAAATCTTGCTGGGAGCACCTGACTATGGCTGGATTATGGTTAAATTATGTTCTTTCCACTACTGGATTATAACCCCAACAGTGCTCACTGGAACCTTGAGTAGTTTAGGAATTGGTCTGTAACCAATACCATCAATATGTTTTTCAACAATAAGGTTGCAAAGATTTTGAGACCGCTCACTGGTTTTACTCATCATGAAATGTTTCTTGTGTGCCACCTTGGTAATGAAACACCTTTTTATAGGCCATCAGTCTAACCAGCTGATATTCTATATTAACTAAACGGCATTCTAATTACTGTAAGATTTCATTTGTTGTCATGACTTTCTGTGCCTTTTTACACCTCTTTCTAAATATATGTTCAATACTTTTTCCTGTGTTATTTCTTATTACACAATTTAATTTATTGACCTCTATGGTTTGATTTCTTTGCCTGTGTGGATAGGAAGGATTGTTAGCGACATCTGTTGAGGAATTCATGTCAATAGCACCTTTAGAAATATATTTACCTAGAAAATACATGTTCAATACTTATTTCATCTGCTGTATATACTCCCTGCTGTATACATACAGATATAAGGGAGTGGTGTATCTGCACCAGCATGCACAGTAGCAGTGTAAGCTTTACTGAATGAAGCCCTGCCTACCCGTCAGTTTTCAGAAGCCCGAATTGAGGCCGATCTTAATGTAACTTCACAGGAACCAGGAGAATCTCAGCCAGAAACCATATGACCAGAAGAGCAGCTCAGGTTACAGAATGATTTGGAAAAGCAAAATAGTGAAGTGCTTATCTTTAACTATGGCAGTTAGTTCACATGAAAGTGAGTTGTAAAATAGTGGCCAATCCCTTTTAAGGCTGGATTAGAAATACACTATTATCAAATGATAATGCCTAAGCATTACTTTCTATGATGAATGAAACTAATTTGGAGTCCTGTAACTATTCCAGCGTTCTTTTTTTCAGCACTGGGGTGGCGCTTTAAATGTAAGCCCACTGCCCCTGGTATTATACTCACCTGCCGTCGTCGTCCTTTTCGGCTCCAGTCCTGCGTCGTCATCTTGTACCTGTAACTTCTGACTGGCTGGAAGTCAGAAGTTACATCACAAGTGTTCAATGTAACTATGAGAGCTAGAACGAGGCTCCTCAGAGTTACATTGATTTGTGACCTCCGGAGCGCTCTATGAAACACTGGAGCTACATGCAAGTCACAAATCGCAAGAAACTGACAGAAGTGCCGCTGGGAAAAGATGAAAATGGCTGCAGGTGAGTATAATACAGGGGGCAGGGTATTTACATTTAAAGCACCAATCCAGTGGTGCAATAAAAAGAAAAATGCTGGAGTGGTGCTCTAGAATATAGAAAGTCCACCATGGGAAATATAGGTCAAGTGGGTTGACAATATTGGGAAGTCCTTGCCCATATGCTTTTGGATCAGTACCTAAAAATATCCCCAACAGCATTTCAGGGTTCATTAATTGCAATAGAAAACCCACTTTAAAGTATACGAATAAAAGTGAGGTTAGAGTCACATCATTTTTTGGCTTTTTCATTACATGAACATCCTGCCTGATCTGCTTACAGCTGACAAGGAGAGTGAGAGATAAACAGTTCCTAATAATCTTCTATTATTAACAATAATACAATGTAAAATAAAACAAACCTAACTTGTTTTCACCCAATAACCCCTTTATCACCTATTCATGGAATAGGTGATAACTTGTTGATCAGTGGTGGTCCTGCTCCTGAGAACCAACCCTCTATTTATTCACTATGGGAGTTCACTCAGCTTTTTTGGCAGCCCCATAAAGAATAAATGGAGCGGTGGTTGGTGATCTGATAGACAACAACATTTTGAACTGGGATAAAAGTGCCCCATTGGGGATAAAAAATCCTCATTCTGCCAATCGACACAGGTTCCAACGGTTGTACTCCAACTCATCAATAGGTTTGCTTTTATCTTTTTGATAACTTGTTTAACTGAACAACCCTTTTAATAAAGGTTGTATTTTCAGCAGATGACTGTTCTAGGAAGTTAAAAGAACATCAGATATCTTCAGATTTCAAAGCAGCAGTTGGTGGCCTAAAACAACATACATTTGAAGAGCATCCTGAAATTCCAGATACATCCTCAACTCTTCACAGCAAAGATCTATCATCTGAACATATTAAACAGGTGCTATATGTTAAGGAAACTAAAACTTACAAAAGGGATAAAGAACCACAAAGAGCCCACCCTGGAAACAAACCATATTCATGTTCAGAATGCAGGAAAAGTTATAACCGGAAATCAGACCTTGTAAGACATCAGAAAATTCACACAGGGGAGAAGCCATTTTCATGCCTGGAATGTGGGAAATGTTTTCATTATAAATCAGCTCTTATAAGACATCAGATAAGTCACACAGGGAAGAAACCATTTTCATGTTCAGAATGTGGGAAATGTTTTAACCAGAAATCACATCTTGTTACACATCAGAGAATTCACACAGGTGAAAACCCTTTTTTATGTTCAGAATGTGGAAAATCTTTTTGCACTAAATTCTCTCTTGTTTATCATCAGAAAAATCACACAGGGAATAAGCAATTTGCCTGTTTAGAATGTGGAAATTCTTTTCACCGGGAAATAACACTTATTTTACATCAAAGAACTCACACAGGGGAGAAGCCTTATTCATGTTCAGAATGTGGTAAATGTTTTGCAAATAAGTCGCGTCTAGTTGACCATACAAGAAGTCACACAGGGGAGAAACCATATTTATGTTCACAATGTGGTAATTGTTTTGAACAGAAATATAAACTCATTGTACATCAGGCAACTCACACAGGGCAGAAGCCTTTTTTGTGTTCAGAATGTGGGAAATGTTTTAGTATTAAATCTTCTTTGATTTCTCATCTGAAAAGTCACACCGGGGAAAAGAAATTTAACTGTTTAGAATGTGGAACTTCTTTTCACGAGAAATCAAAACTTCTTACACATCAGAGAAGTCACACAGGGGAGAAGCCTTTTTTATGTTCACAATGTGGTAAATGTTTTGCACACAAATCAAGTCTTGTTACACATAGGAGAATTCACTCAGGGGAGAAGCCATTTTCATGTTCACAATGTAGGAAATGTTTTGCATATAAATCAAGTTTTATTATACATAAGAGAAGTCACACAGGTGAAAAGCCATATTCATGTTCACAATGTGGGAAACGTTTCAGTGTTAAGGGATATCTTGATGCACATCAGAGAATTCACACAGGGGAGAAACCATTTTCATGTTCAGAATGTGGGAAATGTTGTAACACTCTATCAAATCTTGTTATGCATAGAAGAATTCATCATGGGATGAAGCCTTTTTCATGTTCAGAATGTGATAAAAGTTATAACCAGAAATCACATCTTGTTACACATCAGAGAACTCACACAGGGGAGAAACCATATCCATGTTCAGAATGTGGGAAATGTTTCAGTGTTCAGGCATATCTTGATGCACATCAGAGAATCCACACAGGGGAGAAACCATTTTCATGTTCAGAATGTGGAAAATCTTTTAAACGAAAAAGTAACCTGGTTACACATCAGAGAATTCACACAGGTGAAAAGCCTTTTTTATGTTCAGAATGTGGTAAATCTTTTATCACTAAAGCCTCTCTTGTTTATCATCTGAAAAATCACACAAGGAAAAGCAATTTACCTGTTTAGAATGTGGGACTTCTTTTCACCAGAAATCAGTTCTTGTTATTCATCAGAGAAGTCACACAGGGGAGTAGCAATATTCATGTTCTGAATGTGGTAAATATTTTTCACTTAAATCAAATCTTATTGATTATGAGAGAAATTCACTCTGTTCTGCATTCCAAACTTCAAATATTGAAATATATTTAGAGATTTCAAGGAAATCAATACAGCACAGCCTTGTATGGTGTACTCGACAAGACTTCTTTATTAACAGAGGTAGGCACTTTATATAGTATATCATATCTCTAGCAGGGGCACACTGTGTACCTGCTAGAGATATGTTTATGGTTTTGATACAATAGGCACTTTAAATAGTGTCACAGACAAAGGAAAAGTTCCCTCCACACTATGAGCCAATAGGAACTTTAGGGATGTTATCAGACATTTTTTAATCACCATGACACAAGAATTATAAGACAAAATGGATTCCACAGGAACAAAATGAATCAGTTTCTCTCACATTGACCATAAGAGAAGTCACACAGGACAGAAACCAATTTCATGTTTGCAGGGAAAAGTTCCCATTTTGGAAAGTGAAGTATTCTTTATGAATACTCGTCCCAACAGTGTGAAGTTCTCCACTCACCTCTACTACATGTGACCTTCAAATATAATATTCTATGCGCCCTTCCTTTTTTTGCAATTTCATTGCACTTGGATTTTTTTCACGCTTTCCAGTGCATCACATGAAAAAAATGAATAATGTCATTCAAAAGTACAACCCATCCCGCAAATGACAAGCCTTCATACGGCTATGTGAACGGAAAAAAAACAAACGTTATAGCTCTTGGAAAAAGGGGAGGAAAAAACTAAAATGCAATAATGGAAAATCAAAAGGTCGCGAAGCGTTTAAGCCCCACACACGTATGATTGTGGCTTATGGCCACTCCATTGATTAATATAGATTTTTTTACCTCTTGCTTGTCACCTCTTTTCCCGTAGACGAATAGATCCATGCATATGGAACATGAGTGGACAATTCATTTTCTCCCCAAATGCTTACAATTTTTCCATTACTTGATTAACTGGCAATACGTAATACGATAAAGTTTATTGTAAAATGCAATATTAGGCTACGTTCACAAGGTCGAATTTTCAGTCCAGTCCCAGTATAAAATGGCATTACATGAAATGGCAGTAGGATTAGGTTATGTTATTGGGCTGATCAGATGACCAATTGTCTCAGTGAAAAAAAAAAATATCGCAGCATGCACTATTCTCTTGAGTGTGTAAAAAAAAAAAAAAAAAAAAATTTGGGTCCCATACAGATCATCCATGTAGCATTCGATTTTTCGGATACATTCAACTTATTACCATAAGAAAGAGTATTTGGTCTTACAAATTTAATTCACTGCTAATGTATCAAAAGGAAAAATCCTCTATTTTTTCCTGGATGAAAATTGGCCAATTTTTTTTTTATTCTCATGTGAACCTAGCCTTACCAGTATCTGCTAATCCAAACCATATAACTTAAGTTTTATAAAGTGATAAAGTTAACATTGTACTGAATTAAAGAGGTGGTTCACTACTCTGCAGTAGTGACCACATCTCTGTGAAACTAATAGCGAAAGCTTTTTCTCAATACCTTGTTTTGAAATTCAGCCTCTGAGCAGCGCTATTGCGGTCCGCTCTTCCCTATCGCGTGACACCCCCCCCCCCGGCTCTGTGACCTTTGTAATCTGGTAATGTCAGGTCAACTTTCAGTTGACCTGACACCACCGCGGCTGGTTCCAGTCTTCCTGAGTGACTAGGCTGTGCGTGATGTTTCACCACACGTCACAGCCCAGCATCTCACGCGCACTTTTCTTCATTGCGGAGCGCAGCAAGCAGCAGAGATGGTCTGTGACTAGCGGTGAACCGCCACCCACAGCCGAGTCACTCAGGAAGACTAGGGCCAGCCGCGGTGATGTCACGTCAACTGGAAGTTGAAATTGGAATTTGACGTGACCTCACCGGATCCCAGAGGTCACAAAGTTCATGGGGTCACACGATGGGGAAGAGCGGACCGTGATAGCGCTGCTCAGAAGCTGAATTGGCAACACAAGATATTTAGAAAAAGCCTTCCCTATCCGTTTTACAGATATGTAGTCACTACTGCAGAGTAATAAACAACCCCTTTAAGTTTAGCCAGTTGGTTCGGCCCTCCACTTCAGTCCTATTTTCTCATGTGGCACACCCCAAGTTTGGAACACTAAATGATGATAATTAAATGTCTGCACTAACCAATAATCATCTTATCCAGAAAAATTGAATATTTCATGTTAACTTAAATAATAGTGTGTAAAAACATGTCAAAAAATAAATATTTATTTTAAACTTCTATGCTTGGGCTTGGTCTTTCTTTATCATTTTTATGTTGACTTCCACAGGAGAAGGTGAGCAATGCTCATGACTTTCCAATTGTACATGAATGCTGGGACACGTTTCTTAGAAAAGGACTTGTCCGATTGTAGTTTCGTGACTTTGGTTTTGAAACTGTTCTATTCATAATCATGTTAACCACATTACACTACTGAGCCATCTTTAGGAGTTTCCTATCCAAATAGGAGGAATTGGTCCTATCGGTGATAGTATTTCCAAGAGTCCAGGTGTCATGACAGCATATAAAGATCATCTTTCTTGTCCTCTATAGGGGCCGGAAAACACACGAGAAGTTAAAAGACCTCCACACCCATAAGTGTCTTTTCCAAGTACCACACTGGGATGAATGCAACTCATTTTATTGAATTTCCTTATACAGATTTTAATTCGCATAAGTAGAAAGAATTCAAGGGAGGGAATGTAATAGTGCTGTCATGATGGATTCCTGAAAATACAATTAGGACTAATTTCTCCTTCCCAAAACGTCCCTCCTAATAGCGCATAGAATAACAAAGTCGCTGTCATGTGACTAGTCCATAACTGTCCCTCCACTCACCCTGAATAATGCCAAGACAGGTGAGTGCACTAAACTTCACCACTGCAGTAATCAGACACAGGGGAAGGAAGACAGATGGGGATATAGACAATAATGATATACACCAACTCCACTATTGCAGCTAAACTCCAGGGCTGCAGGGAACACAACTTCAGCAACTTCAAGACACTGATTCTTCCACTGTGTTCAGTTCAGAATGATGAGGTTCTAAAACCAGCATCATGTGATGGAACATGTGACTATTTAAAGAAGACAGTGGTCACAAACCGGCTGTACCTGAGAGGACTAAGCGGGAACTACCAGCAATGTCATTAACGCTTGCTGCACCAAAAGAGAGTAAATACATTTAAAAAACAGATTTCACAAGGCAATGTGAACCTCAGATACTAGATTTGTCAGAAGTGTTCCAAGGACGGGAGACACTCGTTACAGTGCCTCCTTTTCTACGAGGGGCCTCAGGACCCTCAGCAGCGGACTTGTCAAATTAAGACATACGGAACTAATGCACCAACCTAGAGGCGTTCATTTCCATTGTCACCTGCGCTTCATTGTTACTTGAAATTCAAACCAGAGGTAGTGATAATAGAGAAGGCTCCAGAGGTGCGACAAATCTCCTAAGCGTTAACCTATGGAAAATGTCATGAATATTCAGTACTGGGGGTAGCTCAAGCTGCTACTCTATACACACCAATAAATCTACACCCAGACCCCCAGATGAAAACCTCCACCTGATGTTTTTAGTGGACAACCATATGTAATCATTCACACACAGGTCCGTACCTGAACATTTAATACCATCCATGAGTTTATTAATAGGTAATCCCCCTGAAGGCAACAGATAGTGTCTCTCCCTGCCTTGACCGTTGAGGTGTACCCCTGACCCTTGGGAGCAGAGGTAACCCCACAAACTTCAAAACCTTATCCTCAGAGACAGGTATCACCGTGGAGACACCCACCCCTTCCCAGCCAATTGTTATTTTTGTGTTGTAAATTATTCTATTCTTAAGGCCCAGTCACACTAAACAACTTACCAGCGATCCCAACAACGATCCAACCTGATAGGGATCGCTGGTAAGTTGCTAGGAGGTTGCTGGTGAGATGTCACACTGCGACGCTCCAGCGATCCCACCAGCAACCTGACCTGTCGGGGATCGCTGGAGAGTTGCTACACGAGTTGCTGGTGAGCTCACCAGCAACCAGTGTCCCAGCCCCCAGCCAGCAGCGCCACGTGGAAGCGATGCTGCGCTTGGTAACAAAGGTAAATATCGGGTAACCAACCCGATATTTACCTTGGTTACCAGCGCACACCGCTTAGCGCTGGCTCCCTGCACACCTAGCCACAGTACACATCGGGTTAATTACCCGATGTGTACTCTGCTACGTGTGCAGGCAGCAGGAGCCGGCTTCTGTGGACGCTGGTAACCACGGTAAACATCGGGTAACCAAGAAGCCCTTACCTTGGTTACCCGATATTTACCTTCGTTACCAGCGTAAACATATGAACGTTTTGTGTCCAGACTTAATAAACAAAATCTTATAAAGACAGAAGTTAAAATTACAGCCTATCAGACAAAAGAAGAGGGGCTTGTCTCATATTTCAACCAAGAGAAAGAACTTGTATATGGTAATGATAACCCAGGAATTGTACTTCAAATGGGATTAACGGAATATCGACCAGAAGACTGGCGGCTTTTTATAGACCGCTTCAGTAGAAACTTGAAATGTGTTCTCTTGCACAATGGTGACCATTATGCAACTCTTCCCATTGTTCACTCAACAAAACTTAAAGAAGAGTATGAAAATGTGAAAATTGTATTACAGAAAATCCTTTATCATGAACATCAGTGGTCGATTTGTGTTGATCTGAAGATGGTGAACTTCTTGGTTGGACACAAAATACCCATGCTTCATTTTGCTATCCCAAAGGCCCATGCTTCATGGGCCTTTGGGATAGTGGGGCAAAGCAAGGTCATTTGACAAACGTGTCATGGTCTACAACTGAAGACATGATTGTTGGTACTGCAAATATCATCAACAAGCCCCTGGCGGAACAGAACAAAATTATTCTCCTAATGATTCATATTAAGCTAGGATTGATGAAGCAATTTTTTAGGGCTTTGGACAAATCGGGTAATTGTACATTTATAGATCATTCCCTGGACTGAGCATGGGAAAACAAAAAGCTGGAATCTTTGATGGTTCTCTTATTCGTAAACTCATGAACGATTCCATTTTCACCAGATGCTTGAATGACACTGAGGCTTCGGCCTGGAAGAGTCTTGTCTCTGCTATGAAGAACTACTTGGGTAATCACAGAGCAGACAATCATGAAGAATTGATGCACAAAATGCTTGCTAACTTCAGAAATTTGGAAGCTAATCTGAGCGTAAAGATCCACTATCTCCAAAGACATTTATACATATTTCCAGATAACCTTGGAGACTTTGAGGAACAAGGCGAGAGGTTCCACCAGGATAGGAAAGTGATGGAGAAGAGATCTCAAGGCAGATTAGACATACACATGATGGCAGACTAATGTTGAAGTTTGTTTCCAATGTGATTGTCCTGATGACATGCATAAATAGAAATTACCTAAACAGCATTATTTTTTAATCATTTACATTAATAACAATTAATTTTGTATTAATCAAATCATACAAAACGTTTTCCTGTCATTGTTATTTTTCATTTCTATTTTTGTATGATGTGAGATAGTGGGGCCATTCATATGTGACGGACGGTATGTACCGTATTTTTCGGACTATAAGACGCACCAGACTATAGGACGCACCCTGGTTTTAGAGGAGGAAAATAGGAAAATAAAACTTTAAGCAAAAAAATGTGGTCATGACACACTGTTATGGGGCGAGGATCTGCTGCTGACACTGTTATGGGGGTAATGTCCCCAAATTCTCTACTAAGGTACCCCATCCTGGTAATGATCCTCCTGCCTTGTATATGCTCACATATACCCATCCTGTTCATATACCCCCATCCTATTGATATACCCCCCATCCATCCTGCTCATATTCCCCCATCCATCCTGCTCATATACTCCCATCCTGTTCATATACCCCATCCTGTGCATATTCCCCCATCGATCCTGCTCATATACTCCCATCCTGTTCATATACCCCCCATCCATCCTGCTCATATACTCCCATCCTGCTATATGCCCCCATCATGCTCATATACCATCCTGGTATATGGCCTGTATCCTATAGCAGAGAGAAAAAAAATAAACGTTTATACTTACCTTTTCCTCACTCCCTGCAGCACCGATCATCTTCCTCTCTGCACCACTGACCTGTGTGTATGGAGCCGTTACCCTGCAGCATCGCGATGTCTTCCTGTCTGTGCCGATCAGCTGATCAGCACAGATCAGCTGACCGGCACAGACAGGAAGACATCGCGTGCTGCAGGGGGACGGCTCCACACACGGGGACGGGTTAGTACACTGATTCACTGCACCCCGCGCTGATGATGACGCGCGGGGAGCAGTGAATACAGCCGCACATGATCACTCCAGGCTGTAATCGCCAGGGGTGATCATGCGAACCGGCTCTTTACTATGCGCGCGTCCCCGCTCGTCCTCCTGCCCACCTATCAGCGCCGACTTCTGCGCTGAGAAATGGGCGGGAGGATGGGCGTGCATATGTAATGAGCGGGCCCACGTTGTCACAGCAGGCTGCTACAGCCTGCTCGTGCCCCCGATGACCCACTCCACCGCAGCACCCTCATTCCCGGCCGCAGCCCTATAGTCAGACCATAAGACGCACCCCCAACTTTCCCCCAACATTTGTTGGAAAAAAAGTGCGTCTTATGGTCCGAAAAATATGGTATCTCCCAGAATGCGTACAGAAACATATTAGAGCCCTACATAGTGGTCAGTCCTAACCTCCAGGCCGGGTTATGCAGGTGGCTCATGGCCACAGTTCTCATTTAAAAGGTCTTTGTAAAGGCCTGGGTGGGGCAGAGTTGTTTTGTAAGCTGCAGAGCAGGAAGCTGAGGAGAGTTCAGGCCTGTGTGGAACTATAACACAGGTCTGTGGACAACCGGGAATAGCAAAACGGGGTATAGTAAGACTGTCTCCTACGCAAGCAGTGCCTGTGTGACGGGGAACCGTATGGACTGTGAGTAACCTGGCTGTGTCCTGGAGGACATTTACCTGTTCAGTGATGTCAGGGCCCCCCATAGCGACCTAGCTTGGGGGACACATGGTCGCACAGATCTCCCCTTGTTAGCAATTTTTTATGTGTATTTAGTATTAGGTTTTGTGTTTCTTATGGAAGTCCGGTAAGGGTTAAATTTTGAAGTTAAGCTGTGGTAAGGCTGCCACGAGCTGGTTTGAACTGGTTTGGCCCGTTTGGTTTGGAGAGGGCTTTATTCGAATCTCATTGGCTATAAAGAAAAAGTGCGGGAATTGGGACGCTATTTAATACCTCTTCTTGCGGCGTCAGCTGTTAGTCGCCGCTGGATGAAGACGAAAGAAGCAGATGGAGAAGCTCCTCGATCAACTGCTGAAGAGGGCATCGGAGGCCGGAGGAGAAGACTGGCTGCGGAGCTGCTTGCAGGCGTCGGGTCAAGATGCTAGCCGGTCGGAATCAGCGGGTTCGGCGGTGGAGTCGGCTGGAGCAGCAGTCCCGCTGGTGGTGGTGTCGGATCCCTCAGCTGTCGGGAGCGGCGTTCCGGAGAAGAGGCGGAGGAAAGGTCGTGAGGTCCACTCGCCGCCATCTTCAGTGAATCGGAAGAGGCCGTCGCTGAGGAGGAAGTCACCGCTTAGGAGGAAGTCCATGCAGAGGAAGAAGTCGCCGCCCCCTGTGAGAGGAATCCCGAGATCTCGCGAGGTCATGCGTCATCACCCTGGGTCGAGCGACGAAGCAAGATGGCGGCGCTCGGCTGAGACATCTAGCCTCCGTTGCCGTAAAAGCGCAGCGGCGGCCCAGGGAGCTGCTGCGGCCGGCAAAAGAGCTTTGGACTATCCGCAGGAGCGGAGAGCTTGTCCAGAAGTGGCCGCAGCAGCAGCATGGAGATCGAGATCGGGGTCATCTGATGAAGATGAGGTCGGAAGCGGGTCCCCTGTGGCCTGGCAGGCTACGAGCTCGCCTCAGGACGAGGTTGGGAGTGCGGAAGATCCCTGCATCGCTGCCGATCCTGGGTTGAACGCCAAGGATGGTGAGTTTTCTAATGATACTGTCTGTTTACCCTTTAATGATAGTATGTTATCTGAGTGTAGGAAGATTGTTAAGCAGGTTTTAGGGGAGGTGAATGTGAATAGGGCTCCTTTGAATGTGATCAGTGAGCCTGTTGTTCCAATCAGAGCAGTGGGTGTTGCTGATTCATGTTTAAAGGAGGCTTTAACTTGTGACATGTCCCCTTTGGGCTTTCATCTAAATGTTGCTCTGAAAGAGCGCATTTGGAATAGGGAATATGTGGATGTCTTTTCTTTGCTCCCTGCTGGTAGAGAACCAGTTAGGAGTGAGAAAAGAGATGACAAAAATGAAGAGGACAGGAAACATACTGTTCCCAAGTCCTTTCTTAATTGGTTGCAAGCATTTGGCATCTACTCTGCTGTTTTGGGTGAAAGGTTCCCGGGCTGCTGTAGTGGCCTTTTCCAGCATATTGATAGCATTTTAGAGGCTTATCGCAATTTCGGTGGTATGGCCTGGCTCATGTATGATGAGTCCTTTAGACAAAAATTGTCGGTGCACCCTGCTATGAAATGGGGTGTTAAAGACGTTGGTTTATGGATTAATTTGATGCTTCCATTGAGAAACCAAGGGGTCAGGCAACCTTATTCAGTGCAGCAGAGTTCTAGCAAGAAGGGTGTTTGCTTTGCTTTCAATGAAGGGGCTTGTAAGTGGCTTAATAATTGTAGATTTCGGCATGAGTGCTCCTTCTGTGGGGGCACTCATTCCATGTCCAAATGCTACAAGCGTATGGCTCAATCCCAGCAACAAACTGGCGCAAAGGATATGCTTCTCAAGAGCATCGACGCCAGTGAGGCTGGTAAACATGCAGCCGTGGCTCGATCTGTACCCAGATCGGGAGAAAGCTGATTTAATCTCATTAGGTTTTAATGAGGGTTTTAAGGTTCCTGAATTTATGGGAGTAGGTTGCATTTGGGTCAATAATTTGGTGTCAGTGGATAGACATAAGGAAGTGGTGCAAGAAAAAATTCTGAAGGAAATTCAATTGGGGAGAATAGCAGGCCCCTTTGAATCCCCTCCTTTTCGAAATTTTAGACTCTCTCCATTGGGCATTGTGCCTAAGAAGGAGTTAGGAGAATTTAGATTGATTCATCATCTTTCTTTTCCTAGGGGGGCATCGTTGAATGATGATGTTGATAAGTCAAGGTCATCAGTCAATTATGCCTCTTTTGATCAAGCTGTTGATTTGATCAGGAGTCAAGGGGTTAACGCTTTATTAGCTAAAGCAGACATAAAATCTGCTTTTAGGCTGTTGCCTGTGAAGCCTGAAGGTTTTAATTCCTTAGGTTTTCAGTTTAATGAAGAATATTATTTTGATATGTGTTTACCAATGGGTTTTACTTTATCTTGTTATTATTTTGAGGCTTTTTCTACTTTTATTCATTGGTGCGTTAGTTTTGGTTCAGTTAAGGGAGGGGTTTTGCATTATTTGGATGATTTTTTGTTTGTAGGTAGTGCGTCTGATAGTTATTGTTTGGTTTTATTGAATAGGTTTATGGATTTTTGTTCTAGGTTTGGTATTCCTTTGGCAGAGGAAAAGACGGTGGGTCCTTGTTATTGTTTGGAATTTTTAGGAATTACTGTGGATTCTAGGAGGTTGGAGTGTAGATTACCAGAAGAGAAGGTACTTAAGCTGAGGTCAGCTCTGGGTTTGTTGTTATCCAAAAATAAGACTACTTTGAAAGAGCTTCAGTCTTTATTGGGTCTTCTGAACTTCGCTTTGCGAGTAATTCCGATGGGTCGTGTTTTTTCCAGAAGTCTTTACGAGGCCACTAAAGGTTTGCTTTCTCCAGGTGCGCATGTTCGTTTGAATAAAGACTTGAAGGAGGATTTGTTTATATGGTCAGAATTTTTGCAAACCTTTAATGGTTGCAGCTATATGCAGCAGGCTTTTGTTTCATCTGAGCAATTACAGCTATTTACTGGTGTGTCGACTGAGGTTGGCTATGGTTGTTGTTTTAAAGGAGCTTGGTCAGCAGAGAGGTGGAATAGCGTTTGGGTTGATAGTCGCGTTTTGGATAACAGGGTAGTACTGGAGTTATTTGCTATTGTGGTAGCTATTGTGGTTTGGGGTTGCGATTTACAGAATATGAGGATTTTATTTTTGTCAGAATGCCAAGGAGTGGTTTTTGCTATTAATACGCTGTCTTCAAAGTGTATTTGGGCGGCAAGGTTATTGCGGCATTTAGTGTTATTCTGTTTAAAGAGGAACATTTGGTTGAAAGCTCGACATGTTAGTAGAATGAACAATGAGGCGGCTATTTTTCTTTCTCATCTGCAGTTAGAGGATTTTCGGGCTCTGATTCCGGACGCCTAAGTGGAAGGGGTGGCATATCCTCAGCACCTTTGGGATCTGATTTGGACTTGATGCCTGTGTATATTGAAAGATCCTTGGCTCCAAGAACATGGGCTGATTACTCAGCTGCATGGAGAGTCTGGTCGGGGTTTTGTCAGGGTTTAGGTGTGGATTGTTATGTGGATAATTTACGTACAGTTTTGTTGTTAATTAATAGCTTGGTGGGTAAGAAGTGGTCATTCTCTGCTATTACCAAATTATTGGCTGGTGTTTCATTTTTTCTAAAGCTGGCTGGTTACCCTACGCTAGTTAGCTATTTTCCGGTCAAGCAGTTTTTGAAAGGTTATAAGAGGATGGTGTTTAAGCCGGACGAGAGGCATCCAATTTCGTTTAGTTTGCTTGAAAGACTATGGGAGGTTTTACCTTCAGTTTGTAGGGATGCTTATGAGGTTTGTTTATTCCGAGCTGCGTTTGTGTTAGCATTTTTCGGTGCATTTCGCATCGGGGAGTTGGTGTCTCCGAATAAATCTGTTCAGGGTGGTATTCTTTTTGAAGATGTAAGTTTTGTGAATTCTTCATTTTTAATTTTCCTTAGGAGATCGAAGACGGACCAAGCAGGTAAAGGGTGTGTTATAAAATTAAATCAAATTCCTGACAGTTCTATCTGTCCAGTTCGCAATGCTCGGAATTGGCTTGGAGTAAGGTCCGATGGTGTAGGTGTTCTTTTTATTCATAAGGACTTTACTCCAACGACAATTTTTCAATTTAATTTTATTTTAAAGAGTTGTCTTTTTAAATTAGGTTTAAGTGACTTTAAGATTACTTCGCATTCTTTTAGGATTGGAGCTGCTTCTGAAGCAGCTAGAGTAGGTCTAGGGGCCAGTGAAATTAAGAGGTTAGGAAGATGGGAGTCGAACAGATACAAATTATATGTACGGCCGAAATTGTTTATTTAATTTACTTTCTGTTCTCTTAGGTCCTTTAGTTGTATGGATTTTGGGACATTCATATATCTTCTGGGCCCAGAAGAGGGCATCACAGAGAACCTACACGTTGAACTTATCATTTAATTCTCAACAGTTAAAAGTAATGTGGTTCGGGTTTAGAGGGTTAGCTTGGAGGGATGTAAAATGTAGGTTAAAAGAGTTAGTTGTTCAGCGGCCTAGTCCTAATGCTATTATTATCCATGCTGGTGGAAATGATTTGGGTAAAATTAAGACATTGGTTTTGTTGTCAGAAATGCGCGTTGATTTTGCGTTGTTTAAAATTTGGTTTCCAGGTACGGTTTTTATTTTTTCTGAGATTGTCCCTCGGTTAGCTTGGGACAATAAAGAGTATAGGTTTCTCGAGAAGGTCAGAAAAAGGGTTAATAGGTCTATGTGTAGGTTTATGTTCAGATTGGGGGGTTTTTCTTTTAGACACGTGGACTTAGAAGGTTTTGTTCCGGGCATTTTTCGGTCGGATTTAGTTCACTTATCGGACATTGGGCTTGACATTTTCAATGTCGGGATTCAATCCATCGTAGAGAAATGGCTGTGGTTTTTTGGGGGGGGGCCATGACGCTTCGTGTCATGGCTTGTGGGATAATCGCCCAGTTAGTTCTGGGTGGAGTTGGACATTCAATTTATGCTAATAGACTTGAGGTTTTATGTAATTTATGTATTTATTTATTTATTGATCATTTTGAATTTTGGTAATCCCTTAATAAACACCACGGCCTAATTTTTCCACAATTATTGTGTCTGTTTTTTCTTTATTAGTTAATTATAAGGGAGTGGATATTGTGCTACCATGTCAGGGCCCCCCATAGCGACCTAGCTTGGGGGACACATGGTCGCACAGATCTCCCCTTGTTAGCAATTTTTTATGTGTATTTAGTATTAGGTTTTGTGTTTCTTATGGAAGTCCGGTAAGGGTTAAATTTTGAAGTTAAGCTGTGGTAAGGCTGCCACGAGCTGGTTTGAACTGGTTTGGCCCGTTTGGTTTGGAGAGGGCTTTATTCGAATCTCATTGGCTATAAAGAAAAAGTGCGGGAATTGGGACGCTATTTAATACCTGTTCTTGCGGCGTCAGCTGTTAGTCGCCGCTGGATGAAGACGAAAGAAGCACCCGCCCTCCCATCCCTTTGGACGGAGCTGTTAGGCTTGTCGTGCTGTTTATTAGTGGGATAATCGCCCAGTTAGTTCTGGGTGGAGTTGGACATTCAATTTATGCTAATAGACTTGAGGTTTTATGTAATTTATGTATTTATTTATTTATTGATCATTTTGAATTTTGGTAATCCCTTAATAAACACCACGGCCTAATTTTTCCACAATTATTGTGTCTGTTTTTTCTTTATTAGTTAATTATAAGGGAGTGGATCTTGTGCTACCATGACAATAAAGCTGTTTGGATCGGACTTTTTCGGGTCACTGCCTCTTTGTCGTCCTGGGGGACCCCCACCCCGCTACAATGATGTTAGACTTTTTACTTTTCTTTCTAAGAAAAATAATATATTCTTGCAATTCTGAATTCTTTTCATCATGTTGCATTAATTAATTATTAAATATTTCAGAAACTAGAACCATTCTGGCAAAACCAAAGTCAAATTCTTAAGCGACACGATAAACTTAATATAAATCCGTTTAGACATTGTTGGCACCAAAATCACTACTAGTACTAGTGTTTCACTTTTCCTTTGATTTTGCCATTCTTGATTTTGTCTTACAAATACCGAGGTAAAACTCTGACCTAATGCTGAATGTGTGAACGTGGCCTTAGGGAATGGAAGAAATGTCTACTAAGATACTCCAAATCTTAAAAATTGAGAGAATAGGACCCAGAAATATGGGACTGTAAGGCCAAAGGTGGATATGACAAGGGGGAAACACAACTTCACTTTGGGTTGTGTACCTGAGAGACCCCTACACATTGCACACATCTCTATTCTGTACATACACAGCTGCATTTCATACACATCGTACTCACAGCTTGATTCTGTACATGTCACACACACATGGCGCCGCTACATACACGTTATACACGACTCTGTTCTGTTCATGTTGTCCTCACGCAACTCCGCTCTGTACAAGTCGTTCATATCCAACTCTGCTCCGTCTTCCATACCCAGCTCCACTCCAAGCACGTCGTACATTATTATTATTTATTATTATAGCGCCATTAATTCCATGGCGCTTTACATGTGAAAAGGGTTTATATAATAGGGACAAGTACAATAATCATAAACAATACAAGCCACAGACTGCTCCAGGAGGAGAAGACCCTGCCTGTGAAGGCTCACAGTCTACAAGTGATAGGTGAGGGTAGAGCTGGTCGTGCGGTGCTATATCAGAATGAGGGTTACTGCAGATTGTAGGCTTGGTGGAAGAGGTGGGTCTCCAGGTTCCTTTTCAAGCTTGTCAAGGTAGGCGAGAGTCTGATATGTTGTGGTGGAGAGTTCCAGAGTATGGGGGATGCACGGGAGAAATCTTGTATGCAATTGTGGGAAGAGGGGATGAGAGGGGAGTAGAGAAGGAGAGCTTCTGAGGATTGGAGGTTACGTGCAGGTACGTACTGGGAGACTAGTACACAGATGTAAGGAGGAGACAGGTTGTGGATGGCTTTGTAGGTTATGGTTAGGGTTTTGAACTGGAGTCGTTGAGCAATGGGAAGCCAGTGAAGGGATTGGCAGAGAGGAGAGGTCGGGGAGTAGTGGAGGGACAGGTGGATTAGTCGGGAAGCATAGTTTAGAATAGATTGTAGGGGTGCGAGACTGTTAGAAGGGAGGCCACAGAGCAGGAGGTTGCAATAATCCAGGCGGGAGATAATAAGGGCATGTACTAGGGGTTTTGCAGCTTCTTGGGAAAGGAATGTAAGAATCCTGGAAATATTTTTGAGTTGGAGGCGGCAGGAGGTGAAGAGGGCTTGGATGTGTGGCTTGAAAGAGAGAGCAGATCTCCTCTATGTACACCTGTGACTCAATGCCATACACCTCGTACACACACGGTTTGCTCTGTACATGTCACACACACACGGCCTTACTCCACACACATCATACACACGGCTCCGCTCTGTACACCTCGTACACACACGGCTCTGGTCCGTACACCTCGTACACACACGGCTCTGGTCCGTACACACACGGCTCTGCTACATCCACACTCCACACATACACATCACCTCATCCAGCACCATGACACCCAGCACAGCAGAGTCCTGCATACACTGAGGAGCTGATCATGTGACCCCTGACTCCTCCCCTCCATGTGACATCATCACAGGTCCTGGAAGCACAGACCCGCCATATATGTAGTGTGCGGCTCTGCAGGAGGAGGTATGTGGAGATTCCCCATTATGCGCTGATAACTTTTAATAACACATTTTTGGTGAAGAGAAGACAGGCGGCCGCTCCTCTGTTATTTCCAGTATTAACTGTGCAATTACTGTGATAACAAATACGTAGAGTTAATATTTGTACCACTTTTCCACAGTACTATCACATTACTTGGGAAAATATCACTTTCATGTTCTCAGTCTCCAAGTTCCCGAATGTTTGTTATTTTTTCTGATTGCATTGTCAAATCGACGTCCTGCGATCACATAGCGAGAGGCTGATGGAACGTCTGACCACCCAGATGAGACGGACGCTATAGACCACAGCATCTAAGGTGTTAAACAACTTATACAATTGGGGTGATAGAGTAACGGCAAAGCTCAGGAAGAAGAAAGGAATTTTCCAACAATCATAAAATTCAAAATCTACAGGTGACATCTCCTGGGTTTCTTTATGATTTTCCATCTTTTTCGCATTCAGGTCCCTCCAATATCGGATCTTCTATATAAAATACTTTTCCTGATTGACCCATCAAGGATGAATATGGACAGGGACAAGATGGCGGAGAGGATATTCCACCTCACCCTAGAGATCCTCTTCCGGCTTACTGGAGAGGTGAGAGATTCTGATGACGTCAAATTACATCATTCTTATCTATGGGAATAACAGATGGACAGAACTGGAGAGGTGAGGACTCTGGAAATGTCTGGAGTGAGATTTATTAATGTGTCTCTCCATAACCAGGATTACACAGTAGTGAAGAGGACCTCTAGTGATCGCTGTCAGGATCCTGTGTCTGAGGGATGGGGAAGACCCTTGAGCCCAATCACGGGGCCTCCACCTCACCCCCCGATACATGAGGACATCAATGACCAGAAGATCCTAGAACTCACCTACAAGATGATTGAGCTGCTGACTGGAGAGGTGACACTGCTGGGAATGCTGGGACATTATACAGTAACGCTATGAAGGGATCGGGGGATGACGGTATCATTGTATGTCTCAGGTTCCTATAAGGTGTCAGGACGTCACAGTCTATTTCTCCATGGAGGAGTGGGAGTATTTAGAAGGACACAAAGATCTGTACAAGGACGTCATGATGGAGGTTCCCCAGCCCCTCACATCACCAGGTAATAGACAGGACTAAATACACACGGCCTATAATTATCTGTATGTAAGGAATGAATTCAGTCCCTGTATGTGTCTCCTCCAGTTCTATCCAGTAAGAGGACAACACCAGAGAGATGTCCCCGTCCTCTTCTTCCACAGGACTGTAAAAAAGAAGATCTTGATGTTCCTCAGGATCATCAGGTAGATGGAGTGAAGGTGTCATGAAATCTCCCTATGATGTGTAGACAGATGTGAAGGTCTTGTGCTCAGTCTTGTTTTCTCCACCAGTATTATATGTTTTATACTTGTGTAATGAGAACGGAGGAGATGGCAGGATTAGAGCTGATCAAAGATGAGACTTCTCCATCTGTCTGTGACATATAATATTTGTTACAGGCTGAAGATCTGACACATATTAATACTGCAGGGAAATATGTGAGTGGGGATGAGCGGAGTAAAGAGGAGATTCCTACAGATAACTGCCCAGGTGAGTAGTGACCACTAAATGCAGAGAAGTCAGATTGTTCTCAGTCACCAACTGTCACTGTTTATCGATAGTGTAGTCCAGCTATATCAGAATTAAAGGTCGTAATTCTGCTGTTATACCACTCCACTATCCCTATTAGGCCTTGCTCCCACTTCCGTTTAAGACGGATGCTCTTGCGTCAAATGCCATACGCAAATGGGAGCAAGGCTTTAGTCTGAGTATTTCTGTAAGAACTTGTACTGGAGTCATCCATTGTTGAGTTTTAGAGACCAGAAAATAAAAATCTCATCTTGTTAAATTTAATTTACTCTACACATAATTTTTAATTTTGGCCAAATGTGAATTTCTGTACAGTAACAGCAGAGTATCCTATTACCCTGACATTTCAATTTTTGTGAGAAAAGAGTAAACTAATTTCAAAGAAGTTCATGATAAACTACACAAAAAAAACATTACACCTATGCCATGCATGATTGAAGTCTCTATTGACTTTATGTTATGAAATACATAATGTTTTCGATCCTTACTTTACATATACATATTTATATACTTTAAAATGCCTAAATTGACCCAAGTGATTTTGAGATTTTTTTTTAAGTGACAAATTGCACTTTTCGCTAGTGGTAATTTTAGGTTCATTCATTTGTTTTTATTTTATTTATAAAATAAAATCTGAAATTTGCCAAAAATGTTGAGTTAAAAAATTCAAACATTTGATCTTGTATGCCCTTAAAACAAATACTGATACCACACAAAATATTTAGTAAATAGCAATTACCATATTTCTTCTTTTCATTGGCAGAATTTTTCAAACGTACATTTATATTTTTAAGGTTTTAAAAGGCTTAACCTCTTCATAAACTTTTATCATAACTCCTTCCCGACCATGAAGTAGACTTATCTCTGTGCCGCACAGCTAAGTCGTGGTGCTCATGCTGGCAGATAGGCTGTCTCCACATGATTGCCGCCGGGAGCTCAGCTTAAATGATAGCCGAGCTCTGACATTCAGAGTTGTTTAATGCCGCCACTAATAGTGATCACAGCATTAAAGGGAACCTTTCAGGTCCAATATGCACCCAGAACCACAAGCAGCTCTGGGTGTATATTGCTAATCCCTGCCTAACTTTCCTGTATATACTAGCATAGATAAAGAGATCTTTAGAAAAAGTATTTATAAAGCTCCGTTATGATATGCTAATGAGACTAGTCACAAGGGCGTTAGTTCTCTTTGCCAGTCGGCCCCGTTAGCATATAAGCACACCCCTATGAGTATGCTAACATGCTAATGAATGCGCAGCATAAGAGGCATGGTCACTTTCACCTCTCTGCTGCCACTGCTGGTTTTCAGCTCATTGCGCACAATCAGAACGTCCACGGACTTCCGATCATGCGAACTACACCAGTTTAAAGCCGGGATGCGTACACCAGGCTTCATAGTACGCATGACTGGAAGTCCGAAACTTTTGATCATGCGCACTGAGCCAAAATCCAGCGTTGAGCGCGGTGGCAGCAGAGAGGAGAGATGGACCATGCTTTTGACGCGGCACATGATCTGAAAAATTTGCACTACAATATGGCTTTTCTTTCCTTCTGAGCCTTGTATTGTGCGTCAAAAGTAAATTTCTACCACTTATGGGGTAGTGGTATACTTAGGGAAAAACTGAACAGTGCAATGTCTTCCTGACATGTGCGCAAACTTCATCATCAACTACAAAAAAATCTGACTGCTGTGCTGCCAACAAGGGTTTTGCCAAGAGTAGTAAGTCTTGTTTGCCAGAGGATTCAAATACTTATTTCTCTGCAGAAAATGCAAATAAATTTATATAACTTATACAATGTGATTTTCTGGATTTTATTTTGGATATTCTATCTTTCACTGTTAAAATTAACCTACCCTTAAAGTTATAGACTGTTCGTGTCTTTGTCAGTGAGCAAACTTACAAAATAAGCAAGAGATCAAATAATTATTTCCTTCACTGTATTAAGAACAGTAAAAAATAAAAGTCTTTGAAAATATGAAAAAAAAATCAAATAACTCCTCCCCCTTAAAAATAAATATAATAAAAAAAAATTAGAAATACACATGTGATATCACTGCACTGAGAAAAGTCTGATCAATACATAAAAAAAAAGTATTTTTGGTCACTGCTACACCACAAAAAATGCTCTAAGAAGCTATGAAAATATTATGTCTAACCCAAAATGATATCAATAAAAACATCTCGCCCTGCAAAAAAGAAATAAGCCATCACACAGCTCCATTGGCAGAAAAATGTAAACTTTACAGGTCTCGGTAAATGGGGACACAACCACCCAATTTTTTATTTTTTTTTACAAACTTCTAATTTTTTTTTTACACCATTAAAATAAATAAAAAATTGACATGTTTGGTATTGCCACAATAGTAGTAATGAGAATCTTATTGCAAGGTTAAATTGTGGGTTTTTTTTTCACAATTTCTCCCCCATTTGGAACTTTTAACCATTTTGTAGTATACTATGTGGTAAAATGGTATAATTGAAAAATACAACTCATTCCGCAAAGAAACAAGCAGCAGTATGTCTATGTGGACAGAAAAAAAAAAAGTTATGGCTTTGGGAAGAGGTGGGAAAAAAATTACCCGCAAAAACAGAAATTGGCCCATCAGGAAGGGGATAAAGACGTGTCAATTTCACTCAGTCAATTCATCTATAGTAGTAGTGACAATTTTTTTTGAGGTTTATTATTCCAATATTTGGGAGGCAGAGTGAACAAAGAAGGTTGAACATTATACGTTACTGGTTTGTGCTCTTAGGTCTACTGTTGGATTGTTAACTGTTTTCGTCTTAGTCAATAATTATTGTAATGCCTTGGATATTTTACCAATGTAAAAAAATATAATGCAGGATATTTTATTCAAACATTATGTTTATTTTTGACAGATGATCGTACCAGGAGGTCAGAAGGACATCTGACATCTTCACTTTATAAATCTGATGACATTGATGTCACACAAGACATAACAGACATCTATGCCGCTATTCCAGAAATACCATCATCCCTTTACAGCACAGATCTATCAATTGATCCTTTTAAACAGATCCTATCTTTTGATTCATCTCAGAAAAATAATGAACACAAAAAAGGCTTAAAACATCGAACTGCTCCTATAGCCAACAAGTCATTTTTAAGTGCAGAATATGAAAAACGTTTTTCCTCTAAAACGTCTTTTATTACACATCAAAAAATTCACAAAGAGGAACAAAGATTTTCTTTTTTAGGGTATGGGAACTACTTTAAACAGAAATTAGACCTTGTTAGACAAAAAAGAGTTCACGCAGGGAAGCCATATTCATGCTCCGAATGTGGTAAATGTTTTGTTTATCAATCATATCTTGTTACACATCAGAGAAGTCACACAGGGGTTAAGCCATATTCATGTTCAGAATGTGGGAAATGTTTTGCACATAAAACAAACCTTGTTATACATCAAAGAACTCATACAGGGGAGAAGCCATATTCATGTTTAAAATGTGAGAAATGTTTTGCAGATAAATCATATCTTGTTGCACATCAGAGACGTCATACAGGTGATAAGCCATATTCATGTTCAGAATGTGGGAAATGTTTTGCAAAGAAGTCAAATGTTGTTACACATCAGAGAACTCACACAGGGGAGAAGCCATTTTCATGTTCAGATTGTGATAAATGTTTTGCACATAAATCAAAACTTGTTACACATCAGAGATCTCACACAGGGGAGAAGCCATTTTCATGTCCAGATTGTGATAAATGTTTTGCACATAAATCAAAACTTGTTGCACACCAGAGAACTCACACAGGGGAGAAGCCATTTTCATGTTCAGAATGTGGGAAACATTTTACACAGAAATCTCATCTTTTTACACATCAGAGAACTCACACAGGGGAGAAGCCATTTTCATGTTCAGATTGTGATAAATGTTTTGCATATAAATCAAAACTTGTTGCACATCAGAGAACACACACAGGCGAGAAGCCATTTTCATGTTCAGAATGTGGGAAATGTTTTACACAGAAATCACATCTTTTTACACATCAGAGAACTCACACAGGAGAGAAGCCATTTTCATGTTCAGAGTGTGGGAAATATTTTACCAACAAAAGAAATCTTATTAAGCATCAATTATCTCACAAAGGGAGAAGCAATTATCATACCTAGAAGGTGAGAAATGTTTTACTCGAAAATTTCCTTTGTAGTCAACAAAATATAAACTCAACCAGGATGAAACTGAAACTAACTGTACAAGACAACATCTAACAGGGAGACAAATAACGACAAAAACTTAAAAGAGAAAGTAAGTTAGAACTTACATTGGAATTAAAACATGCAATTACTAAGATACATCTGTTATCTAAAAATAAAATTAAATGAAATATTCCATGTTCATAGAAAATTTCAGTTATATATTTATATATTCACTGTATGGAATATATATGGAGTATTGCAACACTTTTCCTTAAACCTCACAAAAACTTCCCGTTTCCTCCTCTCTTCTTCCTAACTCCCAATCTCAGGGATCAGCCATTTATGATTCTTTTTCAAGCCATAATCTCCGTGTGTGAATTTTTTTTTTTAAATTTTCTATATTACAATAATAAACATGTCCCTATTGCAAATTCCTATTTACTTATATGATCCATTCCTTCTTTATTGAAACATCTGGTGTGGTCCATTCCATTTAAAATAACATGTTTCCATCTCCCAGCTTCCTTATCTCAATTTGTAATGTTGGGGTAAGACAATACAGAGACCTCATGCACAAAAATATTAGGGCTACAGCCAGGTCACATATTTTACACTGAAGAATAGCGCTATCTCCATGTTTTTTCATACAAGGAACTATAGATGAGACAAGATACTCCTATTTAGGCATTCTCAATTATTCTCAAATGGTCTTTATATAAACCAGATCAGTGAGTCTCATACCGAATAGAGAAGCTCCAGAGACAAAGACCCCTTCTCGTATTAACATGCTAGAAGCCAGGCCTGAAGAATCTGGGCACCTTGGCTGGATACTTTCATTTTGGTTCTAATGTTTCTTTTAGACTAGGCATTCTTTCCCTTGATCATTTGCAGAAGTCTGGGAATCATTGGTATAGGAGGAAACACATATGCTAATCAAAACTTCTTCAAGAGCATCCAGTGCCCATGGTCTGTCGCTCTTAAGATGGAGCAGAACCACTCTACTTCCGTGTTTACTTTGGTCACCATCAGATCGATATGAGAGTCCCCCCACAACTCTGTAATGCAGCAGAAAATGTTTTGGTCCAGCGACCACTTGCCTGGAAGGGTTAAATTGCGACTTGGCCTGTCTGCTAGAACATTCAAGCTCCCCTTGATATGCAACGTTGTCAACCTTTTCAGTCTGGTCTCTACACAGATAAAGATTAGTGTCACTTGAAGTGCTCTTGGTATAGATCTTGCATTTCCCTAGTGGTCTATATAGGATACTCATGTCAGGTTGTCTGACATGATCATTACAGTTTTCCCCTGGATGGATGGATGGATAAAAAAGAAGAGCTAACTGAACGAACTGCTCTTATCTCTCTGAGGTTGGACAAAAGGAGATTCTCTCTCAGAGACCATGTTCACTTCACTCTGTCGCTACCATTTATGTGGGCACCCTATCTTGTTAGAGATGTGTATATATATATATATATATATATATATATATATATATATAATTGCTATGTATATCCATATATGAGGAGCAAAGAGTTTGTTGTTTCTGAAGTGAAGCCACCATCTCAGCAAAGACTCTAGAACACATCGGAATCCAACTTGCCGAGAGATCGTAAATGTCTGTCCGTTTTTGCAGTATTTCCAGCTGTAAAGGTCGCATGTGCCATCTGGTCCACTTGAAATCACCTTGCTGGCTGCTACAAGGGACACTGGTCTAGGTTGTCTTAATTTGACTGCAGCCTTGACTGCTTGGAGTCTTTGTACTGGAATTGCCAGGTACATGCTTCTGTTGTCCAGAATATACCCCTGGAATATTCTTCCTAGGGATGGAGAGGTATAGTATTCTTCCCAATTGATTAGGTCTGAATCCCAAATCCAGATAAATTGAGAGGATTTCTGTTGATGAGGCAATTATAAGCAAATTATCCAGGTGTGGGAAGATGCTTATACCCCTCTTTCTGAGCCCTGCAATAACTGCAGCCACAACTTTTGTGAAGATTCAAGGAGCTGAGGAAATCTCGAAAGGAAGTGCGGTGAACTGGAGATTAATTAGACTGCCCTTTACCCAGACCGCTGTGCAAATATATTTTCAATGATTTGTGTGGACAAGAATATGCAGATACACTGACAAGCGTATTTGTCACGCTCCCCGGGTCCTCGGCTCCCCTCCCCGGGTCCTCTGCTCCGCTCCCCGGGTCCTCCGCTCCGCTCCCCGGCTCACCTGCCCTGCTCCCCGCTCTCCAACCTCCAGTGCCCGTCCTTCCCAGGCCCCCTGGTCAAAGCTCCCGGCGCCCGACGGCTTCCCAGGTCCTGGCCGGCTCCCCTGCGTCCTCCTCTCAGCTTCCTTCCCTGGCTTCTGGCACCCGCGCCGCGCGCACGCGCATTAGGGCGCGCGCGCGGTCACTGACCCTTTCTTAAAGGGCCAGTGTCAAATTACAGGAAATGATGCACATAGGCACAGGGTATATAGGGGGTTAATGTCCAAGGGAGCGGGGCCTGTTCTTCGTGTTTTCCCAAGCTAGGAGTCAGGTCTCCTTGTGTTTTGTGAGATACTTACCTCTCTATCTTCTAGAGCCGATCCTGCATCGCCATCCGGTTCTGCGGTACCTCGAACCCCGAACGCTGTCCATCTGCCATCCTGACAGTCCGTACCATCTCGGATCCCTGCGGTGACCCGTCATCTCGCTCCAACGGTTCCGGACCCCGCCTGACACCATCACGGCTTCCGAACCTGAGCTCCGTCACCCGGACCACCATCAGTGACCTCGTGGTCCCAGGGACTTCTCCATTTTCTCCCAGTGCACGGACTGTCCTGCTACCTACAGTGCTCCGGCTACCGGACTCCTGTCCCTCATCCGGGAGTTCGGCCCAGTGGATCCACCTCCAGGGTCTACCCGTCCATCTGGCCCTAACAGTAAGAACAGGCCATGGATCCCGCCGAAGCACTAGCGGCCTTGCATGAGGAACTCCAACGCCAGCGTGAAGTTCAGACCCGCATGCTGAACTTTATGACTTCCGTGGACACCCGCCTGACCACGCTACAAGCGGCAGTCACGTCTTCAACATCCCGAGCCTCCACTAGTCAAGCCACGACCCCCGCTCCTGTGGCTGCCTCTTCGGATGCTTCCAGACTGCGTTTGGCCACACCACCCCGGTACGCCGGAGATCCCAAGACCTGCAGGGGGTTTATAAACCAATGCTCCCTCCATTTCACGCAGCTGCCACATCTGTTTGCCTCCGACCAAGCCAAGGTCGCCTTCATCATGTCTCACCTAGAGGGCGAGGCACTGGCGTGGATGAACCCCTTGTGGGAGAAGGAGGAACCTATGACCAAGAACCTCCAGGAGTTCCTGCAGGCCTTTCGCAGCACCTTTGACGAACCCGGACGCGCCTCCGCGTCTGCGTCATCACTTCTCCGGTTACGTCAGGGAACACTGACGGTGGGTCAATACGCCATCCGTTTCCGCACCTTGGCTTCAGAACTCGGGTGGAATAACGAGGCCCTAACCGCCGCCTTCTGGGAAGGACTATCGGGTCGAATCAAAGATGAGCTGGCTGGACGTGATGTACCGTCCACCCTGGACGCCCTGATTACTCTAGCGACTCGAGTGGACATACGCTTTCAGGAGCGGTCCAAAGAGGTATCCCGTGAGAGACGTCCGGTACGGCACTCCTCTCCTCCACGGAAGCCCGCCGTACTCCAGTCAACGGCCTCTGGTGTCTCCGTCCATGAGCCCATGCAGATCGACCGTGTGCGACAGTCTGAACAACGTCGAGCAGAGCGGCTCGCCAAGGGTCTCTGCTTTTACTGCGGAGAGGGCACACACCTGCTACGTGCCTGTCCAGAGAGGCCGGGAAACTCCAAAGCCTAGGGTTGGTAGGAGAGGCCACCCTAGGTGCTGGGACTCTCTCAGACCCAGTCACATGGACTGTGCAAGTAACAACGGGAGAGACGCGGTTTACGGCTGAGGCGTACCTCGATTCTGGGGCAGCAGGCAATTTCATCCAGCAGGCCACGGTGGACAAGTACCAGGTGCCTGTTACTCCACTCGACAGGCCCCTCGTGATTGCCTCTGTGGATGGGAGACCTCTCTCTGACACCATCTCCTGGATCACCAAGCCGCTTGAACTGCGTATCGGTGCTCTGCACACCGAGAACATCGCTCTCTACGTCCTCCCACATATGTCACATCAAATTCTGCTGGGTCTTCCCTGGTTGCGGACACACGAGCCTTCAGTCAGCTGGGGCACTGGTGATATTACTCGATGGGGGCCTTCTTGCCATGAGAGGTGTCTGAAGACCATACAACCCATCCGGCGACCTCCGGTTCCCGAGTCCCTACCGGGACTGCCCTCAGCCTATTGGTCCTTCGTGGACGTCTTTGACAAGAAGGAGTCCGAAGTACTTCTGCCACATCGTCCTTACGATTGTGCCATTGACCTGCTCCCGGGAACTACACCACCTCGAGGACGGATATATCCACTGTCTCCAGCCGAAACAAGGGCCATGTCTACGTACATCACAGAGAGCCTGGCTAAGGGATTCATCCGGAGATCCTCCTCTCCTGCTGGAGCAGGCTTCTTCTTCGTAAAGAAGAAAGAGGGTGACCTACGCCCATGTATAGACTACCGGGGATTGAACCTAATCACCGTGAAAAACAAGTACCCCCTGCCGCTCATCCCCAAATTGTTTGATCGGCTCAGAGGAGCTCGTGTGTTCACCAAGTTGGATCTTCGGGGTGCCTACAACCTGGTCCGTATCCGCTCAGGGGATGAATGGAAGACCGCGTTTAACACTCGCGATGGGCACTATGAATACTGCGTGATGCCCTTCGGCCTGTGTAACGCACCAGCTGTCTTCCAAGAATTAGTGAACGATGTGTTTCGGGACCTTCTCTACATCTGTGTGGTGGTATATCTGGACGACATCCTTGTCTTCTCTCCGGACCTCCAGACCCACCGAGAGAACGTGCAACTGGTTCTACAACGACTGAGAGAGAATCGTCTGTACGCCAAGTACGAGAAGTGTGTCTTCGAACAGTCTTCTCTCCCCTTCCTGGGGTACCTCATCACCGATACCGGACTGCAGATGGATCCCAAGAAGGTCTCCTCCATTCTCAACTGGCCCCCTCCTTCTGGACTGAAGGCAATCCAACGATTTCTGGGATTCGCTAACTATTACCGCCAGTTCATTCCTCACTTCTCGGCTCTGACTGCTCCTCTCTCCGCCTTGACCAAGAAGGGGGCTAATCCAAAGGACTGGTCACCTGCGGCCGACGCCGCGTTTGGCGCTCTAAAGCGAGCCTTTGCCTCCTCTCCTGTACTCCACCGTCCAGAGTTAAACCGCCAGTTCACCTTGGAGGTGGATGCCTCCTCCTCGGGAGCCGGAGCAGTGCTCATGCAGAAGTCCTCCTCCGGGAAGATGGTGACGTGCGGTTTCTTCTCCAAGAGCTTCTCCGCGCCTGAACGCAATTACACCATCGGTGACCGAGAGCTATTGGCGGTCAAACTGGCTCTGGAGGAATGGCGCTATCTTCTAGAAGGAGCAGTGTACCCTGTCATTGTTTACACGGACCACAAAAACCTGGAATACCTGCGGACTGCTCAGCGACTGAACCCACGGCAAGCCAGGTGGTCCTTGTTCTTTGCCCGGTTCGACTTCCAGCTTCATTTCCGACCCGCAAACAAGAATGTACGCGCTGATGCCTTGTCTAGGTCTTTCGTGCCCATGGAACAGGAGGAAGAGACATCTCAACCCATCATCTGTCCAAGCAAGATTATTCCGGTGGCTCCTGTCACCCTGGCCCAGATACCGCCCGGGAAGACCTATGTCTCTGAGACTGACAGGCAAAAAGTGTTACACTGGGGCCATGCCTCGAAAATAGCCGGTCATGCAGGTCAGAAGAAAACATGGAGCGCTATTGTACGTCATTACTGGTGGCCATCCCTGCGCACGGACGTTGCCTCTTTTGTCTCTGCCTGCTCCTCCTGTGCCAGGAACAAGACACCCAAACACCTGCCATACGGCCGTCTTCTGCCTCTGCCCATACCCTCAGTTCCCTGGCAGCACATAGCGATGGACTTTATTACGGACTTGCCATTGTCCTCCGGACACACAGTCATATGGGTCGTGGTGGATCGATTCTCTAAAATGGCCCATTTCGTTCCTATGGCTGGACTGCCCTCTGCTCAGGAACTCGCGGACGCCTATATACATCACATCTTCCGCTTGCATGGCTTTCCATCACACATAGTGTCCGACAGAGGAACTCAGTTCACCTCCCGCTTCTGGAGGGCTCTCTGCAAACATCTGGGAGTGACTCTAGACTTTTCATCTGCCTACCATCCTCAGTCTAATGGCCAAGTGGAGAGGGTCAATCAGATATTGACCTCTTTCTTACGTCACTACGTGAACGCCCATCATGACGATTGGTCCACGCTTCTTCCTTGGGCAGAAATCTCCCATAATCACCACGTCAGTGAGTCCTCCTCCAGTTCTCCCTTCCATGTCGTCTACGGACTTCAGCCGTCTGTCCCATTGCCTGTATCCTCGTCCTCGGACATCCCTGCTGCTGATGCAGTACTCCGTGACTTTACTACCATTTGGGACTCAGTTAAGGCGTCCCTTGCACAGGCAACCCTGCGGATGAAGAGACACGCGGACAAGAGACGCCTAGATCCTCCGTGTTTCTCTCCGGGAGATCTCGTCTGGCTTGCTTCCAAGTACATCCGACTGAAGATACCATCCTACAAGCTGGGACCTCGCTACATCGGGCCGTTTAAAGTCCTCGGCAAGATCAATGAGGTTTCCTACAAACTACAGCTCCCGGCCACAATGAGAATACCCAACTCCTTCCACGTCTCTCTGCTCAAGCCGGTTGTCCTTGGTCCCTTCTCCGCTGCCGCCAGCCCGGCTCCTCCTCCTATTGCTGAGGACGACATCTATGCGGTAAGGGATATCGTGGCCATGAAGACCGTACGTGGTCGGCAGTTCTTCCTGGTGGACTGGGAGGGGTATGGTCCTGAGGATAGGTCCTGGGAGCCCAGGGAGAACGTGGGCACTCCTCTGATCCGTGCCTTCATGTCCCGGTTGCGGGGATGGGGGCGTGGGGGGGGGGTACTGTCACGCTCCCCGGGTCCTCGGCTCCCCTCCCCGGGTCCTCTGCTCCGCTCCCCGGGTCCTCAGCTCCGCTCCCCGGCTCACCTGCCCTGCTCCCCGCTCTCCAACCTCCGGTACCCGTCCTTCCCAGGCCCCCTGGTCTCCGCTCCCGGCGCCCGACGGCTTCCCAGGTCCTGGCCGGCTCCCCTGCGTCCTCCTCTCAGCTTCCTTCCCTGGCTTCTGACACCCGCGCCGCGCGCACGCGCATTAGGGCGCGCGCGGTCACTGACCCTTTCTTAAAGGGCCAGTGTCAAATTACAGGAAATGATGCACATAGGCACAGGGTATATAGGGGGTTAATGTCCAAGGGAGCGGGGCCTGTTCTTCGTGTTTTCCCAAGCTAGGAGTCAGGTCTCCTTGTGTTTTGTGAGATACTTACCTCTCTATCTTCTAGAGCCGATCCTGCATCGCCATCCGGTTCTGCGGTACCTCGAACCCTGAACGCTGTCCATCTGCCATCCTGACAGTCCGTACCATCTCGGATCCCTGCGGTGACCCGTCATCTCGCTCCAACGGTTCCGGACCCCGCCTGACACCATCACGGCTTCCGAACCTGAGCTCCGTCACCCGGACCACCATCAGTGACCTCGTGGTCCCAGGGACTTCTCCATTTTCTCCCAGTGCACGGACTGTCCTGCTACCTACAGTGCTCCGGCTACCGGACTCCTGTCCCTCATCCGGGAGTTCGGCCCAGTGGATCCACCTCCAGGGTCTACCCGTCCATCTGGCCCTAACAGTATTCTAAGGGGAAAAGGACCCCTAAAATCCCACGACAGGCATCCCTACAACATTGCACCCCCAAAAATCTCACCACAGGAGTACTGCCGCCATTGTATACCCCCCAAATCCCACAACTGATATCCCTACAGCACTAAACACACACACACACACACACACATATCCTAACATAGGTATCCCCCGTAGCATTATAGACCATTAAAATCCCACCACAGGCATCTCCCCAGCATTGTCCACCCGCCAAAATCCACCATAGGAATCTTCACATAATATAGACCTAACAAATCCCAAAAAAGGCATGCACCTGTATTATATCCATCCCAAATCCCACCACAGGCATCCTCCCTAGCATTAGAGACCCCATAAACCCCACCACATGGTTCCCGCTGGCATTAGAGACCTTCTAAACCCCACCACACGCATACCCACAGCAGTAAAGACCCACCAAATTCCCCCGCCCTTTTTCACGTGCTGCTTCTCATTGATGCAGAGAACGAAAGCTAAAGATGGGCAGCGTGCGTTCCAGCCATTCCATCGCATGGTGTGCTGTGCTCCGGGCTAGAAGGGATGCCAACAACACATTGATGTCAAATGACATTGACGTCACACCTACCAGGAGGCCATACATTCTAACATCTACTGTTTGTACTGTGCATGGCAGCCTCTTTAGTGAATGTACAGTACAAATTGGCGGAAAATTTTAAAAAAATCACAGACTGCACAGAAAAGCACCCAGTTTTTATTGGCAACCCAGGTCATGGGTCACGTAAAATGATGTGGTGAGCCAGATTTGGCCCAAGGGGCCTTGAGTTTGTCAACCTTGCCTTATATATCACATGGACATTTTGTTCCATTGATTAACCAATTACATCAACATATCAGAGAATCATAGACTTGTAACGTTGGAAGGAATCTCAATGGCCATCGGGTCCAAATCCCTGCAGATTTTCCTAAATCACTCCAGCTATATGTTTATCTAGCTTCTGCTTTAGGATTTCCATTGATGGAGAGCTCACTACCTCCTGTGGTCACCTGTTCCACTCTCTGATTGCCCTCATTGTCAGAAAGGTTTTTTTTTTAAATATCTAATCTATATCTCTTTTTTAGTTTCATCCCATTGCTTCTTGCACTTAATTGTGCTAATGAGAATAGGGTTGTTCTCTTTGCACTGTGACTTCCTTTCAGATATTTGTAGACCGCTGTAAGTCTCCTCTCAGCCTTCTCTTTTGCAAACTAAACATTCTTACTTATTTTAGCTGGTCTTCATAGGACATGGTTTGCAGACCTCCTACCATCTTGGTTGCTCTTCTCTGGACTTGTTCCAATATATCGATATCTTTCTTGAATTGGCGAGCCCAGAACTGTACACAGTATTCCAGGTGGGGTCTGACCAGGGTAGAGTATAGGGGAATGATCTTTTCATCTAAATTCAATGCTTGTCTTGGTACATCTTAAAATTTTGTTGTTTTTTTTTTAGCTGCAGCATCACACTGTTGGCTCATGTTGAATCTGTGATCTACTATTATCCCCAAATACAAACCGTTAACAGATCCATTTTCCATAGATTCCCAGATATGTTATTAAATGAACAAAAAAGTTGTGTTTGCAGAACTTTTTTGCCAACGGGTCTCTGCAAGATCCATTCTAACGGATGATTACAGGACATGTGAACTCAGCCTAAGTGTGATAGTAGCATAACTAAAAAAAAACTATATATATATAAATCTGTATTGCTTTAATTGTATTGACCTGTGGAATAAAGCCGCCCTATTACTTATACCGCATGGTGTACTGCATAAATAAATAAAGCCAATATCCTGCGCTCTACACTGAATGCTTATACCAGGGATTCAGTAAAATCTTTGAAAATTGTGATTCAGACAAAATTCTCAAGGACAAATTCACTGTAATAAGGCAGAGGGAATCACTTTGAACTCCCGTCTGGCCTGTGTTCGGCGGAGTCCATTTTTTTTACTTGTCTTTTTAGGTGAGCACAAAGGTGTGGTCATCAACCTTGTTCACCTTTGAAAAGATGGACATCACTGAACAGAGGGGTTATGGTTATGTGTATTGCTTATTCAGCCCTCATGAGAGGAGACACTTTGTATGTGAACTCATTTATTGTTACCAGTCTAGATGTCCTATATATGACCACATTAGTTTTATGAGAGGAGGCTCTTTGTATATATTGATTCCTTTACTTACTATATACTGGTCTGATTAAGTTATATGCAATTGACACTTTATCTTTATTTTCTAATCATCATATTCTTAGGATAGCTTTTTGACTCATATATTAATTGAGAATTTAAGTGTTTCTGTAGAAAATTCTTTTTTATCTCTGCTGGATTAACTTTTGTATGTACATTATTATTGGCATGTAATTTATAAGCCCTGCATCTATTGTATTTATCCTGACCGTACCTATACTTTTTTTTATATATATATATATATATATATATAGATACATTTTTTTTTGTGTGTGTGTAATCTCTTTTTATTAAAATTGAAATTAACATTTCACAAAATTCAAAAACAAACAAATATTGCATTATGCAGCCGAAGATACCTCCCCATAGCGGCAATATCAAGCATCTTAAACAACAGCTGAGTTGTCAAATAGCTCAGAACAGTAAACCGAACCATAGGAAGTCCCCATCAATTGGGGCAGCAAACCTCGAGTAGAAACGAAACAGAATATAGAAGAGTATAGAGAAAACAGAGAAAATAGGAGCGAGAGTGAAAGAGAAGGAATTCCAAGAGAAGGGGGAGAGGAGATGGGGAGACCAGTATCCTCAGCGGAGGGGCCCAAGAGAGGGCACGCGCTAAGTATTTTGCGCATTCAAGTCCGATTGCAGCCTTCCAAGGATGGTCTGAAGTGATGGAGAATCAAGAAATAGAATCCAAGGGGTCTAGGTCTTTAGAAACTTTTCTACTGAGTCAGATTCTGCAATTAAGTGTCTCCATTTTGTGGACGTTGGTCATCTCCGCAAACCATTCCTCCATGGTTGGCAACCTAGGGGGATCTCCAATATCTTGGGATCACCATGTGGTCTGCTGTGAGATATTATCTCAGCAGGTCCAATCTTTGTGATTTGATTGATCCAGGCAGGATCGAAAGTAGGGCCATCTGTGGAGAGCCCACCAAATTTTCCTCACTAACTTTATTTTGAGCTAGAAAGACAGACTGCCAGAATGGCCGGATGATAGGATAGTCCCACCAGATATGCTGCATTGTTCCACCCCACACCTCCAACATCTATCTCCAAGATCTATCATCTATCTATCTGGGAATATTGCATGGAGCATATTGAGATACTTGTACCATCGGGTGAGTATCTTAAAGTTTTTCTCCTGAGCGGCACAGGTGATGAAGAATTTATGAGTGAATATGAAGGCCTTTTGCCAATCCTCTTCAGAAATGGCTAGTCTCAGCTCTTTATTCCATTTCTCTATATACTTAAGACCCGATCATCTGTTTATTTAGTTAAAAAGGAGTATATAAGAGAGAGTTGTCTCGGGGGATCCTCTAGCAAAAAAGAGTTGTTCAAACTGCTTGGGCGTGGCGGTAAAAATCCTATGTCTACACCCTTCCATCAAGAAGGACCTAATTTGGAGGTACTCCAATCATGCCAAAGGACTCCTAACCTCAGAGGATAAGAAAGAAGAGGGAGTAGTTCTGATCCTTGTAGAATCTGGACAAACTATGTGTCTTCACGCTTCTTCCAGCACAAGTAATGGTCTACTCCCAGACCTGGGGGAAACTCCGGGTTGGAGAAAATCGACGAAAGAGGTCCATGGTCCCCAGAGAGAAATCCCCCCGGCATTCAAGATCCCAGCACCTCATTGCAGTTTTAAGGAATTCCGCCTCGACCTACCGAGCTTCTACATGACGATGAGATCCCCTGGCTTGAAGCTAAGAGGGGACCCTGTGTTTCACGAGATGTACTCTTGTCCCTATATGCAGGTGTCGCGGTTCCGATGTGGGGTCCAGCTTGATGAGAGGCCCTGGATCCTATATGGAAATGTGCTGTCGGGCGCTGTGTGGTCAGGGAAGCTTGAAACTTCCCCCGTCCAGGCAGATTCTGGAAAACCAACATGGAGTATGATCTTCCCTAGGGTCCTGCTGCCCTGTGTGGCGTCGGTTCCGTGGGGAGCAGAGATCCCTCTCCCCGCGGCAAGCGTTGTGAACTTCTCATTCCCACCGGAGCACCTGTAGATGCGACTGCTCTGCTGCTCTCCTGCTGGAGAACTCCCTAACTGTTGTATTGGCTCCTGCTGGCTGCTGGCTGCACCTCCCCCATCCTAGGTTCTAAGGTAGTGGGACTGGGGCCCCTCTTGAGGGCATCCTATAAATGCCACTCTGTCAGCGACCCCTTGATTACCCGACCCTAGCCCAGTCCCCAGTGGGAACAGGGCAACTTGTTGTGTATTTGAGTGTGTAATGTGGTGAAACCGGGACTGACCTCCTCAGGATCCGGGTTTAGCATTACACCCAATGTTGGGTGCAATACTCTGTGGCGACTGAATCCTCAGGGGCGCCACACATCCACTCCATACATGTACACACACACACCTTCACTCTATACATACACATTTCCGCAACATACACATTGTACACACAGGGCTTGACTCCATACACATATGGCTTCGCTCCGTACACACATGGCTCCGTTCCATACTTGTCATACACACGTTGCTTCTCCCTATACATATCGTACACACATGGCTCAGCTCTGCACACGAAGTACACACATGGCTCTGAACCATACACGGCTACACTCTGTACACCATACACACACGGCACTCCTCGTACACACACAGCTCTGCTCCGCACTCCTTGTACACACACGGGTCTGCTCTGTACACGTCGTGCACACACGGCTCCGCTACGTACACCTCGTACACACACGGCTCCTCTCTGTACACCTCGTACACACACGGCTCCCCTCCGTACACCTCGTACATACACGGCTCCGCTTCGTACACCTCGTACACACACGGCTCCGCTCCGTACACCTCGTACACACACGGCTCTGCTCCGTACACGTCGTACACACATGGCTCCGCTACGTACACCTCGTACACACACGGCTCTGCTCCGCACTCCTTGTACACACACGGCTCTGCTCTGTACACATCGTACACACGCGGTTTCGCTCCGTACACCTCGTACACACACGGCTCTGCTCCGTACACCTCGTACACACACGGCTCTGCTCCGTACACCTCGTACACACACGGCTCTGCTCCGTACACCTCGTACACATACGGCTCTGCTCCTTACACCTCGTACACACACACACGGCTCTGCTCCGTACACCTCGTACACATACGGCTTCGCTCCGTACACCTCGTACACACACAGCTTCGCTCCGTACACCTCGTACACACACACGGCTCTGCTCCGTACACCTCTTATACACACGGCTCTACTCCGTACACCTTGTACACACACGGGTCTGCTCTGTGCACGTCGCACACACACGGCTCCGCTATGTACACTTCGTACACACAAGGCTCTGCTCCGCACTCCTTGTACACACACGACTTTGCTACATACACCTCGTACACACACGGCTCCGCTCCGTACACCTCGTACACACACGGCTCTGCTCCGTACACCTTGTACACACACACGGCTCCGCTCCGTACACCTCGTACACACACGGCTCTACTCCGTACACCTTGTACACACACACGGCTCCGCTCCGTACACCTCGTACACACACGGCTCTGCTCCGTACACCTCGTACACACACGGCTCTGCTCAGCACTCTTTGTACACACACGGGTCTGCTCTGTACACATTGTACACACACGCCTCTGCTCCGCACTCCTTGTACACACACGGGTCTGCTCTGTACACATTGTACACACACGGCTCCGCTCCGTACACCTCGTACACACACGGCTTCGCTCCGTACACCTCGTACACAGACACGGCTCTGCTCCGTACACCTCGTACACACACGGCTCTGCTCCGTACACCTCGTACACACATGGCTCCGCTCCGTACACCTTGTACACACACGGCTCTGCTCCATCCACACTGGAAGCCCCTCCTGACCCCCACATAACCTTCACCTCATCAGGCACCATGACAACCAGCACAGCAGAGTCCTGCATACACTGAGGAGCTGATCATGTGACCCCTGACTCCTCCCCTCCATGTGACATTGTGAAGCCCCGCAGGTGCAGTGTCGGTGCATTACCTTCAGGGACTCCACTCGGCTGGATCTTGTCACCGGTAGGGAATCTTCTATTTGTCGTGACGCCACTCTCAGTATTGCGGTCAGTGGGGACCGCCACTGCAGGTTGAGGGACGCCTGGGGCTGATGGTGCGTGCAGTTAGTTGGAATAGCCTCCTGAGAGTGAGGCAAGCCCCAGGACCCTGTGTAGGTGCGTGGAACCACAAGGCGCAGAATAACTCCACACACGCAGAATGTCTTTCAGGGGTTTTACTCACTTCAGATGGCAGGGTGAGTAACCCGGGCGTAGCTGGGATGAACCAGGCTGGAACCAGGTATCCTTCAGGCTGACTTCTGATGGTGACTACCAACTCGCCTTCCTTAGCCCTTGGTGGTTTGGGGTAACCCCGACTTTTAGTCCCTATGGGGGTCACCCAGGGAAGTTGCTGAAGCCTCTCTCCCCTTCGGTTGCCGTTTGCTTGTTGCCTGGGCCAGATCACTCCAGCTACTTGCCTCCTGTGAACTGTGGGCCCTAACTGTGGCTACGTGGCTGCGGCTTTTAGGTGTTGTGGTGTGGGCTTTGAGGGCCCCACACCGGCAGGTTTAGCAGGGAAAGGTGGATCTATCCCCGCTCCGGGATCTGCCGCCCGTTTGGGCCTGGTTCTCCCTAGCAGTCTCCTTACTTCCCACTCTGTGCTCTCTCTCTAGCTGGAGATGGGTTTCGGGTAGCACTCCTAGGTGACCGTTCTCCCCCGTCGGTAGCCACTGCGCGGACGCTGTCAGACTGCAACAGCCCCAGGGGTAGGGTCTGCTCCCTTCGGAGCTCCCTGGACTCTGCTCTGAACCGGCTCACATCTGGGACCTTCACCGCTGCTCCTGTCTGAGCTCCACTTCCATGCTCCTCACTCCTCCACCCTCTGCTGCAGACTGTTTACTCCTCCTTCTCTTTTCCCTTTGTGCCTGCCTACGCCACCTAGCAACCAGGCTCTCTTACCACACCCCTTGAGAGGAGATGGAGGCTTTTGGCCCCCTCCACTATTCCAGTGGAGGTGAAGGCTTTTCCCCCTCCTGGGATCCCCAGGGGTCCTCTCAAAGGTACATGTGTGAGACCTGATCACTATGCGCCTGTGTAGTCACACCTCGGTCAGCCTTCTGGATTACCTGTATTGTACTGTCCCCAGCATGGGTGCAGTACTCAGTGGTGCCTGACCAGGTCAGGGGCGCCACATTCCCCCTTAGTTATCACCAGCACGTCCTCGGGCTGCAAGACAACATTTTAAAATGCATAAAACATTAAAACATGTAAAACATTTTTAAAAGCACCAGGTACCATACATCACCACCCTCCACCCACAAGTCCGTTAACCCACCCAAAACCCTTTCACGTTGGCCGCGCCTTCAGCCACTTCTGGCAGGATGTAGAGGCGGCTTTCATGGGCTGGTGGTCTTCAGGGCATACCTGGCCTGGTGGAGCCGCGCCTTCAGCCTCTTCTGGCAGGATGTAGAGGCGGCCTTCACAGTTGGTGCTGACCAGGTACCCTCTTTGTGGTGGAGAGCCAGGCCCCATAAACAGGCATGCTCTCTGGTTGCAGGTGAGCCAAGGCCCTATATACGGACGTGCTCCCTGGTTGCAGACGAGCCAAGCCCCTAAACAGGCTGACTCTGGTGGTGGTGGTGCCCTCTGGTGTAACTATTTACACTGCGAGAGTTTGTGGCTATAGCCCGTTCATAGCCTTAAGGTTCATTTCTCACATTAGTTTATGTGGGCACATACTTAAACTTGTAAAACGTTGCAAAACAAACTTTTTCAAACTGGTAACTTCTATGCTTCTTTCTGTACTTTATGTGGATTCCTCCTCACCAGGGCTTGGGCCTGTAGGGCTGCGGCACCTGTTGGTTTCTCCATCTTGGTCATCAATGGGTTCCTTTTCTTTTCTTTCCTCTGTATCTTCTGTATCTGTTTCTTTCTCCGTATCGGTTTCTTTTTCTGTAGGACATGGCGTTACGTCTAGCGCGTACCAGCCTCTTTCTCCTTGATGCATGGTAAACTGTACGGAATCTCCCATTCTTAAGTTTCTTCCAGGATGTCCTCTGGGCAAATTAGCTCTGACGTCTCTCCTATTGACAAAAATGCCTTCTTTGATACCAGGTGCAACGATGAATCCGTATCCTGACTTCAGGCTAAAGTCTTCCACAATTCCTCTACAAAGGGGTCCTCTGACCTGGGCTTTGGCTCTTCTCAGGAACCGTTTTTCTTCGAGGTCTCTGGCCGTGACTTCTCTCTGCTCTGGGGATGGCGGCGCAGGGGAAGACTGGGTTCTGCTGCGGCGCCGTGTCTTGCGGGCTGGATTCTGCGAGGTGCAGCTTACAAGCTCCCAGGTGAGGCTTTTGGGCAGATCTTCTGCAGTAGACGGTGTCAGGTCTTCTTCATCCCAGCGAGAATATGGCAACATCTGGCATAAATAGAGCTGTAAGGGAAGCAATAAAAGAAAAACAGAAAGCCTTAAAAGAATTAAAGAGGGTAGGTAGTGATGAGGCATTATATAATTATAGAAAATTAAATAAAATATGTAAAAAGCAAATTAAGTTAGCTAAGTTTGAGACAGAGAGACTCATTGCGAGAGAAAGTAAAAATAATCCTAAAATATTCTTTAACTACATAAACAGTAAAAAACTGAAAAGCGATAGTGTTGGCCCCCTTAAAAATAGTCTTGGTGAAATGGTGGAAGGGGATGAGGGTAAAGCCAACCTGCTGAATGACTTTTTTTCTACGGTTTTTATACAAGAAAATGCCATGGCAGATGACATGACCAGTGATACTATAAATTCACACTTGAATATTACCTGCTTAACCCAGCAGGAAGTACGCCGCCGCCTCGAAATCACTAAGGTTGACAAATCTCCGGGCCCGGATGGCATACACCCCAGAGTACTACAGGAATTGAGTTCTGTGATAGATAGACCATTATTTTTAATCTTCTCAGATTCCTTAATAACAGGGTCGGTACCGCAGGACTGGCGCATAGCAAATGTGGTGCCAATATTCAAAAAGGGGACAAAAACTGAGCCGGGAAATTATAGGCCGGTAAGTTTAACCTCTACGGTTGGTAAAATCCTTGAGGGTTTCTTGAGAGATGCTATATTGGAGTATCTCAAGAAAAATAACCTTATGACAGAGTATCAACATGGGTTTATGAGGGATCGATCCTGTCAAACTAATTTGATCAGCTTCTATGAAGAGGTAAGTTCAAGTCTGGACCAGGGAAATGCAGTGGATGTTGTGTATATGGACTTTTCAAAAGCTTTTGATACGGTGCCACACAAAAGGTTGGTACATAAAATGAGAATAATGGGGATAGGGGAAAATATGTGTAACTGGGTTAAAAACTGGCTAAGTGATAGGAAACAAAGGGTGGTTATTAATGGTACGTACTCGGACTGGGTCTCAGTTCATAGTGGGGTACCACAGGGGTCAGTATTGGGCCCACTTCTTTTCAACATATTTATAAATGACCTTGTTGGGGGCATGCGGAGTAGAATTTCAATATTTGCAGATGATACTAAACTCTGCAGGGTAATCAATACAGAGGAGGATAATTTTATATTACAGGGAGATTTATGTAAATTGGAGGATTGGGCTGAGAAGTGGCAATTGAAGTTTAATGTAGATAAATGTAAGGTCATGCACTTGGGTAGAGGAAATAACATTTATGATTATGTACTTAATCGTAGAACACTGGGTAAAACAGACACAGAAAAAGACTTGGGTGTATTGGTGGATGGTAAACTTCACTTTAGTGGACAGTGTCAGGCAGCTTCTGCCAGGGCTAATAAAATAATGGGATGTATTAAAAGAGGTATAAGTGTTCATGAAAAAAATATAGTTCTACCTCTGTACAAGTCACTAGTGCGACCACACTTAGAATACTGTGTACAATTCTGGTCACCGATATATAAGAAGGACATAGCTGAACTGGAGAGGGTGCAGAGAAGAGCCACCAAGATTATTAGAGGAATGGGTGGGCTGCAATACCAAGACAGGTTATTAAACTTGGGGTTATTTAGTTTGGAAAAACGAAGGCTTAGGGGGGATCTAATCACAATGTATAAATATATGAGGGGACAGTACAGAGACCTTTCCAAAGATCTTTTTACACCAAGGCCTGCGACTGGAACACGGGGGCATCCACTACGTCTTGAGGAAAGAAGGTTTAATCATAATCACAGACGAGGATTCTTTACTGTACGAGCAGTGAGACTATGGAACTCTCTGCCACATGATGTTGTAATGAGTGATTCACTACTAACATTTAAGCAGAGCCTGGACGCCTTTCTTGAAAAATGTAATATTACCAGTTATGTATATTAGATTTTATGACAGGGTATTGATCCAGGGAACTAGTCTGATTGCCGGATGTAGAGTCAGGAAGGAAATTTTTTCCCCATTGGAACTTGTTTGCCACATTGGGGGTTTTTTTGCCTTCCTCTGGATCAACATGTTAGGCTACAGGTTGAACTAGATGGACTTAGAGTCTCCCTTCAACCTTAAAAACTATGATACTATGATACTATGATCTCCGGCTCTGGGCATGGATCCGCTGCTGGTGGCTCCTGAGTCAGCTCCTCAGCTTCCTGGCCTCCCCTCCCCCTTAGTTCTTCTGAGCACTCCTTTGGTGGCAGTGCTGGGGATGGACTTTCTTCAGCAGGCCCAGGCAGGGGACTCTTTGGCGTGGTTGCTGCAGGGGTTGCCGGAATCCTCTTGGGGGTATGCGGAGGGAGCATGTACCGGTCCACCATCTCCTGTGGGAACTTGGCCTCCAGGTCAGCCTTCAGCTGCCAGTATGCGGGGTCCTCCCCCAGCGTAGTCTTCCTAGCAGGGACCTCCTTGGACTGGGGAGCGGTGTCTGCTCTGGCCTTGCAGGCCGGGGTAAACGGTGATACTTTCTTATCTTGGCGGGCCGCGCCTGGCATGGCGGCGGCCTGGATTGGCGTTTCTGTCGTAGCCGGAGCCTCAGCGGGCATCGCTACCGTAGCCGGTTCTTGGCGGGACGAACTGGGCGTTGCTGCCGCGGTCTGGGCTTGGCGGGCCGGGCCTAGCATGGCGGCGGCCTGGGTCAGCGTTACGCCTGCGGCGTGGATTAGGGTCGCGGCGGCAGCCGGATCTTTGCGGGCCGGGCTGGGCGTTGCTGTAGGGACCGGGTCTTGGTGAGCCGAGCAGGGCATCGCTGCGGCGGCCTGGGCTTGGCGGGCCGCACCTGGCGTGGCTGCGGCCTGCTTCAGCGTCGCCGCGCCGGACGCCTCTTCAGGGACCGCGGACGTGGCAGCAAGGGTCGGGGCACTCGCGCGGGCAGGGGCATCACTGGACTCACCCATCGGTGGCAGCATCGGGGTCTGAGTCGTCACCGCCCGGTCTGGCACTCGGCGCGCGGCTCTCCCTTCATAGGCCTGAACCGCGGCAGCCATCTCCAGAAGTTCCATGCGTTCTTCTCTGATCTGCTCCACGACCCGGGTCTCCAGTCGGTCGCAGAACTGGGCCAGCTCCCGATACCACCAGGCAGCGGAGCCCGGTTCTGGGTTTCTGCGGTCAGACGCCATTTCTTCTGCGCCCTCTTCTGCACGATTTCCCAGCAGTGGACTCGTCGTTGCCTCTAGTAGCAAGCTGTTCAGTTTCCGCTCTGCCTCTTTCAGCAGCTCCTCTCCCAGCAGCAGGCTTCTGGCTCCCTTTCTGTCCCGACGTCTCTGGACGCTTCCGCTCTCTTCACTTGCGAAGTCAGGACTCTGCAGGGGATCTCTGGGTAGCCACACCTCTTCGTGGGCGGTAACTTCTCCCAGCGCGGGCTGCTGTTGTTTTTCAGCGCGCTTTTCATGGTGGCAATATGGCGGCGCTTCCAATTTTCCAAGCGGACCGCCCAGGCACATGGTCACCTGTCTGAACAGGTCTAGTCCTTATCCTGTTCGTGACGCCAGATGTGAAGCCCCGCAGGTGCAGTGTCGGTGCATTACCTTCAGGGACTCCACTCGGCTGGATCTTGTCACCGGTAGGGAATCTTCTATTTGTCGTGACGCCACTCTCAGTATTGCGGTCAGTGGGGACCGCCACTGCAGGTTGAGGGACGCCTGGGGCTGATGGTGCGTGCAGTTAGTTGGAATAGCCTCCTGAGAGTGAGGCTAGCCCCAGGACCCTGTGTAGGTGCGTGGAACCACAAGGCGCAGAATAACTCCACACACGCAGAATGTCTTTCAGGGGTTTTACTCACTTCAGATGGCAGGGTGAGTAACCCGGGCGTAGCTGGGATGAACCAGGCTGGAACCAGGTATCCTTCAGGCTGACTTCTGATGGTGACTACCAACTCGCCTTCCTTAGCCCTTGGTGGTTTGGGGTAACCCCGACTTTTAGTCCCTATGGGGGTCACCCAGGGAAGTTGCTGAAGCCTCTCTCCCCTTCGGTTGCCGTTTGCTTGTTGCCTGGGCCAGATCACTCCAGCTACTTGCCTCCTGTGAACTGTGGGCCCTAACTGTGGCTACGTGGCTGCGGCTTTTAGGTGTTGTGGTGTGGGCTTTGAGGGCCCCACACCGGCAGGTTTAGCAGGGAAAGGTGGATCTATCCCCGCTCCGGGATCTGCCGCCCGTTTGGGCCTGGTTCTCCCTAGCAGTCTCCTTACTTCCCACTCTGTGCTCTCTCTCTAGCTGGAGATGGGTTTCGGGTAGCACTCCTAGGTGACCGTTCTCCCCCGTCGGTAGCCACTGCGCGGACGCTGTCAGACTGCAACAGCCCCAGGGGTAGGGTCTGCTCCCTTCGGAGCTCCCTGGACTCTGCTCTGAACCGGCTCACATCTGGGACCTTCACCGCTGCTCCTGTCTGAGCTCCACTTCCATGCTCCTCACTCCTCCACCCTCTGCTGCAGACTGTTTACTCCTCCTTCTCTTTTCCCTTTGTGCCTGCCTACGCCACCTAGCAACCAGGCTCTCTTACCACACCCCTTGAGAGGAGATGGAGGCTTTTGGCCCCCTCCACTATTCCAGTGGAGGTGAAGGCTTTTCCCCCTCCTGGGATCCCCAGGGGTCCTCTCAAAGGTACATGTGTGAGACCTGATCACTATGCGCCTGTGTAGTCACACCTCGGTCAGCCTTCTGGATTACCTGTATTGTACTGTCCCCAGCATGGGTGCAGTACTCAGTGGTGCCTGACCAGGTCAGGGGCGCCACAACATCATCACAGGTCCTGTAAGAACAGAGCAGCCATATATGTAGGGTAAAGTCTAGATCCCAGTGGCTAGCGGGACCTCTGCTGACGTCGCGCCCATGTGACCAGAAAGGTGTCATACCAAGAAGATACATTATTCTGCTAAGTCCACGTCATCATTGAGTTGATTATAATAGAAGCGGGGGTCTGGGGGTAAGACCCCCAGATGGGGAGGGTGCAGGGGGGACGAAGCCCTCCCTTGCATGAGTATAGTGGAAGGAAGGAAACATCGCCACACCCACTAAGGAAGGCGGTCACGCCCACAGGTCCTTCTACCCACTGGGATTTAGCCACAGCCATATATTAGTGATGGGCAGTCCGGCTCTTTTTGGTGATCCGGTTCCTATGGCTCCGTTCACCAAAAAGAGCCGGCTCTTTCAGCTCGTTCTCGGCTCCTTATTAAATATGTGTTCACCCCAGGTGAACACATAATTAAGATTATAGTAACGCTGCCAAAGCCCCGCCCACCCGCGGCTACACCCCGCCCACTTACAAGCAGCCAATTAGATTGCTGAGTAGGTGGAGTTTAGCCGCGGGTGGGCGGGGTTTTGACGGCGAAAAGAGCCGTTTAGATATTTTAGTGGCTCACACTGGTGATCCGGCTCCTGTCGTTCACAGCAGGGAGCCGGATCTTTGTGTCGCATCGTTCGCGACCGACACATCACTACCATATATCTAGTGTGCGGCTCTGCAGGAGGAGGTATGTGGAGATTCCCCATTACTGGGGCAGGGGGCATTAATATTATATAATGCACTGATAACTTTTAACAACTAGGGATGAGCGGACCTGTGGATGTTCGGGTTCGCCAGACTTTAGTTACAGCTTTGGTTCGGGACTGAACTTTACCTTGGACTCTGAACCCATATAATTCAATGAGGACTTGAACTTTATTGCTGTAAAATTGTCGTAGTAAGGGTTAGGGGGCTGCAAAAGAAAGCAAAATGGGGCTAAGGCTATGTGCGCACTTACCGGATTTTGCCGCGGATTTTCCGCGGATTTGCTGCATGTTTCGCTGCAGAAAATGTTCATAACATCTCTGCAGTGAATCACCAGCAAATCCTATGGAGAAAAAAAATCCTGTGCGCACTAGGCAGAATTTGACAGCTGCATGTTTTGCTGCGGAAATCCCGCAGCAAAAACAAGTGCATGTCACTTCTTTTCCGCAGGTAGCTGCGGGTTTTCCCTAATCTAATGTAAAAATCACACAGGGAATAGCTTGCGGAAAAACCGCACCAAATCCGCACCAAATCCGCAACAAAACGCGACAATCCGCATGCGGATTTGGGTGCGGATTTGATGCGGATTTTTTCCGCAGGTGATAAGATCTTTGAGAGCCTGCGGAATTTACGCAAGGAAATTTCATTTCCCAGTGCGCACATAGCCTTAAGCAGGAAAGTTGTCCTCCAAACATGTAGATAGGGAATAAAAATAAATGTTGTGGGGTCCCCCTGTCATTGATAACCCGCACAGGTAAAGCAAATACCTGGGGGCTGATGTTATCAGGCTGTGAAGGCCTATGGTAATTTGGCCTTTCCCCACCTAAAAATAGCAGCCCGCAGCCACCCCAGAAGTTATGCATTACATTAGTTGTGCTAATTCTGACACTTCACCTCAGCTCTTCCTGATTGCCCTGGTGCGGTGGTAATCAAGGTATTGGTACTTGGGATTGATGTCAGCTGTGTCGTGTCAGCTAGAATCAATCCTTTGTATTAGTAATGGAGACAGACAACCCCATTACTAACCCAGTAAGTGAAAAGATAAAAAACACACGCACAAATACTTTATTTGAAGAAAAAACCCCAAACACTCCTCCAGAGTTTCCCTGGTTCACCATTGTGTGTGTGTATATATATATATATATATATATATATATATATATATATATATATATATATATATATATATATATATATAAACCCATGCAGCTGCATCATAGTCTATTGCGTCCGACGCAGTCCACAAATGGAGGCATAAAAGACAAAAAGAGAGAAATAAAAGGAAAACGCTTTCTTTGGTCACGTGTTTATTAGAAATCCAAGTCCTGCAGTTTCCATTTCGTTCCTTGATTACCTGGATCAAAGACGATGAAAGAGACTTAGAATGAAGCTCCGTATGCTTTGAACAGCAGCCATTCCCACCAGTGGATGGTGGTGTGATGCACAGGGTCACTAGGTAAACATGTATATATGAAGACAAAATAAAGTAAAAAGGGAGTGTGTAAATAATTGCTTCATGGTGTGAAAGTATAGGAGTCGCACAAAGAGAGAACTAATCCAGTGCAAATAAATGAGCAAATCAAGGTGCAAAATCAAATAGCAACCATACATAACCATTATAATATGTGAATACACTTGCAGGAGAATAGTTACCAGATTAATGTGCCCCAGTGACGCCCGGGGGACTTTTGACACTCATATTGAAACTGATGCAAAATAGTTTTTTATTATCTATCTGTATAGCAATCACATCTGTCTAAAACACATTGAAAAAGCAACTAAAAACACTACAAAAATGCAGCAAATCCACAATCATTATTATACCCATGGTTTTTATAGCGTTTTTGACTGACTTTTGAAGTAAATTGGTGAAAAAATGCTGAAAGAATTGTCATGTTGCAAATTATTTCTGCTATCACTGATGAGCCACGTGTGCATGACACTTCGGGATTCTCATTGACTTTGCTGCTCTCAGGTTTTAGTCAGGTTTTGTGACAAATCTGCATAAAAAATGCAGTGTGTGGACATAGCCTAACAGTATGTGACAGCGAGCAAACTGCATCATGATGTACAGTAACTGCAAAGTTCTAGAAGAGAAGAAAGGGTTTTTCCAACAATCAAAAAATGAAAAATACAAAATCTACAGGTCACATCTCCTGGGGTGTCACATCATCTTCTTCCCATTTAGGTTCCTACAATATCGGATCCTTTTAGTAGAGATCATCAATATAAAAGATTTTCATGATTGATCCGTCAAGGATGGAAAGAGACAGGGACAAGACAGCGGAGAGGATATTACACCTCACCCTAGAGATCCTCTTCCGGCTTACTGGAGAGGTGAGAGATTCTGATGACGTCACATTACATCATTCTTATCTATGGGAATAACAGATGGACAGAACTGGAGAGGTGAGGACTCTGGAAATGTCTGTAGTGAGATTTATTAATGTGTCTCTCCATAACCAGGATTACACAGTAGTGAAGAAGACCTCTAGTGACCGCTGTCAGGACCCTGTGTCTGAGGGATGGGGAAGACCCCTGAGCCCAATCATGGGGCCTCCACCTCACCCCCCGATACATGAGGACATCAATGACCAGAAGATCCTAGAACTCACCTACAAGATGATTGAGCTGCTGACTGGAGAGGTGACCCTGCTGGGAATGCTGGGACATTATACAGTAACGCTATGAAGGGATCGGGGGTGACGGTATGATTGTATGTGTCAGGTTCCTATAAGGTGTCAGGACGTCACCATCTATTTCTCCATGGAGGAGTGGGAGTATTTAGAAGGACACAAAGATCTGTACAAGGACGTCATGATGGAGGATCACCAGCCCCTTACATCACCAGGTAATAGACAGGACTAAATACACACGGCCTATAATTATCTGATGAAAGGAATGACTTCAGTCCCTGTATGTGTTTCCTCCAGTTCTATCCAGTGAGAAGCCAACACCAGAGAGATGTCCCCGTCCTCTTCTCCCACAGGACTGTAAACAAGAAGATCCCGATGTTCCTCAGGATCATCAGGTAGATGGAGAGAAGGAGCCATGAAATCTCCCTATGATGTGTAGACGGCTGTGAAGGTCTTGTGCTCATTCTTGTTTTATCCACCAGTATTATATGTTTTATACTTGTGTAATGAGAGCGGTGGAGATGGCAGGATTAGAGCTGATCATAGATGTGACTTCTCCATCTGTCTGTGACTTTTACAATATTTGTTTCAGGCTGAAGATCTGACCCATATTAATACTATAGAGACATATATGAGGGAGGATGAGCGCTGTAAAGAGGAAATTCCTACATATGGCTACCCAGGTGAGTAGTGACCACTAAATGCAGAGAAGTCACAGATTCTTCTCAGTCACCAATTAATTATCTCAATTAAAGGTCACCATAACTCCATGCTCCTCCACCCAAAACTCTCTCTATTAGTTTGAGTATTTCTGTAAGAACTTGTACAGTTGTCATTCACACAGCTCCACACACGTCGTACACATGGCTCCGCTCTGCACACCTTGTACACACACGGCTCCGCTCTGCACACCTTGTACACACACGGCTCCGCTCTGCACACCTCGTACACACACGGCTCCGCTTCTCATACGTTGTACACACACAGCTATGCTCCGTACACCTCGTACACACACGGCTTTGCTCCGTACACCTCGTGCACACACGGCTCCGCTCCGTACACCTCGTACACTCGGCTCTGCTCCATCCACACTGTAAACCCCTCCTGACCCCACACATAACCTTCCCCTCATCCAGCACCATGACACCCAGCACAGCAGAGTCCTGCATACACTGAGGAGCTGATCATGTGACCCCTGACTCCTCCCTCCATGTGACATCATCACAGGTCCTGGAAGCACAGAGCAGCCATATATCTAGTGTGCGGCTCTGCAGGAGGAGGTATGTGGAGATTCCCCATTATGCACCGATAACTTTAACATATTTTTGGTGAATAGAAGACAGACAGCAACTCCTCTATCATTTCTAGTATTAAAGGGAATCTGTCAGCATGCTTTTGCTCCCTTATCTGAGAGCAGCATGATGTAGGCAAAGAGATTCTGAATCTAACGATGTAACACTTAGATTACTGGCTGCAGCCCTTCTGACAGAGTCAAAGATTTTAGAGTTTGCATGCAGCAAAGCCCATACAGCTGCCCCCGCCCACACCAGCCCTTTCAGTGCACATTTCTGTGCACATTTCTATAGACAGAAGCAGCTAATCTCAGAGGGGGGCAGACTCGGACCTGAGCTCACCTGCTGCTGGGACTTGCTAGGAAGCTTCAGCTAAGATTGCAGGTAAACATAAACAAACCTTGTGATAAGAGATGCAGATAATGCTCTGTTTTAACTCTCACAGCATGCTGCCCTCATATTATATGCCAAAAACCTGCTGTCAGAGTCCCTTTAAATGTAAAATAATAACAGTGATAAATACATACAGTGAATATTTCTTGACCGACTTTTCCACAATAATATCACATTAATCAGGTGTAGCTAGTATGAAGTCCAGCTCATCATTATAATAAACCCCTTCTTTCAGGAGTTCCAGTGTCGGCCCTGTCGCAGCCTAAATCCAAAGTCCCATATTAGAATAAAGAAAATCAAAGGAAAAGTTTTATAACATATTTTGAGCTCATAGTAAAATCTAGATCCCATTGTCTCTTTTTTTCTATGTATTACAGTGTCATAACACTGATTGAATTCTCTAGTCACATTACGGTTAAAGAAAAATGGCATGTGTGAACTCTCCCTCACTGTTTCTCTAAACGTTTTTAATCATTAACCATTTGATCACTGTTATTTTGTTTAGCTGAAGCTATTACATTTAAAACAACATACTGTATTTGTTCTCAATGTTATTAATATATGAATATTTATATTATATTCATCACCACAATCAGAGATTTAAAGGGGTTGTCCATTACTAGGACAAACCGTTTTGATTTCAATTGTTTCCCCCAGTTAAAATAAAAGACCCTGTACTCACTTCCCGTTCTGGTGCGGTTCCAGTGTTGTCGGTAATTGTGGTTCAGGGCTCCTACGACACTGTGACGTTGCAGGAGCATCGTGTCCAATAACTTCCGGCTTCTCTGTCCGCACTTTTGGACCAAATGATGCTGCTGCCCCCCTCACTTCCTGACAATTGCTCATTTGATTATAAGGTGTGATGTCAGAATTCAACAGTAATTGGACACGGGGCTTGGGGCAATGGCAACACTCAACACCCTGTGATCACACAGTGAAATACTAATGCAGTGTTTAACCACCTGGATGAGTTGGTCTCTATTGACTACAGCATCTAAGGAGTTAAACAACTTGAGCAATTGGAGTGATGTAATAGTGTTTGACAAGAACAAACTGCATTGTGATGCACAGTAATGGCAAAGTTCATGAAGGGAAGAAAAAGATTTTGCAAAAAATTGAGAAATTAAAAATACAAAATCTTCTGGTCACATCTCCTGGGATTCTTTATGATGTTACATTGTCATCTTCTCATTCAGATCCCTACAATATCTCAGTGGAGATCTTCTATACAAGAGATCTTCTCCTGGTTGTCCCGTGAAGGATGAATATGGACAGGGACAAGACAGCGGAGAGGATATTACACCTCACCCTAGAGATCCTCTTCCGGCTTACTGGAGAGGTGAGAGATTCTGTTGACGTCACATTACATCATTCTTATCTATGGGAATAATAGATGGACAGAACTGGAGAGGTGAGGACTCTGGAAATGTCTGTAGTGAGATTTATTATTATTATGTGTCTCTCCATAACCAGGATTACACAGTAGTGAAGAAAACCTCTAGTGAGCGCTGTCAGGACCCTGTGCCTGAGGGATGGGGAAGACCCCTGAGCCCAATCACAGGGCTACCACCTCACCCCCCGATACATGAGGACATCAATGACCAGAAGATCCTAGAACTCACCTACAAGATGATTGAGCTGCTGACTGGAGAGGTGACACTGCTGGGAATGCTGGGACATTATACAATAACGCTATGAAGGGATCGGGGGATGACAGTATAATTGTATGTGTCAGGTTCCTATAAGGTGTCAGGACGTCACCGTCTATTTCTCCATGGAGGAGTGGGAGTATTTAGAAGGACACAAAGATTTGTACAAGGACGTCATGATGGAGGTTCCCCAGCCCCTCACATCACCAGGTAACAGACAGGACTAAATACACACGGCCTATAATTATCTGTATGTAAGGAATGAATTCAGTCCCTGTATGTGTCTCCTCCAGTTCTATCCAGTGAGAGGCCAACACCAGAGACATGTCCCCATCCTCTTCTTCCACAGGACTGTAAACAAGAAGATCCCAATGTTCCTCAGGATCATCAGGTAGATGGAGAGAAGGAGCCATGAAATCTCCCTATGATGTGAAGTCAGCTGTGAAGGTCTTGTGCTCAGTCTTGTTTTATCCTCCAGTATTATATGTTTTATACTTGTGTAATGAGAACGGTGGAGATGGCAGGATTAGAGCGGATCATAGATGTGTCTTCTCCATTTGTCTGTGACTTGTACAATATTTGTTTCAGGGTGAAGATCTGACCCATATTAATACTACAGAGACATATGTGAGGGGAGATGAGTGGTGCAAGGAGGAGATTCCTACATATGGCTACCCAGGTGAGTAGTGACCACTAAATACAGAGAAATCACAGATTCTTCTCAGTCACCGGCTGTGGCTGCTTTATCGATGGTGTTGTCCGGTCATATCACAATTAAAGGTCTCCATTCTGCTGCTAGACCGCAGCATTCTCCCACCGAAAACTGGTTCTATTAGTTTGAGCACTTTTAAATGAACTTTTACTGGAGTCATCCAGTGTTGAATTGGAGGGTCCAGAAAATAAAAAACTCATCTTCTTAAATGTAATTTACTCTACTGATAATTTTTAATTTTGGCCAAATCAGAATTTCTGTACAGTAAGAGCAGAGTATCATTTTATCCTGACATTTTAGTTTATGTGAGAAAAGAACTAACTTGAAAGAGTTTCACGATAAACTACCTGAAAAAAATTATACTTATGCCATGATATATTTCTAAGCTGTGTATAGTTGATGGCTTTATTGACTCTATGTGATGAAATCTATGATGTTTATGAACCTAAAGAAGGAAAGTACGGAAAGTGCCTGAACTATCTCATGATATTGGGAGCACTAATACTTTTTCTACCTTTTTAGTGAGGACTAGTCCCAGTGGTCCATTATCACTAGAAGTCCCAGAAATTTCGAGCTCCCCCCTGAAGTCCCGAAAGAGGGTCAAATGACCCTTAGTCCAAACTGAATAGAACTAACTAGAAACTAAATGGCTAAACTCAATGGAAAACAACAACCTCTTGTGGTGCGACAGTAATGGCCTTAATTACAGAACAAAAGACGGTGATTATAGGATGTTAGCTAAAATCCTTCAGGTCATTCGACCCGTCTCTGGGTTCCAAAGGTAGAAATGTTATATGACCCCTTTCTGGGACTTCTAGTGTTATAAATGAGTGTAACTCTGGTTTAGTGCACTATGTTGAAAAGTTCTGTGCAAATGTCTAATATTTTTTAGAGACACTCATCTGAGAAAAAACATTGTCCTCTATGATAATTTGGCTTTGCCAAGAGCTACCATGTCACAGTCTACTTACTCCAGAGATGTCACAATAGTTATTGCACGACATACTCTCATGTAATCTCTTTCTACTGCAGACAGGCGATCATACTGTCACATAACCTGTGTGCCCTCACAATCACCTCTGACAATCAGGGCTGTTTACTCCTAAATGCCATATGCCGCCTCCAATAGCGATCACAGGATTTAAAAGACTAGGAGAGGGGGCTCCCTCTCCCACTCAACTGGCACCACCCGCAACATAATCACGGGCTATTGATGGTAGTCATGGCAAACTGAAGTCAAATAATGACCTCTGTATTTGCCAGCTTTAGTGGCCTGTTAGACCATGGCCTAAAAGGTGTTTTGTTAGTGTAACACTGAAAGGTGTAATGCAGTGCATGTGCATTGCAATGTATTATACCTGTGATCAGAGTAATAAACGTTAGTCGTATAAAAAGATTAAGTAAAGGAAAAGTTAAATTATCTAAAAATATATTTAAAAAATCAGAAAATGAATAAAAAAATAAACTTTTTTTTTTACCAATAAATAAGTACATTTATATAAAAACAAAAATAATCAAAAAAAGTACTCATTTTGTATAGCTGATTGGTTCAATCTATAAAACTCACATTATGTAACTCATCCACAAAACTCTGTAAAATAAATTAATACAAATCTAGGCAAAAAGCTGTCTAAATTCATAAAAAATAAAAAACAATTTTGGCTCCGTGGTTAGCACTGCAGACTTGCAGCGCTGGGTTCGAATCCCACCAAAGACAACATCTGCAAGGAGTTTGTATGTTCTCCCCGTGTTTGCATGGGTTTCCTCCGGGTACTCCGGTTTTCTCCCACATTCCAAAGACATACTGAGAGGAAATTTAGATTGTGAGCCCCAATGGGGACAGTGTTCCTGATGTATGTAAAGCGCTGCGGAATATGTTAGCACTATATAAAAATAAAGATTTATTTATTTTATAAAGATTTAACTACTGTTGATTTGTTCATTCTTCCTCCCAAAAATCGCAATTAGGCTTGGCTCACATTTATCCTGCGCTTCACGCTGAGTGCTTACATCGGGGTTGCTATGTAAATCTCTGAAATACGTGACTCAGACCGAACCGCTGAGGAAATATTCCCTATAATGAGACAAATGGAGTTACTTCAGACTCTATCTGGCCTATAATCTGTCAGTATCCATCTTTTTAAGCATACATAAAAACACGGTCAGTCATAGTTTTGTGCACTTTTGGAAATTAGGACATCAATTAAAAGAGGCCAGACAAAGTACAGAGTAAGAGAAAACCCAAAATCAAAATAATATGGACATATACCTTACTGTAACTAAATAAAAGCATAGTGCATATAAATGAACTTAGAGTACTTAGTAAACATTGTTTTTGATCAAAAATATCGTAAAGCCATCCTACCTCGACAAGGTGTACCCAAATCGGGACAGTACCTAACACTCTCTAGTATTAAAACCTTACCATGGATGTACCGTATTTTTCGGACTATAAGACGCACCGGACCATAAGACGCACCCTGGTTTTAGAGAAGGAAAATAGGAAAATAAAATTTTAAGCAAAAAATGTGGTCATGGCACGTTGTTATGGGGCGAGTATCTGCTGCTGACACTATTATGGGGGTAATGTCCCCAAATTCTCTACTAAGGTACCCTATCCTGGTAATGATCTTCCTGCCTTGTGTATATATATGTCCCTCATCCTGGTATAGCACCATCTTGCTATATACTGCCATCCTGGTATGTGCTCCCATCCTGCTATATACGCCATCATCCTGCTCATACACCCCCATCATCCTGCTCATATACCCCCATTATCTTGCTCATATACCCCCATCATCCTGCTTATATACCCCCATCATCTGCTTATATACCCCCATCATCCTGCTATATACCCCCATCATCCTGCTCATATACCCCCATCATCCTGCTATATGCCATCATCCTGTTTCATATACTCCCATCATCCTGCTATATGGCCCCATCCTGCTCATATACCCCCATCATCCTGCTCATATACCCCCATCATCCTGCTCATATACCCCCAACATCCTGCTCATATACCCCCATCATCCTGCTCATATACCCCCATCATCCTGCTCATATACCCCGATCATCCTGCTCATATACCCCCATCATCCTGCTCATATACCCCCATCGTCCTGCTCATATACCCCCATCAGCCTGCTCATATACCCCCATCGTCCTGCTCATATACCCCCATCGTCCTGCTCATATACCCCCATCGTCCTGCTCATATACCCCCATCGTCCTGCTCATATACCCCCATCGTCCTGCTCATATACCCCCATCGTCCTGCTCATATACCCCCATCGTCCTGCTCATATACCCCCATCGTCCTGCTCATATACCCCCATCGTCCTGCTCATATACCCCCATCATCCTTCTCATATACCCCATTATCCTGCTCATATACCCCATTATCCTGCTCATATACCCCCATCATCCTGCTCATATACCCCCATCATCCTGCTCATATACCCCCATCATCCTGCTCATATACCCCCATTATCCTGCTCATATACCCCCATCATCCTGATCATATACCCCCATCATCCTGATCATATACCCCCATCATCCTGATCATATACCCCCATCATCCTGCTATGTCCTGCATCCTGTGGCACACAAAAAGAATAAATAAACGTTTACACTCACCTTTCTTTGCTCCACGCAGCGTTGCTCCTCTTCCTGTCTGCCGGCAGCTCTGTGTTGAGCCGGCCACGATCCCTGCAGCATCGCGATGTCCTCCTGTCTGCCAGCGCGGCTGTGTGGACACGTGCGCACAGCGATGACGTCATTGCTGTGAGAACCGCTAGTTTCCATACAGCCGCGCCGGCAGACAGGAGGACATCGCAGTGCTGCAGGGGAACGGTGAGTACATTGATTCACTGCACCCCGCGCTGATGATGATGATGCACGGGGAGCAGTGAATACAGCCGCACATGATCAATCCAGGCTGTAGTTGCCAGGGGTGATCACGCGAGATGGCTGTTTTCTATGCGCGCATCCCCGCCCATCACCCCGCCCACCTCTAGCGCCAGCTTCAGCGCTGAGGGATGGGCGGGAGGATGGGCGTGCATATGGAATGAGTGGGCCCACGTGATCACTGCAGGCGCTGCTGCAGCCTGCTCGTGCCCCAGATGACCCGCTCCACCGCAGCACCCTCATTCCCCGCAGCCCTATATTCAGACCATAAGACGCAACCCCCACTTTCCCCCAACATTTGGGGGAAAAAAAGTGCGTCTAATAGTCCAAAAAATACGGTAATGCTCAGAGAAAAGGGGGCCACACCCTATTTGTACTGAGTACACAACGCTAAAGAAATGTGTACCAACTCACTCTCTGGCTCACTTTTTTTGTTTTTTCTTTAGTGTTCTTGTACTCAGTACAAATAGGGTGTGGCCCACTTTTCTCTAAACTGAACATTACATCCATTGCTTCCCATGGCTGTGTGACCCAGTCACTCTGCCCTTATACAGATTGAGGTCAATTCTGACACATGGTAAGGTTTTAATACTAGAGAGTGTTAGGTACCGTCTGGATTTTGGTACACCTTGTTGTGGTGGGATGGCTTGACGCTTTTTTGATCAAAAATAGTGCTTACTAAGTATCCTATGTTTATTTATATGCACTTTGCTTTTATTTAGTTACAGCAGGGTATATATCCATATTATTTTTGTTTTCTTTGTCTCATGGCCAGTGTGAACATGCTCTTATAACTTGCATGTGTACCAACTTACGCTCCGGCTCGATTTTTTGGAGTCCAGAGTAAGCCTAAAGCCTCATTATAGTGAATGGATCCCTCGTGGGTTTCATCTGAATCAGGTTATTCAGAGCATATAGCACAGGATAAATGTGATCTAAAATTTTATGTAAAATGTTCCCAATAAAAACTTCAACTGAATACATGAAAAAGAAGCTCACATTCAGGTCAGTTATCTGTTAATGGAAATATGGGAAGAAATCCAGCAAAACTTGGATTCCAAAATCCAAATGATTCCCTCTCTTCTGAGCCCTACGGTGTGCCTAAACCACATTTAGCAAACACTTGTTTGTTAGTAGTGTAGCGATGAAAGCCCACTTAAGTTATAGGTACGTGGCTCCAGAAGCACTACAATGTACTTGAGATGACATTGTACTGGCAGTACAATGTATGGGCTCTACAATGGCAGATTTTTACTCAGCAACACTCATTGCTGCTTGTTTCTGGAAAACACCCATGGAGTCAAAATTATCACAACACCTGTAGATAAATTCCCATAGGGGTGTAATTTCGAAAATGGGGTCACTTCAGAGGGGATTCTATTCTTCTGGCATTTAGTGGCTCTACATATGGACTTTGCTAAATATTCTATGAAATTGTCTTCTCCAACTATCAAGCAACACTCCTTATTTCCTGAGTCTCACCAAGTGGTAAGCAGCACTGTACAGCCACATATGGTGTGTTGCTACCTTCAGCAGATCTTGTGTGACAAATTTTGGTGCTATTTTTACCCATTTTCCCTTTGGAATGTAAAATCTGGGGCTAAAACATTTTTTTGTGGTAAAAATGTAATTATTCTCTGTTCACTGCATAATTATATAAAATTCTGTGTCACAGCTATAGTGTCAATATGATCACTGCACCTCTCGATGAATTTACTGAGATGCATAATTTAGAAAGTGGGGGTCACTTATGGGGGATCCTGCTGTTCTGGCACCTCTCGTGCTCTGCCAATGTGACATGGTATTTGCAAACAATGAAAGCAGAATCTGCGCTATAATATGGTGCTCCTTCCCCTCTTCACTTTGCACTGTGCCTCAAAAGTAGTTTTTGACCACATATGGGGTATTGGCATACTCAGGAAAACAAATGAGAGGTACAATGTTACGCAATTTATCCTATTAACTCTTTTGAAAATTACAGACATGAGGCCAAAGCAGCATTTTAGTGGGAAAAATGATAATTTTTCATATACCCAGCCTAAAATGATAGAATTCTGTCTGTGAATATATTGCCTGAGGGATAAAAATTCTCACTGTTCCCCTAGATGAATTCCCTGAGAGGTGTTGTTTCCAATGTTAGTCACATGTGGAGGTTTCTGCTTTTTTGGCATGTCTGGGGCTCTTCATCTGTGACTTGGCTTCCAAAATCTATTCCAGCCAAAATGATGTTCCTTTCCTTTCTAACAGTGGCGTATGCCCAATCGGTAGTTTTGGACCACATATGGGGTATTGGTGTACTCAGTAGAAATTGCACAAAAAAATGAATGCTCCATTTTTTGGGTGGACAACATTTTGTGGGAAAAATTAAATTTTTTTTCCTTCCACATAGTTTTAATTTCTGTGAAGCACCTAAATGGTTAATTAACTTTAAATGCGGTTTTGAGCAGTTTGAGGAGTGCAGTTTTTAGAATGGTGTCACTTTTGGGTATTTTCTGTTACATAGGCCCCTCAAAGTCACTTGAAATGTCATGTGGTCTCTACAATAATTAGTTTTGTAAATTTTGTTAAAAAAAAAAAGAAAAATTGTCGTTTCTAAATGGCACTGATGTATAGTGGATATGTGGTAAATGTTATTTATTAACGATTTTGTGTGATATAAGGTTTAACCCCTTCACGATCGCGGGCAGTAAAGTTACGTCCTATTTTTACGTGACTTAACGACCAGAGACATAACTTTACTGGCTAAAGTTCATTTGATTGCCGTGGCCATAGCAATGGCTTTCAAATGATGTCCCCTGCTGTTTCTTACAGCAGGGGACCTTTGCTTGACCCCAGGGGGGTGGCATCGCCACCCCACCATCGACGATCGTTGTGATTGGCTGTTCAAATCTGAACCGCCAACCACATCGTTTGCACTGGTTTCAGCTAAAACAATGCCTGAACCAGTGTGATACTGTGAGAACCTGCTATGAGGTGCTGCAGCAGCTGCAGTAGATCATAGCAGGAGATCAAGCATGGTGCCCCCCAGCCCCTGCAACACTGATTGGAGCGATCGTGCTATGACGCACAATCGCTCTAATCCGCGTGCAGTGGGGCGGTCTGATCTGCATGTGACCGCCTTCCCCAGGTCTGTGTTGGCCTGGGAAGCCCTCCCCCAACATGTCTGCAGCGTGCACTGGCTGGTACTTGTAGTACCACCCCGCCGCTGCTGATGCCACCGCTCCTGCTCCCGTTGTAAATATTGCGTGCTCTCCTTGTAGCCCCTGCGCGCTCCCGCGATGTCCCCTGCGCATTCCCGCGATGTCCCCTGTGCGTTCCTGCAATGTCCCCTGCGCGTTCCCGAGATGTCCCCTGCTCGCTCCCGCAATGTCCCTTGCCTGTGCCGATGTGCCCCCCCGCCACGATCTCTACTCTGCTTCCATTTTCCTGCCTCTGCTTTTCCGGTCTCCCCCTCCCACTCCCCATCTGTTCTCCCTCTCCGATGTTCCCTACCTGCCTCCACCGGGTCGTCCGAGGTCTTCACTGGCCCGATCACATCTGCCTCCATCCCTGGGTCTTCTGATGAGCTGTCCAACTTCCTGCCTGCTGCTCCTGTAAGAAGCTGTCCATTTTCTGCCTTCTATTCCTCCTGCATTTCCTCTGGTCAGTGATCCTCCTGCAAATCTTCTGGGTACTGTGAGTATAATTTTTTTTTTTTATCCCCTCTCCGTTTTTACACCGCATCCGTCCCGCCGCGCGCTAATCAGTGATGCAGATAATGTATCGGCATCCGGGGTCAATTTTCGGCAGGACTTTTTTTTTTTGTCCGTATCTTGCGTCGTTTTTTTGCATCTCATTCGTGTGTGCGTCCTGCAGCGGCCAAGCGCTGATCAGAGATGTGCGTATCGGCATCCTTGCTCAATTTTTGGCATGACTTTTTTTTTTTTCCATATCCCCGACACTTTTTATATCTCATCTGACCCTGCGTCCTCCAGCGGCCGATCAGTGAAGCACGGCATCTGTGCATTTGAAAAGACAAATGGCGCCCCTTTTCTTCCAAGCCCTGCTGTGCACCCAAACAATTGATTTCCACCACATATGGGGTATCTGCGTACTCAGGAAAAATTGCACAATACATTTTATGGTGCTGTTTTTCCTGATACCGTTGTAAAAAAAACCTACCTGGTTGAAGCAAATATTTTGTGGTAAAAAAAAAAAAAATAATTTTCACGGTTCAACGTTATCAACTTCTGTGGAGCCCCTGGGGTAGAAGGGGCTCACCAAACATCTAGATAAATTCCTTGAGGGGTCTAATTCCAAAATTGGGTCACTTGTGGGGGAGCTCTACTGTTTAGGCACCATAGGGGGTCTCCAAACATGACATGGCGTCTGCTAATGATTCCAACCAATTTTGCTGTGAAATGGCGCTCCTTCTCTTCTGAGCCCCACCGTGCACCCAAACAATTACTTTCCACCACATATGAGGTATCTGCGTACTCAGGAAAAATTGCACAATACGTTTCATAGTGCAGTTTTTCTTGATACCCTTGTGAACAAAAGCTACCTGGTTCAAGTAACAGTTTTGTGGTTAAAAAAAAATGTATTTTTGGCTCAACATTATCAACTTCTGTGGAGCCCCTTTGGGCTCACTAAACATCTAGATAAATTCCTTGAGGGGTTTAGTTTCCAAAATGGGGTCACTTGTGGGGGAGCTCCATTGTTTAGGCACCTCAGGGGGTCTCTAAATGCAACATCACGTCAGCTAATGATTCCAACCAATTTTGCTGTCAAATGGTGCTCCTTCCCTTCTGAGCCCCGCTGTGCGGCCAAACAATTACTTTCCACCACATATGAGGTATCTGCGTCTTCAGGAGAAATCGCACAATACGTTTTATGGTGCGTTTTTTCCTGATACCCTTGTGAAAAAAAAGCTACCTTGTTGAAGCAACAGTTTTGTGGCAAAAAAAAAAATATTTTCACGGCTCAACGTTATAAACTTCTGTGAAGCCCCCAGGGGTTCAAAGTGCTCACCAACATCTAGAAAAAATATTTGAGGGCTCTAGTTTCCAAAATGGGGTCACTTGTGGGGGAGCTCCATTGTTTAGGCATCTCAGGGGGTCTTCAAACCCGACATGGGGTCCGCTAATGAGCGCAGCTAATTTTGCGTTCAAAAATTCAAATGGCACGCCTTCCTTTCTGAGCTCCGTCGTGCGGCCAAACAATTGATTTTTACCACATATGGGGTATCAGCGTACTCAGGAGAAATTGCACAATAAATTGTATGGTGCATTTTCTCTTTTCTCCCTTGTAAAAATGCAAAATTTTATGGCTAAAGTAACATTTTTGTGTTAAAAAGTAAAATGTTCATTTTTTCCTTCTACATTGCTTTGGTTTCTGTGAAACACCTGAAGGGTTAATAAACTTCTTGGATGTGGTTTTCAGCAGTGTGAGGGGTGTAGTTTTTAGAATGAGGTCACTTTTGGGTATTTTCTGTCACCTAGGTCTCTCAAACTCACCTCAAATGTGTTGTGGTCCCTAAAAACATGATTTTGTAAATTTTGTTGGAAAAATGAGAAATTGCTGATTAACTTTGACCCCTTCCAACTTCCTAACGAAAAAAAAATGTTGTTTTGAAAATTGCGCTGATGTAAAGTATACATGTGGGAAATTTTATTTAGTAACTATTTTGTGTCACATAATTCTCGGATATATGGCCATAAATTTTCAAAGTTTGAAAATTGCGAAATTTTCGCAAAATTTCCGAAATTTTCACAAATAAACGCAAAAATATCGGCCTAAATTTACCATTATCATGAAGTACAATATGTCATGAAAAAACAATGTCAGAATCGCTGGGATCCGTTGAAGTGTTTCAGAGTTATAACCTATCAAAGTGACACTGGTCAGAATTGCAAAAAATGGCCCTGTCATTAGGGTGTTTTAGTGGCCGGGGGTGAAGGGGTTAAGGGCATAAAAATTCAAAGTTTGAAAATTGTGAAATTTAAAAAAAATTGGCAATTTTCTGATAGTTTAATACATAAACGCAAATTATGTCGATCAAAATTTTCCACTAACAAAGTACAACATGTCACAAAACACAGTCTCAAAATCACTGGAGTATATGGAAACATTCCAGAGTTATTGTCTCAAAAAGTTGCACTGGTCAGAATTGAAAAATTTGGCCTCGTCAAGAAGGTGAAAACAGGTTTGGGGTCGAAGGAGTTAACCAATTGTTCAAGGAAACTTGCTGTCATGGGTATAACATGAAAACTAGAAGTAGGAGTGCCTAGATTGGGCCTCAGACTAGAGACCCACGTTGTCTCTCCTCCCAGAGGTATGTCTAATGGTGGCGAGGTCTGGACCACCAACATAACATTGACTCCTGTGTAGCCCTGGTTTAATACCCCTTCTGGCCCACCCAAGTGTAGGGCCAGGACAGAAGAAATGAACCCCACAACAACCAACAGACGGGAAAACCAAAGTTCAAACTCACTGCATGTACACATAGGGGAGAAGACAATAAATGTTCAGGGAGAAACAAAGTGCAGGGATAAAATAAACTAATGACAAGGATATTTCCACCACACACCCAATAGCATACAACTGTTCACCAATAACTGGATCGCTACACAGAAGCAAAGCTAGAGCTACAATTGGCATGTGTGGCTAAGCTCCTCCAATTTTTTATATGGTGGAGATGGCTGGAATAGGATATCAGCAACCTGTCACCCCAGCAGCAGTTCACCAGCCAGCAGGAATTAACTCCTGCTACACCAATGGCTAGTGAGCACTAAACAGCCAATGCCTGACTCTGGCTGAGCAACAAAGGAGCATCAAGTTGACTGCCAGACTCTGCAATGTGAACAGATTCTGAAGTCGCCATGACACCTAGTGAGTGAGGAGCAGAACACTGCATGGCACTTAAAAAACTATTTATTGGGGACCAAATCACTCAGCAAAGGAGGGTGCCGTGAAGGGGTTCTGGGCTAGTATTACAATGGCCATTTTAATATTATAAATACTACAAAAATATTTATTAGGTAGAATTTATTGTGGTTTTGCAGTGTGCGACTTAATATTTTTCTCATATATAAAAATATATATATTCACTATAGTGTTGATGTAACCCCAATTTTTTCAATTTTACTATTAAGAGGAGACTTTGTGCAGCAGCCCTTCATAGTAAAATAGCTGCTAGGGAACCACTGCTAAGGACAGGCAACAAGCAGAAGAGACTTGTTTGAGCTAAAGAACACAAGGAATGGACATTAGACCAGTGGAAATCTGTGCTTTGGTCTGATGAGTCCAAATTTGAAATCTTTGGATCCAACCACCGTGTCTTTGTAGAAAAGGTGAACGGATGGACTCTACATGGCTGGTTCCCACCGTGAAGCATGGAGGAGGAGGTGTGATGGTGTGGGGGTGCTTTGCTGGTGACACTCTTGGGGATTTATTCAAAATTGAAGACATACTAAACCAGCATGGCTACCACAGCATCTTGCAGCAGCATGCTATTCTATCCGGTTTGCGTTTAGTTGGACCATCATTTATTTTTCAACAGGACAATGACCCCAAACACACCTCCAGGCTGTTTAAGGGCTATTTGACTAAGAAGGAGAGTGATGGGGTGCTACGCCAGATGACCTGGCCTCCATAGTCACCAGACCTGAACCCAATCGAGATGGTTTGGGGTGAGCTGGACCGCAGAGTGAAGGCAAAAGGGCCAACAAGTGCTAAGCATTTCTGGGAACTCCTTCAAGACTGTTGGAAAACCATTTCCGGTGACTACCTCTTGAAGCTCATCAAGAGAATGCCAAGAGTGTGTAAAGCAATAATCAAAGCAAAAGGGGGCTATTTTGAAGAACCTAGAATATAAGACATATTTTCAGTTGTTTCACACATTTTTAAGTATTTCATTACACATGTTTTTATTCATAGTTTTGATGTCTTCAATGTGAATCTACAATTTTTAGAGTCATGGAAATAAAGAAAACTCTTTGAATCAGAAGGTGTGTCCAAACGTTTGGTCTGTACTGTATTTTGCAAATTTTCCTAAATTGGTTAATATATTGTTTGGGCACATGGCAGAGCATGGAAGGGAACGAGTGCCAATTGGGTCTGGGAATTCAGATTTTGTTGGAATAGTTTGCGGGCACCATATGCAGACAACCCAAGGTGCCAGAAAGGCAGAGAAGTAGAACAGTAGAAAACAGCTTAAAGTTGACTCAATTCCATCAGTGAATTCATCTCTAAGAGTAGTGACAGTTTTGACTCCGGAAGTCCTTCTTGATATAATTTTGGCCTACATAGCATTTTTTGTGGCTTATTATTCTAATATTTAGGAGACAGAATGAACAAAGAGGGTCAAATATTGTGATCTACTTGTCTGTGCTCAGAGGTCTACTTGATTGTTAACTGTTTTTGTCTTAGTAAATAATTGTATTTTGCTACATAATTGCAATCTCTTTGCATATATTAGAAATTATTTTATTAAAAAGTAATTTTTATTTTTGGCAGATGACTGTACCAGGAGATCAGAAGGACATCTGACATCTTATATTTTTAAATCTGATGACCTTGATGTCACACAACATATAACTGACATCTATGCTACTATTCCAGAAATACCATCATCCCTTGATCTATCATCTGATCCTTGTAATCAGATCCTATCTATTGATTTATCTCAGAGTATTAAAAAAAATAATAGTAACAAAAGAGGCATAAAAAATAAAACTTCTCCTATAGGCAACAAGCAATTTTCAAGTGCAGAATACAAAACAAGTTTTTCCCCTAAAACCTCTTTTGTTACACATCCAAAAATTCACATAGATGAGAAAAGATTTTCTTCTTCAGGGTATGGGAAATATGTTAACCAGAAATTAGAACTTGTTAGACAAAAAAGAGTTCACGCAGGGAAAAAGCCATTTTCATGTTCAGAATGTGGTAAGTGTTTTGTATATAAATCATATCTTGCTATACATCAGCAAAGTCACACAGTGGAAAAGCCATTTTCATGTTCAGAGTGTGGGAAATGTTTTGCAAAGAAATCAAATTTTGTTACTCATCGAAGAACTCACACAGGGGAGAAGCCATTTTCATGTTCAGAGTGTAATAAATGTTTTCCACATAAATCAAAACTTGTTACACATCAAAGCACTCATACAGGAGAAAAACCATTTTCATGTTCAGAATGTGGCAAATGTTTTATACATAAATCACTTCTTTTTACCCATCAGAGAACTCATACAGGGGAAAAGACATTTTCATGTTCAGATTGTGATAAATGTTTTGCACAGCAATCAATACTTATTGCACACCAGAGAACTCACACAGGGGAAAAGCCATTTTCATGTTCAGATTGTGGGAAATGTTTTACACAGAAAGCACATCTTTTTACACATCAGAAAACTCACACAGGGGAAAAGCCATTTTCATGTTCAGAATGTGGGAAATGTTTTACTAACAAAAGGAATCTTATTAATCATCAAATATGTTACCAAGGGAGAAACCATTATCATACTTAAAAGGTGAAAAATATTTACTTGAAAATTATAATTTGTTGACCACAAAGGAGAACACAAATAGGAAGAAACTGTTAAGGGATGGGATACAAGTGATCCCTTTTCGATCTAACCGTTGTTCCAAATTGAAATATCGTGTGTGCACATCGAAAAAGAATAATAATTGAATCAATTATGACTCTTCCTCTCACGACAGAAGCTGAGGCAAGACTGAACTTTATTCTTTGAAAAAACCCTAGACCGAACAGTGAGGGGGTGTAAACAAAAGTTTTAGTCCAATCAAGTATCGCAGGGCAGGGCTTCATGACGTAGAGAGAACTGCACATCCTTCTTGGATTGGTCAGTCCAGGCTCCAGGAATTTCTTTGTCCTTCGTCCCATGTGCAAAACAGGAAGCGGCAGCCATCTTCAAGCTATATATATATATATATATATATATATATATATACACTGTGTCTAAGGAAAAATCACTGAATATTTAATATACATATATACATGTTAGTAAGAAACAAAAGCATTCACAAATATGTGTGTTAGTTCACATCTGCTAAACTATATACCTGAGTCTATGAAATGGCTGAATTAAGTATTTTTGTATACTCAATTCTTGTCCTCAACAGTCCCCCCTAAAGACTTACTTCTGCCATTTCTGAATTCTAAGGGTACTATGTTCCCTTAGTAAGAGAGGTAGAAAGATCTGTTGAAAAACCTGCCTAACTGAACGTTGAAACATGGGCGGAAAGGGGAAGTGGTTTTCTTCACCGGTTTGAGACCAAGGACTCCTAGGCGAGTCCTCACCCTTTGTAGTTGGACTTTCCCATGTCTCAAGGTTCTCTAAGTCCTCTCTTCTGCAATAATGGTCTGAGACTGTACAGGGTTTTCTGAAAAGGATAAGTATGAGCAAAACGCTCAGTGCAGCTCTGGTTGATCAACCCTTCTGCAATGCGAGGTGTGGATCCATAGATTTTTCTGCGGATTGGATCAGCTCATCTAGTGTTGACGCATGGCTCTTTCTCGCTTGTCGTTTAGGATCAATCAGTCTCCTGACCGAAAACCATATGCTAATAGCTCTGATTTAAGATCTGGAATTGAAGAATACACCTGTTTATCACACTATTCAGTCAATTATATAAAAATATACATGTCTTTGCTAAACCAAAAACATCTTACATAAAGACCTGTTTATTACGAAAAGAAAACAAAACATATACATTTTATACACGATTTACTAGTTTCCACTTTTCTATAAAATATACACTTTTTGTAAACACTTTTTTTTTTTTTTTTACATACCACCTTCATGTGCTTCTCAGCAATAATGTCATTTTCTGCACTGGAATACCTCTGACCAAACCTGGAGAGAAATTTACACAACACGCACAGACTTGCATACAACGTGCTCATGATATACATCTATAATCAGTTTGCAGTCTCTAAAAATGGGTAGAGTAGGTGCAGGGTGTTTCTGCGGATTCTTTACAGTTCTCCTCCTCACTTCGTTCTAGGCACATGTCTTACAAGACTGGGTGAATCTGCCCACCTGAGTACTGAACCCTGGTGTCACCAAAGCACACACTGACAATTGTCTTTCACAGATGTTACCTGAGCCATCATTAAGAAGAGCTCTCATGGCAGAGAAAGCTTACCACCCTTTGTCCACAGACCTTCCTCAGTCAGCTGGCTCCCTGCATGTCACACTCCATTCCTTGTTGATTTGCTTATTCCTGTAGGGATTTAAGAACACAAGGAGTGACAGAAGTCACTAATGATGTGACAGGTGTCACCGAGGCATGGTCGGTGTTGGTGAAAGACTCTCAACTCTAGGCCCGTTCACTGCTTCTTGGTCAGCTGCACCTGTGCGGGGATCTCCATCCAATTCCATCAGCTCATATCTAGACTTTCTCTTCAGGATACCTAATTCATTTGACAACAGGAAAAAATCTACAACCTACATACACCTCTAAAGACTCTTACCCACTCCTGTTCTACCCATCAAGAGAGGGCATTTAATACGTCACTGCCTCCTGTATCGATAGGAGGGGAGGGAGTGGTTTGAATTTAAACTACCTCATGTGGTGTAAACAGCAGCATATCCAGTGCAGAATCGACCACCATCTGGTTTCATCTATAAAAAACAAAACTAAAAGAAATATAGATTAGATCATTCTTATAACTTTAACTCTGACCATAATACAGTTAGTGGTCATCTATACTTCACATGACTGAAAATACTAAATAAATAAACATAACCTGCGGGGGAAGAGTCAGCTTCAAAACCTATCTAATATGCCTGCTGCGCCCTCTACTGTTGGAGAATATAATTATTACCTTCGTGTCCCCCTTGTTTAATTGAGTATTTACCAATTGTGAGACTGTGACCGGGCTGGTCCATGACGGCCGGTACGTCTCGCCCCGGTTGTGCTCCCTCCATGTATAGAAGGCAACTCCACTCCAGGGTTAATCCTGTTCCCTACAGGCTGAAGTGAGGGTTAAAAGGAAACAGGAACATGGGCGTGGTTCCCTAGTGTGTGAGGGAGTGAACACAACTCCCTGAGTATCTGCCGGAGAAACAAGTTTATGCTGTATTGGACTTGTGGTTTGTACAATAAACCGTGTGCTGTGACCCTTGGTGCCTAGATCCTGTGTCTTCTGCTACGCAGCTGACCACGCTACCTCACATATGGTGGAGAATGCGGGCATGCCAGCCCGGTGAGGTGTAGCTTCCATTTCTGGTGACCCGGTAGCACATGTCCTGGATTCAAGCGGTTATACTACGGCCCAAACCCGGCGACGCCATGGAGGACATACTAAAGCAGCTGGTTCAGGCCAATGCACGTCAGCAGCAAGCCTTGCAATTGCAGGAACAAAGACACCAAGAACAGATGGTTCTCCTGGCCAAGGCGATCCGTGGCGGACCAGCAGCAACAACCCCGGGACCGGGTGACGACGGCAGCGTCCGGAAAACGGTGAGACAAGCGTTGCAAAAGATGACCCCGGGGGATGATGTGGAAGCGTTCCTGGCGGTGTTTGAGCGGGTGGCCGAGCGGGAAAAGCTGCCGACCCCCCAGTGGGCTGAGGTATTGTCGCCCTATCTGACGGGGGAGCCCCAAAAAGCATACCTGGACCTCTGTACCGAGGACGCCATAGACTATGCGACCCTGAAAGCCGAAATACTTGCTCGGTTGGGGGTGAATACCTATGTACGGGCTCAGCGGGTAAATCAGTGGTTCTATGAGGAAGCCAAACCCGTACGCTCCCAGGCCTATGACTTGTTGCATCTGGTAAAGAAGTGGTTGCAGCCTGACACTCTGAGCCCTGTGCAAATGGTGGAAAGGGTAGTGGTGGATCGCTTTGTGCGTACCTTACCCGTCACCATTCAACGGTGGGTAGGACAGGGCGACCCAAGTACCCTGGACCAATTAGTAAGTCTGGTGGAGCGGCATGTGGCTACGCAGGACTTGATACGGGACACTGAGACTTTGCGTGCCGCCCGTCGGTCCGGCCCCTCCAAGCCTCGGGCCAAGGACCCACCGCTGACACCGGTACGGGAGTCCGTTACCGTCCCATCTGAGGTCGCGCCCGCCGTCCCTGCGGTCCGGAAGGCTATGTACCCTAAACGACAACTCGTCAAGGAGGTTTCCTTCCCTATTAGATGTTGGCGGTGCCAGCGGGTGGGACATATGGAAGCCCAGTGTCCACTCACCACGGAGCCCATGGATTGTGGGGTTACCCGGCGGGGTTCAATGTATGCTCAGGCGGTATATACCGCGGACCTTGTCTCCCCGGAGACTGAGCCCCACTTGTGCCAAATACAGGTGAATGGACGTCCGGTTACAGGCTTGTTGGATTCCGGAAGCTTAGTGACCCTGGTGCGATCAACCCTAAGGGCTAACAAAGGCCACAGGACGTACCGTGGGGGTGGTTTGCATACATGGGGACCGACGAGACTATCCCACGGGGGTTGTCACTATCACAGCACCCTGCGGACAGGTGCAACATGAGGTGGGACTTATGAACTCTCTTCCCTATGACGTGATCCTAGGAAGGGATCTGCCGTATTTTTGGACTCTATGGAAGGGGCCTCCTAAGTCCCTTCAGGTATTGGACCGTCCGGGACCTGAGCCCGACAATCCCGAATCCGGGACGCCTGCCGTAGGGGTCCCCATGATAGGGACAGAGTGTGAACCCGATAGGTCACCCCTAGAGGTATTGGCAGGAGAGGCTGAGATGGTCGAGCCCATCCCGGAGTTGGAGGCATCCCCGGATACGTTTGGGACAGCCCAACTCCAGGACCCTACATTAATACATGCCCGGAGTCGGGTGACAGTGGTTGACGGGGTGGCACAGCTACCCGGTGCCCAGGTAAGGTACCCCCATTTCGCCCTTAAGCAGGATTTACTCTACCGGGTAGATGAAATAAGGGGCGTGGGGGTAGAGCAGTTGGTGGTGCCCCAGCCGTATCGCCGGCGGGTCCTCGACTTGGTTCATAAACACCTGATGAGTGGCCACCTGGGGGTCAAGAAAACGCAGGAGCGAATATTGCAAAGGTTCTATTGGCCCGGGGTCTTCGGGGAGGTAAAACGGTTCTGTGAAACCTGCCCGGAGTGTCAGCTTACCGCACCCCTGGCCCACTTTCGCAGTCCGTTGGTGCCCTTACCCATTATAGAAGTCCCTTTTGAACGGATAGGGATGGATCTGGTGGGGCCCCTCGTAAAGTCCGCTCAAGGGCACCAACACATCCTAGTGATCGTTGACTATGCCACCCGGTATCCCGAGGCGATACCTCTCAGACATACTGCAGCAAAGCTTATAGCTCGGGAGTTGTTTGCTGTGTTCTGCCGGGTGGGGTTGCCCAAGGAGATCCTTACGAATCAGGGGACCCCATTCATGTCTAAAGTGACCAAAGAGCTATGCCGGCTACTCCAGATCAAGCAGTTGCGTACGTCTGTGTATCATCCTCAAACGGACGGTTTAGTCGAGCGTTTCAATAAAACCCTGAAAACCATGCTCAAAAGGGTGATTGCAAAAGACGGGAAAGACTGGGATATGATGCTTCCCTATTTGATGTTTGCCATCCGAGAGGTGCCACAGGCATCCACGGGGTTTTCGCCTTTTGAGTTGTTATACGGGCGACATCCCCGGGGATTGTTGGACCTGGCAAAAGAAACCTGGGAGCAGGAGCCCACCCCCCATAAAAGTGTGATTGAACACATTTTAGGAATGCAGAACCGCATAAGCGCGGTCATGCCAATTGTGAAGGAGCATTTACAGGAGGCTCAGGCCGTGCAAAGCGGCCGCTACAATAGACAAGCCACCGTGCGGACCTTTAAACCCGGGGATCGGGTGTTGGTATTAATTCCCACGGCGGAGAGTAAATTCCTGGCTCAGTGGCAAGGCCCCTACGAGATAAAGGAAAGAAGCGGGGTAGTCAACTATAAGGTATTGCAGCCCGGTAGGCGGAAACCTGAACAAATATACCATGTCAACCTGTTAAAACCTTGGCAGGAACGGGAAAGCCTGATGGTTGATTTTTCCCCATCTCCCTCCTCTTCGGGTCGTTCAACCCCGGCTCCAGCGCCCTCCGGAGAGGACGAACCGGAAGTAAGGATCGGAGAAGCCCTCACCAAGCAACAGAGGCGAGAGGCCAGACGGCTGGTTCAGCAGAACCCCGAGGTCTTCTCCGAGCTGCCTGGTAGGACAAGTCTGATACGACATGACATTGTCACCGAGCCTCACCTGAAGGTACGCCTGAAGTCATACCGGGTACCGGAGGCTCGAAGACAAGCCATATCAGAGGAAGTGAAGACAATGCTACGACTAGGGGTCATCGAAAAATCCCGGAGTGAATGGGCTAGTCCTATTGTCCTAATACCAAAACCCGATAGCTCCTTAAGGTTCTGCAATGACTTTAGGAGATTGAACGAAATATCCAAGTTCGATCTCTACCCCATGCCCCGGGTGGATGAGCTGATTGATAGGCTGGGACAGGCGCGATACTTCACCATGCTCGACCTGACCAAGGGGTACTGGCAGGTGCCACTGACGGAGTCCGCAAAGGAGAAAACCGCTTTTGTTACGCCGGAGGGTCTCTTCCACTATGTTGTCTTGCCTTTTGGGTTACACGGCGCTCCGGCCACATTCCAGAGGTTGATGGACTTGGTGCTGGAACCCCACCAGGCGTATGCATCAGCGTACCTTGATGACATCATTATTTACAGCTCCGATTGGCAGACCCACTTGGAACAGGTACAAGCGGTGGTGGACGTGCTCCGAACAGCCGGATTGACAGCCAATCCCAAGAAATGTGCGTTGGGGCTCACGGAAGCCCGCTACTTGGGCTACGTAATAGCCCAAGGAGTGATTAAGCCCCAAATTAACAAAGTGGAGGCGATCCAGAAGTGGCCTAGACCCCTGACCACGAAGCAGGTTAGGGCTTTCCTGGGTATTGTGGGGTACTACAGGAGGTTTGTAAAGGATTTTGCGGGACTATCGGCCCCCTTGACGGACCTTCTCAAAGGCAAGAAGTCCGTCATGGTGCGCTGGACTCCGCAGGCCGAGGACTCCTTCCGGGCCCTGAAGGGGGTCCTGTGCGGACAGCCCGTTCTTGTCAACCCTGATCGGCCTGGGGGCAGTGCTGTCTCAGGTGGTTCAGGGGGAGGAACACCCCGTCACCTTCTTGAGTAGGAAGCTCACCCCTCCTGAGCGGAATTATAGCGTAGTGGAGAAGGAGTGCCTGGCGATTAAGTGGGCCTTGGAGTCCCTGCGCTATTACCTGCTGGGACGGCAGTTTCGCTTGGTGACTGATCACTCTCCGCTGGTCTGGATGAGGTCCGCCAAGGAACGGAATGCCTGGGTTACCCGGTGGTTCCTTTCTCTGCAGAACTTCTGTTTTACGGTTGAACACCGGGCCGGTAGGTTGCAGGGCAACGCCGATGCCTTGTCCCGCCGCCCGTGTTTGATGGCGGGAGTTCAACCCCGCACGCTTGAACTGAGGGGGGGGTATGTGAGACTGAGACCGGGCTGGTCCATGACGGCCGGTACGTCTCGCCCCGGTTGTGCTCCCTCCATGTATAGAAGGCAACTCCACTCCAGGGTTAATCCTGTTCCCTACAGGCTGAAGTGAGGGTTAAAAGGAAACAGGAACATGGGCGTGGTTCCCTAGTGTGTGAGGGAGTGAACACAACTCCCTGAGTATCTGCCGGAGAAACAAGTTTATGCTGTATTGGACTTGTGGTTTGTACAATAAACCGTGTGCTGTGACCCTTGGTGCCTAGATCCTGTGTCTTCTGCTACGCAGCCGACCACGCTACCTCACACAATGTAACAAAATTCAGAATTTTTATGCTGGTATTCCCTAAAAGAAAAAAAAAATAAAACAGCAGGTAATAAATTAGCTACATACTAAAACTAAAATTGGACAAATACTGAAAATAACTGATATCTTACAACAATATACATTGCTGGGGAATTTTAAAACCTTACAATAAACACTGTATCCATAAAGAAAAGAAAAACCTTTGATAGTAGAAAAATAACTGAAACATGGTTAGGTGACAGCTGTGACTAGGTGGCTAACCTGCAAAAAGAAATATAAATTGTTTAGAAATAATCGTAAAAACAGAAAAGGTGATAGAGTCACAAAATAAAAATATATTGTTCGAATAAATCGCCATTAAAAAACAAAACAACACAGAAATTAAATTGCACATCCCATGAAATCTAATATTCCCTATTCAGGTATAAGCAGTAAACTAAAAATGTGAAATCCTGAACTCTAAGGGTTAAACCAAACTTACGTCACTATTGGGGAAAGACACATTCCATCCTTATCTTTTAAAAGCAAGAGAGGAAGAAGAAAAAAACCTCATCCTTTGTTATAACAAAGACGTAGCAGTGAACACATCCATTTCCCATATCTCCATTGGATGCATTATACATTTTTCCTTATTTCTTTTTACAAATGGATTTGATACATTTTGACATCAGTGGGGGTAAGTCGTTTACAATTTTTGTTTTAAATTAACTAACACAGTACAAAGATATATATTTACCTTCCTCTATTTTATTTTATGATATAATGCTGCAGGACTTCTAAAATACCAATTGATTTTATGTGAACAGATATTTTTCTATTCATCAATTCTGTAAAAGTTTCACTTACTTATCTTTAACTTGCATTTATGGGATAGCTGAGTAAGCAAATATACTATTTTATACTTATTCAGATGTGTTAGTCATATATACCAGAGAACACCTCCCACCGGGGATGGGTGGAGAGGTTTGAACAAAGAGCCATTACGAGGGGTGTGGCTTATGAGGTGTACTGCCATCAGTGGGTGTAGCAAGATGGCTGCCACAGGAAGTTCCAGGCACCTGACTTCTGGGTGTAGCATCCATGTTGTGACTCCCTGGGTGTACTGGGAGTGGCTGTAACTACCTAGTGAACAAGGGATACTTTTAGTGCCTGTAAAAAAAATTTGCATTCCAGCATACAAAGAAAAAATTTAATTAGTACCAGATATGATGACTTCTAAAGGAGAACAGCTAGAGAAAGACATTTAGTGATTCTACAAACAGCAACACACAGTGAATAGGGTCTTTGTCCTCCAGTATACCCTCACTGGAGATTAATCTGAACTTCAGTACATGGGTTGCAGCCTGCCATCTAGTGGTAGTCCAACGATTTTACACAACTTTTTACAATCTCTTATATATTTTTCCGCTCTTTTTTTTTTTTTATTTGTAACTAGGGCGACAGCGTTATCAGCTCCTACTAAAAAAAACATATTTATTTTTGAACTGAGTATACAGTGCTCTAATTGGACCGTCCGGCTCCAACAGAATTCTTTCTCGCCTCGTCCGCGTTTGTAATGCGCAGACAGTGACTCGCGTCTAATACGCAGGAGAATACGCTAATTCCAGCACCTTTAACTTAACTAAAATGAAATCCTTTCCCGCCTCGTCTGCTACGCAGATGTGACACGCGCCTAAAACGCAGGAGAATACGCTAATTCCACTTTAAGTTACCAGAACCCTTCCCGCCTCGTTTATTATCTATTCAATATTTAATATTTAATAAACAGTGGCTGTGTCATCTGCAACACAGGGGAATCGCTAGTTCTCATACTTCTGTTCAAAAAGAAACTCAATTGTAAATACTGAAAAACGCATGAACCCGTTAGTTTCTGTTCCAATCCAAACCAAAATAGCACTTGTCTTTCTTTCAAATCATTACAACTCCTTCGTTTGCTTTACTACACAAAGGCTGCTGCTATGTCCTGTATGTTAGCCCACTGACCCCTCCTTTCTCCTCACTCCAAAGAGCTGCGCTGTCTTTGCCTCTTCACTCCTAGCAGGGATGCGTAATTCACTAAATCCCCCTCGTTTCCTTTGTTCACAGTATAGAAATACAGGCTGCTTCTGTGGGCTTCTACACTCCCCCTCCGTCTTCCCGCTCAGCGAAAGAATGTAGCTACATGAATGAGTGACCCCCACATTTCTCTTCTCTCTTAGTGAGAGACTGTAAGCACTAGTTGTGTAATTCGACCCTGCTCTCTGTCCCGTGTAAGCAGCCAGTGACGGACTGACCCCCCTCCTTCTTGTGTTATACTGAGCCCTATATGAACAGTAACAATCAACTTCTTTAAGAACTAAATCAGAGCGTAGAATCTACAAGCTATCTATGAAGCTAAGAACTCCGTTCACAATTCAGCAATAAAAACAGACGGTCAGATTGTATGACCCACGGACCCTATGACGCTATGGGGTCTGGGTCCGTCTCTTTGTTCTTAAACTACCGGCGAAAGATTCAGGCCCGCTAAGGGTCAATAGCGTCAACCCCTTCCTCAGTTCAGAGATCATACCTCTCGCCACAGACCGCCGAATCGCAGGTAACCATCACATACATTATATATGACACTCACCTGCGATTTTTGAGTGATCAGCTCTGTTTCGGCGGCCTCCGGGTACTAGGAAACGATCCCCTCGATCCGAGAGAGGAATTCGGCCAATCTTTCTTACCGTTATCTCAGCAGTGCCTCCAACTGTTAAGGGATGGGATACATGTGATCCCTTTTCAATCTGACCGTTGTTCCAAATTGAAATATCGTGTGTGCACATCGAAAAAGAATAATAATTGAATCAATTATGACACTTCCTCTCACGACAGAAGCTGAGGCAAGACTGAACTTTATTCTTTGAAAAAATCCTAGACCGAGCAGTAAGGGGGTGTAAACAAAAGTTTTAGTCCAATCAAGTATCGCAGGGCAGGGCTTCATGACGTAGAGAGATCTGCACATCCTCCTTGGATTGGTCATTCCAGGCTCCAGGAATTTCTTTGTCCTTCGTCCCATGTGCAAAACAGGAAGCGGCAGCCATCTTCAAGCTATATATATATATACAGTGCCTACAAGTAGTATTCAACCCCCTGCAGATTTAGCAGGTTTGATAAGATGCAAATAAGTTAGAGCCTGCAAACTTCAAACAAGAGCAGGATTTATGAACAGATGCATAAATCTTACAAACCAACAAGTTATGTTGCTCAGTTAAATTTTAATAAATTTTCAACATAAAAGTGTGGTCAATTATTATTCAACCCCTAGGTTTAATATTTTGTGGAATAACCCTTGTTTGCAATTACAGCTAATAATCGTCTTTTATAAGACCTGATCAGGCCGGCACAG